>NC_041384.1:44923122-44928395 GCF_002162155.2 Triticum dicoccoides | reverse complement strand
GAGGCGGTCGAGTGGATTATATGTATATGAGTTACAGGGTGCCGAACCCTTCTGCCTGTGGAGGGGGGTGGCTTATATAGAGTGCGCCAGGACCCCAGCCAGCCCACGTAGGAGAGGGTTTAAGGTGAGTTAAGTCCGGGGCGTTACTGGTAACGCCCCACATAAAGTGTCTTTACTATCATAAAGTCTACTTAATTACAGGCCGTTGCAGCGCAGAGTGCCTCTTGACCTTCTGGTGGTCGAGTGAGTCTTCGCGGTCGAGTCCTTCAAGGCAGTCGAGTGTGTCTCTCGTTGGTCGACTGGAAGGTGACCTCTTCTAAGGGTGTCCTTGGGCAGGGTACTTAGATCAGGTCTGTGGCCCTACCCTAGGTACATGACCCCATCATTAGCCCCCGAATGGATTGAGGCTTCGAGTGAGGAAGGAGTTGATGTTGTTTCCGATTAACTTTTGCGCACTGGTCGTGCGTTGTTCTGGACCAAAGAATCTCTTCGTTGGTAGTGAGCAACTTGTCTTCAGTCGACTCGATCCATTCTCTTCTTTCGTCGAGTGATCTTTCGGGCTTCAACGATTTCCGAGCGACGGATCGTAGGAAATCCCGTGTCTGACAGACCGATCTACCGTTTGCGGATTCCGCGGGATGTGAAATTTTGGGGAAGCGCGCGAAGCGGAGCAGGCCGCGGCGTTCGGATGGGACGGGACATAGACGCCTCGATCCCCGCGCCGCTTTCTTCGCCACGTATCCCACCTGCATAACTGTTTCTGGATATGATTAGATCGACCGGGCCCACCTGTCATCCACTCGGAAGGGACCTTATAAATACGCCCGGCGAGGGTTTTTTGTACAATGCCTCAGCATTCTCTTTCTCTGCTCCCTTCGTCTCCGTCCAGCGCGCTCGCTCTCGCCTCCGCACAACTTCTCCTCGCGCGTCTCACCGGCAACCATGGCCAAGGAGAAGACGGCGGCGCTGGAACGCGCGAAGAAGGCGTCGGCGACAGAGAAGGCGAAGGGGAGATCCACCAGCCGCGGCGGGTCTTCGTCTAGATCCCGCCTGCCGAAGGGCTGGGTCCAAGGAGATTGGATCCAGTCGACCATCACGGAGAAAGATCTCCTCGACATAGCCAACGAGGGCCTGATCCCTCATGGAGCTGTGAGGCTTCCGGGGAAGGAGTGGCAGCCCCAGCCAGAAGAGGGTGAGTGCGTGCTCCTGGCTACCCACGTCGACCGTGGATTTTCTTTGCCGCCGAGTATTTTCTTTCGTGGTTTCTTGAACTTCTTTGGAGCACAACTCCATCACTTTACCCCAAATTCTATCGCCTATCTTGCCGCGTTCGTGTCCATGTGTGAGGGTTTTCTGGGCTGTCGACCGCACTGGGGCTTGTTCAAGCATATATTCACGTGTCGCTCTCAGACCGTGAAGAAAGCGAGCCCAGGCGACGAAAGGACCCGAGTTGTCCAAATGTGTGGGGGCCTGGGGATCCAGGTGAGGAATAAGAGCACCTTCCCAGCCATGACTTTTCCCGAGTCAGTCAGAGGCTGGCAGTCGACCTAGTTCTACTGCCAGGATCAGTCGACGCCGGGGCAGTCAAGTGGACTCCCTCAGTTTACCATGGACCGAGTGAACAAGCCCTCCTCTCTGAAGTTGATTCCGGAGGAGAAAGCTGACGTGAAGATGTTGACGGAGCGCGTAGTAGAGTTGGTTCGGGAGGGAGTGACGGGCATGGATCTCCTGGAGGTTTTCCTTAGGCGTCGTATCCAGCCCCTTCAGTTCCGGAGCCACTGCATGTGATTGTACTGTGGGACTGAGGACGAGACTCGGGTCCATCCAGAAGCAGTCGACGATGTCACTCTGGAAAGGTGGATGGCTGCCGTTACCGGAAACAAGGATAACCCACGCGGAGCCAGAAGGATTCCTCCACTTGACCACCACAGTGATCCAAACAAGGTATGCCTGCTCTGCTCTCCACTATTTTCTTGTCATATTCATTTATGTTTATTCTGCCAATCGGTCGATTGATCTTTGTCTTGATGTCTATCAGGCCCTCACCGAGCTGTACTCGATGCCCAATGGAGCACAGGCTCCGACTGAGGAGGGTGAGGCGAGTGGGGGTGAGAGCCAGGAGGAGGAGTGGGACTCGGACGTTGCTGAGGATGATGACGACGATGACGACGATGACGGTGATGAAGATGATGCTGAAGACGAAGAAGAAGAGGAGGAGGAGGTCGTACCACCGCGCTCGGAAAGGCGGTCGAAGCTTGTCCACGACCCTGCGACTGAACGTGGCAAGGGGGTTGCGACCGTTGCTCAGTCGACCAAACGCCCTCGGACCACCTCTCCGGCGCCGACTGAAAAGGCGTCGAAGCAGCCCAGGGCGGCTTCGTCAAAGCCGACCAAGCTCCTGCCGAAGATGAAGGTGTCCATCCCCACCATATCAGGGTAATCATGCTGCTTAAGACTTCCTATTTTGTGTGAACTTTGTCTCTGGTTGGCTCTGGAGTTAGTCGACTAATTCTTTGGAGTTGCAGTGCTGCTACTTCTGAGACCTCAGCCCGGGCTGATGACCATGAGATGGAGGACGCAGCAACCTCAAAACCAGGTACTATACTCTTAACGCCGTTTTTAGTTGACTGACTCATGATCTCTAATCCTGATTCTTTTCTGTAGCTCCACCGAATGTTGTTATCACTCTCCCTGATGATGAAGATGAGGAACCGTTGAAGCACAGAAGGAGTAGGAAAGCGTCTGCCAGCAGGGTGCCCCAGGATGTGACGGTGCCTGAGACTCTGGTTGTGGAGGAGGAGAACACCACTCGACACACTGTGTCCTTCGCAGATCCACTGACGAGTGCTCAGCAGCCCTCCCTCTTCATGATGCACCATGTCGCAGAGGACCAAGCTGGCGCCGCGAAGGAGGCGATACGCCAGGCAGGGATCATGATGGAGCAGTTAAGGACCATCCGGGATGCGAGCCAGGCAGCTTACGACGCTAGTTCCGCCCTTCAAAGCAATGTTCAGGTCAGTCGACCACCGCCTGTTCTGTTAAGATATGCTATCAAAAACTTTTCTTTCCAGAATTTATAGTAGTCACCCAGTGGGTGTGTCGACTTAGACTCCGTGTTAGCGGGGGCACGCTGAGTGCACCCGCTGGGTGTAGTCCCCAAGGCTAAGGTCGACTGCTGGCAGTCGGCCTTAGGCTTTATAATTTCAGTCTTTGCGTCATTCGACTATGTTGACTGGATTTCGCAAACTGGTCGACTGGTCGACTCAGTCTTCAATAGGATTAGTGGGGGCACGCTGAGTGCACCCACTGGGTGTAGTCTCCAAGGCTAAGGTCGACTGCTGGCAGTCGGCTTTAGGTTTTATAATTTCAGTCTTTGCGTCATTCGATTATGTCGAATGGATTTCGCAAACCGGTGGGGGCACGCTGAGTGCACCCACTAGGTGTAGTCCCCGAGACTGTGGTCGACTGCTTGCAGTCGATTACAGTCTTAAAGAATACATCTCTCTCTTTTTTTTGAGGTCGACTGGTCGACTCTATCTTCGATAGGATTAGTGGGGGCACGCTGAGTGCACCCACTGGGTGTAGTCCCCGAGACTACGGTCGAATGCTTGTATTCGGCTGTAGTCTTAGAAACGTGTGATTTTTCCTTTTTCACTCGGAAGTGAATTATATTTGACATTTAGTCGATTGGTTCTTCGCAGAATTCCTGTGATCTTGTGGCTCGCGACTCTGAGCTGGAAAACAAGCACGTTCAGCTCGAGCTGAATTTGAAGCTGGTTCAGGAGAAACTGACGAAGGCAAAGGAGGAGACCGAAGGTATGTTTGGTGAGATCTTGACGACTGATTTTCCCCTTCGTTTGTTTCAAAATCTGATCTTGGTGTAACTTGCAGGTAAGGTAAGGGAGGCCCAATAGAAAAAAGACCTTGAACTAGCTGAGAAGATCAAGCTCGCTGACGAGAAGCTAGCTTCAGTCACCAAGCTTGAACAAGACAATACCAATCTGAAAGCTGCTCTTGGGATTGCCAACAAGGAAGTCAGTCGACTGAAAACTGATAAAACTGCCCTGACCGACCAAGTCAGTAAATTGACTGGGAAGAAAAATGATCTGGAGGCCTTCCTGAGTGGTCTTGCCAAGAAGCTGTTTCTTATGCTTGAAGGTAAACCTCTATGTTCGACAATCATTTCCAATCGTGATTTTTTCATTCGACCATCGCCTTGACTCGGTGATCGTCCTTGCAGAATTTTGTCAAAACTTTGAAGAAGAAACTAGCCGGCTGGAACCAAACCTCGACCCCGTCAATTCCCCGGTGAACGACGAAGTTGCCATGAATGTTTTCCGACTGGAGTCCCGTGTTGCAGCTGACATGGACTATCTTGCAAGGCTGAAGGTCGCCACATCTCGCATCGACTCGACGCTCTGGCCCGGGGAGACACTTCAAAATGACCTTGAGTCGCTGATGGCTCGCTTGAACACGATCCCTGGTCGAGTGCAGGAGTGGAAGAAGTCCTCGGCTCGGTGCGGTGCAGATGTTGCTCTGTGTCTGGCCCGAGTCCACTGCAAAGATGCACGAGAAGAGAAGCTGGCGGCCCTCCGGGTGGCCAACACCAAGAAACACGACTTCAGGTCCTTTATGGAAACTTTCCTTGCGGCTGCCACTTGGATCGCAGATGGAATTGATCTTGATGAGTTTGTTGCACCTTCCAGCCCTCCACATGAGGGGTAAAAAACTTCTTCTAAGCTCGACGCTTTAAATTTGCCTCGGTATGCCGAGTGGAGTTGTAACCGATAAACCCTAACGGGCTTAGCACCCGAGCACTTTCGGTTCCTTTAGATATCGATCCGAACTTGAATTTGTCGTTTGAATATGATCGCTTTTGGCTCGAAATGTCTTTTGCAGGTTCAAAGCAGGGCGCTTACTGCAATCGACTTATTCCTTAGTCCACTTAGGTGAGCGCTGGGCTGCAGCTAAGCCCCCGAGTGGAAGTCTGGCTTACCACTCGGCAGGATTTTTATAACTTAGGCGAGTACTTGGACTGCAGCTAAGCCTCCGAGTGGAAGTCTGGCTTACCACTCGGTAGGATTTTTATAACTTAGGCGAGTACTTGGACTGCAGCTAAGCCTCCGAGTGGAAGTCTGGCTTACCACTCGGTAGGATTTTTATAACTTAGGCGAGTACTTGGACTACAGCTAAGCCTCCGAGTGGAAGTCTGGCTTACCACTCGATAGGATTTTTATAACTTAGGCGAGTACTTGGACTGCAGCTAAGCCTCC
>NC_041384.1:44898093-44922743 GCF_002162155.2 Triticum dicoccoides | reverse complement strand
GTGAGAGGTTTGCTCTTCACTCGGTAGGATTTTTATAACTTAGGCGAGTACTTGGACTGCAGCTAAGCCTCCGAGTGAGAGGTTTGCTCTTCACTCGGTAGGATTTTTGATTACTTAGGCGAGTACTTGGACTGCAGCTAAGCCCCCGAGTGAGAGGTTTGCTCTTCACTCGGTAGGATTTTTGATTACTTAGGCGAGTACTTGGACTGCAACTAAGCCCCCGAGTGAGAGGTTTGCTCTTCACTCGGTAGGATTTTTGATTACTTAGGCGGAACGGATTCGCGGCTAAGTCACCCACTGAGGGGAAATTTTATTAGACAAAATGAAAAGTGACAAAAATTATGGAGGAACTATGACACTATTATTTTGAGGTCCATGAACTACAGAAGTACTTTATTGCGACTCATCCGAGTGATAAAACTTAAGTGTAAAATGGGCGGAGTAGTTCCGCGTTCCAAGCTCGGGGCTCGTTGATATTATGCTCGACGTTGTAAAGACGGTACGCCCCGTTGTGGAGAACCTTGGTGACGATGAAGGGACCTTCCCAAGAAGGAGCAAGCTTGTGTGGTTTGTGCTGATCCACTTGGAGAACCAAATCTCCTTCCTGGAAGGCTCGACCTCTCACATTTCTGGCGTGGAAACGACGCAAATCTTGTTGGTAGATGGTCGACCGGATCAGAGCCATCTCCCTTTCTTCCTCTAAAAGGTCGACTGCGTCCTGCCGCGCTTGTTCAGCTTCTGCTTCGTTGTAGATTTCAACTCGAGGAGCATTGTGGAGAAGATCACTCGGCAAGACTGCTTCAGCTCCGTAGACCAAGAAGAATGGAGTTCTTCCGGTCGACCGATTAGGTGTGGTCCGCAGTCCCCAAAGCACTGAGGGAAGTTCATCGACCCAAGCTCCAGCTGCATGCTTGAGATCACGCATCAGTCGGGGTTTCAATCCCTTGAGAATCAGGCCATTGGCTCGCTCCGCTTGTCCATTCGATGCGGATGGGCGACTGAAGCATAGTCGACCCGTGTGCCTTGAGAGCTACAGAAATCTCTGAATTCCTCCGAGTCAAAGTTCGACCCATTATCCGTAATGATGCTGTGCGGGACTCCATATCTGAATATTAGTTCCCTGATGAAGCTAACAGCAGTACCGGCATCAAGGTTCTTGATTGGTTTAGCCTCAATCCACTTGGTGAACTTGTCGACTGCCACCAGTACATGCGTGAAGCCACTTCGCCCTGTTCTCAAAGGACCGACCATGTCCAACCCCCATACTGCGAAAGGCCAGACAAGTGGAATGGTCTTCAGGGCTGAAGCAGGCTTGTGTGACATATTCGAGTAAAACTGACATCCCTCGCACTTATCCACTATCTCCTTTGCCATCTCATTCGCCTTTGGCCAGTAAAATCCGGCTCGGTAAGCTTTGGCCACGATGGTCCGAGAGGACGCGTGATGACCACAGGTTCCCGAGTGAATATCATTAAGGATGATTCGACCTTCTTCCGGCGTTATGCACTTCTGACCGACTCCAGTCGCGCTTTCTCTGTATAAATGTCCTTTGATTACGGTAAAGGCCTTAGATCGGCGGACGATCTGTCGAGCCTCTTCCTCATCCTCCGGGAGCTCTTTTCTCAGGATATACGCGATATATGGAACCGTCCAATCGGGAATGACCACCAAGATCTCCATGACCAAGTCGACCACTGCTGGGACTTCAACCTCAGTCGGATCTGTGGCACTCTTGGGCTGTGGAGCTTCTTCGGTGAAAGGATCTTCTTTGACTGACGGAGTGTGTACATGCTCCAAGAACACACCACTCGGAATGGCTTCTCTCTTGGAACCTATCTTTGCTAGATCATCAGCTGCTTGATTTTTCAGTCGGGGTATATGATGGAGCTCCAACCCCTCGAACTTCTTTTCCAGCTTCCTCACTGCACTGCAGTATCCAGTCATGGCTGGGCTTCTCACGTCCCACTCCTTCATCACTTGATTGACCACTAAATCCGAGTCGCCATAGACCATCAGGCGACGGACGCCGAGTGAAATGGCCATGCGCAACCCATATAAGAGGGCCTCATATTCTGCCTCACTGTTGGAGGAATCAAAGTGAATCTGGAGCACATATCTGAGCTTATCTCCTCTGGGGGAAACCAGGACAACCCCAGCACCGGAACCATTCAACATCTTAGAGCCGTCAAAGAACATGGTCCAATGCTCCGAGTGAACTTCAGTCGGCTGCTGCTGTTCAATCCACTCGGCGAGGAAATCTGCTATTGCCTGGGACTTAATGGCTTTCTTTGCCTCAAACTTGATATCAAGGGGAAGAAGTTCAATCGCCCATTTGGCCACTCGACCAGTTGCATCTCTGTTGTGCAAAATCTCTGATAGTGGAGCGTCGCTGACGACTGTGATGGAATGATCAGAGAAATAATGAGCAACCTTCTTTGTGGTCATGTATATTCCATACACAAGCTTCTGATAGTGAGGATATCTCTGCTTGGATGGAGTCAAGACTTCAGACAAATAATACACTGGGCGCTGAACTTTGAGAGCTTTTCCTTCTTCTTCCCGCTCGACCGTTAGCACAGTACTAACGACTTGTCCTGTGGCTGCGATATAGAGCAACAGAGGCTCTTTGCTGATTGGAGCAGCAAGCACCGGCTGGGTGGAGAGCAGAGCTTTTAGCTCGGCAAACGCTGCATCAGCTTCTGGAGTCCACTCGAACTTGTCTGCCTTCTTCATCAGTCGGTAAAGAGGCAATGCCTTTTCACCGAGTCGTGAGATGAATCGACTTAATGCGGCCAAGCATCCAGTAAGCTTCTGGACATCGTGCACTCGCACAGGGCATTTCATTCGGAGAATAGTGCCGATCTTCTCTGGATTAGCGTCGATTCCTCGTTCGGAAACGAGAAAACCGAGTAACTTGCCACCAGGAACTCCAAATGTGCACTTTGATGGATTGAGCTTGATATCATACCTTCTGAGGTTGGCAAATGTTTCGGCGAGATCAGCGAGCAGGTCGGAACCTTTTCGTGACTTGACAACGATATCATCCATATACGCTTCCACATTCCGACTGATTTGAGTGAGTAGACACTTCTGAATCATTCGCATAAATGTGGCTCCGGCATTCTTGAGGCCGAATGGCATGGTGATATAGCAGAAGCACCCGAATGGAGTGATGAAAGCTGTTTTTACCTCGTCGGGTCCGTACAGACGGATCTGGTGGTACCCGGAGTAGGCGTCTAGAAAAGACAGTCTCTCGCATCCCGCGGTCGAGTCAACAATTTGATCTATGCGAGGGAGAGGAAAATGATCTTTCGGGCAGGCCCGGTTGATGTGCTTGAAATCAATGCACATTCAGAGTGATTTGTCTTTCTTAGGGACCATGACGACATTAGCGAGCCACTCGGAGTGGTATATCTCTCGGATAAATCCTGCCGCCAATAGTCGAGCCACTTCCTCACCAATGGCTTTTCTCTTCTGGACGGCGGACCGCCGAAGATGCTCTTTAACTGGTTTTGCAGATGAGTCGACTCTTAGGCGATGCTCAGCCAGTCCCCTGGGAACACCTGGCATGTCAGCGGGCTTCCATGCAAAAATGTCCCAGTTCTCACGGAGGAACTGGATGAGCGCTTCTTCCTATTTTGGGTCGAGTGTTGTGGAGATGCGGGTCGGAGCTGCATCGGGGTCGGTTGGGTGAATGTGAACAGGCTTCGTCTCACCGGACGACTGAAATGCAGACTCTGTGGCGGGTTTCTTGGATCGCAGCAAGTCACTCGGATCTGCGTTTTGCTTGTATTCTTCGAACTCGACCGCTGTCACCTGGGAATCAGCAATCTTTGAGCCTTTCTGGAAGCACTCTTCTGCCTTTTTCCGATCACCGGTGACAGTGATCACTCCTTTGGGGCCGGGCATCTTCAATTTGAGGTACACGTAACATGGTCGAGCCATGAGCCGCGCATAAGCTGGTCTCCCCAAAATGGCATGATATGCACTCTGAAAATCCACGACCTCGAACGTCAACTTCTCTTTGCGAAAATGTTTCGAATCACCAAACACCACGTCCAGAGCTATTTGGCCGAGTGACTCGGCTTTCTTTCCTGGTATAACTCCATGAAAGCTCATGTTACTGGTGGTCAGTCGGGACATCGGAATGCCCATTCCTTTTAGTGTGTCTGCATACAGCAAATTCAACCCACTACCACCGTCCATAAGCACTTTTGTCAGTCGAGTGCCTTCAACAACTGGATCGACCACCAAAGCTTGCCTCCCAGGGGTGGCAATATGAGTCGGGTGATCAGATTGGTCAAAGGTGATGGGTGTTTGGGACCATTTCAGATAGTTTGCTTTTGCTGGGGCAACCATGTTCACCTCACGGTTAATAACTTTCAATCGACTCTTGCTCTCCACATCTGCAAAGATCATTAGAGTAGAGTTGATATGGGGATATCCTTCCTCACTGTCCTCCTTGTCTTCGACCTTGTCCGACTCCTTCTCCTTGTTATTAGACTGTTTTCCCTGAAACTGCTGGATCAGGAGTCGACATTGGCGAGTGGTGTGCTTCGGGTAGATGATATTCCCCTCTTCGTCTTTCTTCGTGTGGATGTGACATGGCATATCCATCACATCATTCCCTTCTTTATCCTTTACCTTCTTAGGGTTCCAGGATCCTTTTGGTTTCCCTTTAAACTTTCCCTGAGTCACGGCCAGAGCCTCTCCAGGAGCTGCCGGTTCAGCCTTCCGCTTCTGTTTCCGACTGGTGTTTCCCTTTTCCGACTGACTCGGCTTGTGCTTGCCGCTTCGGAGTCAGTCTTCTTCTTCGCCGTTGGCGTACTTGGTAGCAATCTCCATCATCCGACTCAAGGTCATGTCACCGGTTCGACCAAACTTCAAGCTCAATTCTCTGTTCTTGACGCCATCTTTAAAGGCGCAGACTGCCTGATGATCAGACACATTCTCCACAGTATGGTGCAAAGTGATCCATCTCTGAATATACTCTCTGAGAGTCTCATTGGTCTTCTGCACGCAGACTTGCAACTCCGTCAGTCCAGCCGGTCGCTTGCAAGTTCCTTCAAACGTTCTGATGAACACTCGGGACAGATCTTCCCAAGTGTAAATGCTGCTAGGAGGTAATTGAGTCAACCATGCCCTGGCAGAACCTTCCAGCATGAGGGGCAAATGCTTCATGGCCACCTCGTCGTTCCCACCACCAATCTGAACCGCCACTCGGTAGTCCTCAAGCCAAGTTTCAGGCTTAGACTCACCAGTGAACTTGCTGACTCCTGTTGCCAACCTGAAATTGGGAGGGATAACTGCGGCTCTGATAGCTCTGCTGAAACATTCAGGACCAGAAACATGCACTCGACTGCTCGTGGGCGCTTCTCTGTCGAGTCCGCCTCGATGGGTTCTGTTTCGGTCGACCAAACCTTGCACGATAATGGATCGCGCGTCGAAGCCTGGTTCTCTGGGGTCGACTGGAACTCTTCGCCCCGTACTGAACTGACGCCTGTCATCTTGCTGCCGAGGAGCGTAAGACCCACCCCTCGGAGGGGAATTGGGCACTCGACGCCTATCATCTCGGTCGAGTCGGTCACCATATTGGTCTCGCCGATTCTCGCGCCCTTCACGCCGCGGAGGCGATCTGGGACTGTGAGCCGACTGAACCGTATTCACAGCGACGGATCGACTGTGAATTCTGTTGCGCGACTGCGACACGGCCGAATTCTGGTCTCCTGCTGCCCGGAGCAGATCCCTGATCTGCATCAAGCCTCTGCCAGCTTCTGACTGAGAGGGTTGGATGGACTCTGCTATACGGGTCGCAGCTGCTAAATTCTGGATTGGGGTTCGATATACCTGAGTCGGCGGGAAGAGTTGACGTCGACTGGTGTCGGGAATTCGTTGCCGCGCGCGCTCGTCGAGTGCTCGCTGAAGATTCTCCAGTCGAGTGCGTTCGGCCAAATTGGCCAAACGTACCTCCTCCAAGGCGCGAGCCTCGGGGGTTTCTCCTGCGATGGGAGTACGCAGAACATCCACGTTCCTGCGGCGAAGTTCCTCTCTTTGCAGAGAGTCGAGTGGCTCGGGCTGGTACTCTTCGTGGTCTCGTGCGGAGTCGCCTCCGTCGCCTGCTCCACCATCACGGGCGAAGCCAGGGGGACTGCGGGGCCCGTCGACCATCAGAATTTCTGCCGCTGGATCACTGCTATCGCACTCGGATGTGGTCTCTACGGAACCAGTCGACAGATCGAACAGGCCGTAGAGAGATTCGTCGGGCTCGATTGCCGCAACTTGGGTGGTGGCCGTCTGGCGAGCCACCGCATGCCTCACCCACCGCTGAATCCTCGACCGGCCCGAGCGCTTGCGCTGACGGGAGACCGGGAGGGTGGTCGATGGGGATGTCGACCGATACGGGGTCGACGGGGGGTAGGTATGGAGAGGCAAGGTCCTAGCTATGGAGAGGTTGTAAACACAAGAGATGTACGAGTTCAGGCCCTTCTCGGAGGAAGTAAAAGCCCTACGTCTCGGAGCCCGGAGGCGGTCGAGTGGATTATATGTATATGAGTTACAGGGTGCCGAACCCTTCTGCCTGTGGAGGGGGGTGGCTTATATAGAGTGCGCCAGGACCCCAGCCAGCCCACGTAGGAGAGGGTTTAAGGTGAGTTAAGTCTGGGGCGTTACTGGTAACGCCCCACATAAAGTGTCTTTACTATCATAAAGTCTACTTAATTACAGGCCGTTGCAGCGCAGAGTGCCTCTTGACCTTCTGGTGGTCGAGTGAGTCTTCGCGGTCGAGTCCTTCAAGGCAGTCGAGTGTGTCTCTCGTTGGTCGACTGGAAGGTGACCTCTTCTAAGGGTGTCCTTGGGCAGGGTACTTAGATCAGGTCTGCGGCCCTACCCTAGGTACATGACCCCATCACTGCTTGCTTCCTGACTTTCTGCTTGACGGGCCGAGCATGAGGACAGACGGCAAGGTGGTGCTCAATTACTTTCCTGGGAACACCAGGGATATCAGACGGTTGCCATGCAAACATGTCGACATTCGCCCGCAGGAAAGCAATGAGCGCGCTTTCCTATTTGGGGTCAAGCGTGGCACTGATGGTGAAGATACCACCAGTGCCATCCTCCTTGGCGGACACCTTCTTCATCTCAGGTGGAGCTGCTATTGCCTTCTTACACTCGCCGGTGGAGCTCGATGGTGCGTCCTCGACGGTAGCGCAGCACTCCGAAGAGGTGCGCTTGCCGCAGTGGGCATCAGAGCTCTTGCCGGACTTTGTTTTCTTCTTCCCCCCGGGAGCTTCAGCGGGAAGCGTGTTGTGATCAGCTGCGGCTGCTGCTTCCCGATAGATCTTGTCGGCGCAGATAAGGGCATCCTTCTTGTCGCCGGGGACAGAGATGACACTTATCGGGCCTGGCATCTTGAGCATGTTGTATGCATAGTGTGAGGCTGCCATAAACTTGGCGAGCGCTGGACGGCCAAGGATCCCATTGTAGGGCAATGGAAAATCGGCAACGTCAAATGTGACCCTCTCGGTTCTGAAATTCAGCTCGCTACCAAATGTGACCGGCAGCTTGATCTTTCCCTTCGGCTTGCTTCTTCCCGGGCTGATTCCTTGGAATGTGCCGATCTCCTCGAGCTCGCTGTCAGGGATCTGGAGTTTCTGAAGGACCGCGGAGGAGATCAGATTCAAGCCGGACCCGCCATCAACTAGCATCTTCGTGACCTTGAGGTTGCGGATAGTTGGTGAAACCAACATCGGCAAGCACCCGACCGCAGTTACGCGATCAGGGTGATCCTCAATGTCGAAGATGATAGGCGTGCCGGACCATTTCAGAGGCTTGCGTGACTCTACGGATGGTTCCGCTGCATTAACCTTCCGCATCCACTGCTTGAGTTGGCGGTGCAAAGTATGCAGAGAAGCACCACCATCAACGCACAGGACCTCTATGGCCTTCTAAAATTCCTGCTCGTCGGCCTCGTCATCATCCGTGTCTTCGTCATCGTCGTCATCTTCATCCTTGTCGCGGCCGCGGGGAGGTCTATCTCCTTGCCGCTGCTTGGCCTTGCCGCGGCGTCCTCCTCGGCCGGGACGTTTCTTGCCGGATCCACCAGTTCCTTCCTGGGCCTTCTCCTTGTCGCGTCGCTCGTATTCAGCTTTCTGTAGTTCAACGAGCTGCTCATCCTTCTTGCAACTCTGGAGATCGTGGCCCTTGGTGCGGTGGATCTTGCAATACTGCTTGCCGGAGCTGTCCTGCTTGTCGGCTGCCGCCACAGGCTGGGCCTCCTTGTCGGAGCCACCAACTTTAGCTTCCTTGGCGCCACCTCCGTTGCCGGTCTGCTCGACAGCTAGCACTTCCTTGCCCTTTTTCCTTCTGTTATTCCACCGCCGGCCTTTCCTTGTCGGGGCGGCATCTTCACTGTCGGATCCTCCTGCTCCTGTACTCTCTCCGGGGAGCCTCCTCCCCTCTTCAGCGCGTGCACACTTGTCGGCCAGGGCGTAAAGCTTGCTGACGTCTCTGATCTTACACATCGCCATCTCCTCCCTCATCCTTCAGTTTCGCACGTTCTGATGAAACGCGCTGATGATCGCGGCAGGGTGGACGTCCGGGATGTTGTGCTGTACACGGCTGAATCTCTGAATGTACTTGCGCAGTGGCTCTCCTTCCTTCTGGGCGAGCAGATGAAGATCGCTCTCTTGGCCATGTGGCTTGTGGCGGCCTGTAAAGGCGCCGACAAATTGATGGCATAAATCTGCCCAAGAAGAGATGGAATTGTCCGGCAAGTGCATGAGCCAGGACCTGACGTTGGGCTTGAGTACCAGCGGGAAGTAGTTGGCAAGGATCTTGTCGTCCCGTCCCCCGGCAGCCTGCACCGCGATGGTGTAGATGCTGAGAAACTCCGACGGATGCGTCTTGCCGTCGTACTTCTCTGGTACGTCTGGTTTGAAATTCTTTGTGTTGGGCCACTGGACTTGCCGCAGCTCAGGGGTGAACGCAGGACAACCTACCGCGTACGGCAGATCGCCTGGTTCCCCTGGTGCATGCATGTCAACAGAGGGCCCAGCGCGCTTGTCGGATTGACGTCGCGCTTCTCTTCGGCGCTCGATGCGGGTTCGAGCGTCTTCTTGTTGTCGTTCATGGAGAACTTGGCGCTGGTCGCGACGAGCTCGTGGGTCCGACGACGCGGTGGAGCCGCTGTCGGGGTGGACCCGGCGAGTCGGTGATTTTGGCCTTCGTAGTGGAGAGTGCATGGAAGTCGCACCTCCCCCGGTCTTGTTGCCATTGGCTCGCGTCCGGCTGTCCTGCCACGGCAGCGAGGTGCTTGGTTGCCGCGCAGTGTCGCCGTTGGCGAAGCCGATGAGGCTCTGGATAGTGGCCCTCCATTCGTCGGTCTTGTCCGCCGTCGGAGGATAGTCTAGGAGCAGTTGAGCTCGCGCCAAGGCTTCTGCTGGAGTGGTGGGCGGCAGAGGTGAACGGTGCGAGGAGTGGGGCATGCTCGGACTCCTAACCACGTTAGAAGGAGCAGTGCCCCGTCCAGGCGACCGTACTTCGCTCGAGCCAGCATGTTGACGCGCATGTTGGTCTTGAGCGCCACGAGAACCACCAGCTTGATCTTGGCCCAGCGGACGTATGGCGCTGCGAACGCCATGAAGCTGCTGGTCCCGCGCCTCCTGGGAGGGACGCGGTGCGCGCATGGACGCCGAGGTCTGTGCCGCCTTGTCCTTGGACTTGGCCGCACTGAGAGCTCCCTCGTCGACGCCCCTTCTTCCGTCGGCGTCCACTCCACCACCCGTTTGCTCCGGAGGTGGTGAAAGCGACGCAGACGGAACAGCTACCTCCGAATCCTTCTTCTTCGGTGGCATGTCGATGAAGATGATGAAGATTTAGCTTGCGTGCACGCCGGATCGGATTCGCACAATCTCGACGCCCCCTACCTGGCGCGCCAGAGATGTCGGGGGAGGCTGATCCACCAACACCTATCGGGACAGGGCCCCTTTCGGTCTGGAGGGGGGCAGAGGTCGCACAAAGAGCGGATCGAGGCAGTACACGCGAGCAGTTTTTACCCAGCTTCGGGCCGCACGGATGCGTAAAACCCTACTGCTGCTTGTTTGTGTGTATTGAATTCTTGCTCAGGAGCGATGGACGCTACCGGACTGAGCGTGAGAGTGTTTCTGGTGTTTCAAATGAGCCGAACTGGCCCAACCTCTTCTACGTTGCGCTTGGGCCTCCTTTTATATTTTCAAAGGGGTCACCGACAGGTGGCAACGTAGACTAGAAGGGTAGAATTGGAAAAGGATGCGGTAGGTGCAGCTACCGCTACTATGGACACAGTGCACCCTACCTAACTCTGACGGCAGGGGACAAGGGCATTAAATGCCTGTCTGAGTTGCCTAAACAGTGCAAAAAGTGACCGTTAGGAGCGCCACCGTTTGCCACGATGGCCTTCTCTTCATCTCCGCTTGCCACCGCGCACCCCTAGCTGCACGGCCTCCTGCCACGTGTGCTTGGGAGAGTCCTAGAGCGACACGTTAGCAGGTGTGCTGGAGCGCGGGCACGAAGTGGGGGTTTCCCGCGGCAAGCTCCTTGCCGCGGTCGTCGTCTTGTCGTGTTTGGGAGCTTGTTGCTCACCGGGCCTTGCCGGGACGCAGGGCGCGTCGCGGCAAGCTTTCTTGGTATGCCTTGAGTGGCCTTCCCGGCAAGCTCCTCTTGCCGGGGTCTTGTCTCTTCCCGGCAAGATCCTCTTGCCGGGGCCTGGGTTGGCCTTCCCGGCAAGCTCCTCTTGCCGGGGCCTTGGTTTGCCTTCCCGGCAAGCTCCTCTTGCCGGGGCCTTGGTTTGAGCACTTTGTTCTTGAATGGTCTTCAAGGGAACCACGGAGGGTCTTGGCGGTCACCCGGCAAGCCTTGCCGCGGGATGCTGCGACCGCCCGTGCACAAGTTCGGGGTACTAGGGTCCCCCTACTCTAGTACACCGACAGATACCTTGTTCAATCTCGTTACCGGCAAGTCTCTTTACTCGTTCCGTAACACATCATCCCGTGATCAACTCCTTGATCACATTGTGCACATTATGATGATGTCCTACCGAGTGGGCCTAGAGATACCTCTCCATTTACACGGAGTGACAAATCACAGTCTCGATTCGTGCCAACCCAACAGACACTTTCGGAGATACCTGTAGTGTACCTTTATAGCCACCCAGTTACGTTGTGACGTTTGGCACACCCAAAGTATTCCTACGGTATCCGGGAGTTGCACAATCTCATGGTCTAAGGAAATGATACTTGACATTAGAAAAGCTTTAGCATACGAACTACATGATCTTGTGCTAGGCTTAGGATTGGGTCTTGTCCATCACATCATTCTCCTAATGATGTGATCCCGTTATCAACGACATCCAATGTCCATGGTCAGGAAATCGTAACCATCTATTGATCAACGCGCTAGTCAACTAGAGGCTTACTAGGGACATGGTGTTGTCTATGTATCCACACATGTATCTAAGTTTCCTATCAATACAATTCTAGCATGGATAATAAACGATTATCATGAACAAGGAAATATAATAATAACTAATTTATTATTGCCTCTAGGGCATATTTCCAACAGTCTCCCACTTGCACTAGAGTCAATAATCCAGTTCACATCGATATGTGATTAACACTCAAGGTCACATCCCCATGTGACTAACACCCAGAGAGTTCTGGGTTTGATCATGTTATGCTTGTGAGAGAGGTTATAGTCAACGGGTCTGAACCTTTCAGATCCGTGTGTGCTTTACAAATCTCTATGTCATCTCCTAGATGCAGCTACCACGTTCTATTTGGAGCTATTCCAAATAACTATTCTACTATACGAATCCAGTTTACTACTCAGAATAATCTGGATTAGTGTCAAAGTTTGCATCGGCGCAACCCTTTACGACGAACTCTTTTATCACCTCCATAATCGAGAAAATTCCTTAGTCCACTAGTTACTAAGGATAACTTTGACCGCTGTCCTGTGATCCATTTTTGGATCATTCTTGTACCCCTTGGCTGACTCATGGCAAGGCACACTTCAGGTGCGGTACATAGCATAGCACACTGTAGAGCCTACGTCTTAAGCATAGGGGACGACCTTCGTCCTTTCTCTCTATTCTGCCGTGGTCGAGCTTTAAGTGTTAACTTCATACCTTACAACTCAGGCAAGAACTCCTTCTTTGACTGATCCATCTTGAACACCTTCAAGATCATGTCAAGGTATGTGCTCATTTGAAAGTACCATTAAGCGTTTTGATCTATCCTTATAGATCTTGATGCTCAATGTTCAAGTAGCTTAATCCAGGCTTTCCATTGAAAAACACTTTCCAAATAACCCTATATGCTTTCCAGAAATTCTACGTCATTTCTGATCAACAATATGTCAACAACATATATTCATCAGAAATTCTATAGTGCTCCCACTCACTTCTTTGGAAATACAAGTTTCTCATAAACTTTGTATAAACCCAAAATCTTTGATCATCATCAAAGCATACATTCCAACTCCGAGATGCTTACTCCAGTCCCTAGAAGGATTGCTGGAGCTTTGCATACTTATTAGCATCTTTCAGGATTGACAAAACCTTCCGGTTTGTATCACATACAACCTTTCCTCAAAAAAATGTCGATGAAACAATGTTTTGACATCCTATCTGCAAGATTTCATAAATAATGCAGTAATCGCTAATATAATTCCAACAGACTCTTAGCATCGCTATGAGTGAGAAAGTCTCATCGTAGTCAACTCCTTGAACTTGTCAGAAAACATCTTAACGACAAGTCGAGCTTTCTTAATGGTGACATTTACCATCATTGTCCGTCTTCCTTTTAAAATCCATCTGTACTCAACAGCCTCACGACCATCAGGCTGTTCTGTCAAAGTCTACACTTTGTTTCCATACATGGATCCTCTCTCGGATTTTATGGCCTCGAGCCATTTATCAGAATCCGGGCCCACCATCGCTTCTCCATAGCTCATAGGTTCATTGTTGTCTAGCAACATGACTTCCAAGACAGGATTACGTACCACTCTGAAGTAGTACGCATCCTTGTCATCCCACAAGGTTTGGTAGTGACTTGATCTGAAGTTTCATGATCACTATCATAAGCTTCCACTTCAATTGGTGTAGGTGCCACATGAACAACTCCCTGTGCCCTGTCACACACTAGTTGAAGAGACGGTTCAATAACCTCATCAAGTCTCCACCATCCTCCCACTCAATTCTTTCGAGAGAAACTTTTCCTTGAGAAAGGACACGATTCTAGAAACAATCCCTTATTGCTTTTCGGATCTGAGACAGGAGGTATACCCAACTGTTTTGGGTGTCCTATGAAGATGCATTTATCCGTTTTGGGTTCGAGCTTATCAGCCTAAAACTTTTTCACATAAGCGTCGCAGCCCCAAACTTTTAAGAAATGACAGCTTAGGTTTCTCTAAACCATAGTTCATATGGTGTCATCTCATCGGAATTACGTGGTGCCCTATTTAAAGTGAATGTGGTTGTCTCTAATGCCTAACCCATAAATAATCGTGGTAATTCGATAAGAGACATCATGGTATGCATCATATCCAATAGGGTGCAGTTATGATGTTCGGACACACCATCACACTATGGTGTTCCAGGCTGTATTAGTTGTGAAACAATTTTCACAATGTCTTAATTCTGTGCCAAACTTGTAATTCAGATATTCATCTCTATGATCATATCATAGATATTTTATCCTCTTGTCACAACGATCTTTCAACTTCACCCTGAAATTACTTGAACCTTTCAATAATTCAGACTCGTGATTTATCAAGTAAATGTACTCAACATCTACTCAAATCATCTGTGAAGTAAGAACATAACGATATCCACTACACGCCTCAGCACTCATTGGACTGCACACATCAAAATGTATTTCTTCCAACAAGTTGCTTTCTAGTTCCATTTTACTGAAAACGAGGCTTTCAGTCATCTGCCCATGTGGTATGATTTGCATGTCTCAAGTGATTCAAAATCAAGTGAGTCCAAACGGTCCATTTGCATGGAGTTTCTTCATGCATATACACCAATAGACATGGTTCGCATGTCTCAAACTTTTCAAAAATGAGTGAGTCCAAAGATCCATCAACATGGAGCCTCTTCATGCGATTTATACCGATACAACTTAAGTGGCAGTGCCACAAGTAGGTGGTACTATCATTACTATCTTATATCTTTTGGCATGAACATGTGTATCACTACGATCGAGATTCAACAAACCATTCATTTTAGGTGTAAGACCATTGAAGGTATTATTCAAATAAACAGAGTAACCATTATTCTCCTTAAATGAATAACCGTATTGCGATAGACATAATCCAATCATGTCTAAACGCAAACACCAATCTCGATGGTAGAGGGAGCGTGCGATGTTTGATCACATCAAGCTTGGAAAAACTTCCAACACATATTGCCAGCTCACCTTTAGCTAGTCTCTGTTTACTCCGCAGCCTTTTATTTCGAGTTTACTAACATTTAGCAACCGAACCGGTATCTAATACCATGGTGCTACTAGGAGTACTAGTAAAGTACACATTAACACAATGTATATCCAATATACTCCTATTGACCTTGCCAGCCTTCTCATCTACCAAGTATCTAGGGTAATTCTGCTCCAGTGGTTGTTCCCCTTATTACAGAAGCACTTAGTCTCGGGTTTGGGTTCAACCTTGGGTTTCTTCACTAGAGCAGCAACTGATTTGCCGTTTCATGAAGTATCCCTTCTTGCCCTTGCCCTTCTTGAAACTAGTGGTTTCACCAACCATCAACAATAGATGCTCCTTCTTGATTTCTACTTTTGTGGTGTCAAACATCGCGAATATCTTAAGGATCATCATATATGTCCCTGATATATTATAGTTCATCACG
Source organism: Triticum dicoccoides (assembly GCF_002162155.2). Lineage (NCBI taxonomy): Eukaryota > Viridiplantae > Streptophyta > Magnoliopsida > Poales > Poaceae > Triticum > Triticum dicoccoides. The sequence goes on along the minus strand of NC_041384.1, from coordinate 44,907,841 downwards.
AAGCTCTAGTAGCTTGGTCGTAATGACTTCGGAGAAACATCACTATCTCATCTGGAAGATCAACTCCCACTCGATTCAAATGATTGTTGTACTCAGACAATCTGAGCACAAGCTCAACAATTGAGATTTTCTCCCTTAGTTTGTGGGCTAAGAAAATCGTTGGAGGTCTTATACCTCTTGACGTGGGCATGAGCCTGAAATCCCAATTTCAGCCCTCGAAACATCTCATATGTTTCGCGATGTTTCAAAATGTCTTCGGTGCCTCAACTCTAAGCCGTTTAACTGAACTATCACGTAGTTATCAAAATGTGTATGTCAGATGTTCGCAACATCCATAGACAACGTTCGAGGTTCAACACACTAAGCGGTGCACTAAGGACATAAGCCTTCTATGAAGCAATGAGGACAATCCTCAGTCTACGGACCTAGTCCGCATAATTGCTACTATCAACTTTCAACTAAATTTTCTCTAGGAACATATCTAAACAGTAGAACTGAAGCGCGAGCTACGACATAATTTGCGAAGACCTTTTGACTATGTTCAGGATAATTAAGTTCATCTTATGAACTCCCACTCAGATAGACATCCCTCTAGTCATCTAAGTGATTACATGATCCGAGTCAACTAGGCCGTGTCCGATCATCACGTGAGACGGACTAGTCATCATCGGTGAACATCTTCATGTTGATCGTATCTACCATACGACTCATGCTCGACCTTTCGGTCTCTTGTGTTCCGAGGCCATGTCTGTACATGCTAGGCTCGTCAAGTCAACCTAAGTTTTTGCATGTGTTCCGAGGCCATGTCTGTACATGCTAGGCTCGTCAACAGCCGTTGTATTCGAACGTAAGAATCTATCATACCCGATCATCACGTGGTGCTTCGAAACGACGAACTTTCGCAACGATGCACAGTTAGGGGGAACACTTTCTTGAAATTATTATGAGGGATCATCTTATTTACTACCGTCGTTCTAAGTAAACAAGATGTATAAACATGATAAACATCACATGCAATCAAATAGTGACATGATATGGCCAATATCATATTACTCCTTTTGATCTTCATCTTCGGGGCTCCATGATCATCATCGTCACCGGCATGACACCATGATCTCCATCATCATGATCTCCATCATCGTGTCTCCATGAAGTTGCCTCGCCAACTATTACTTCTACTACTACAGCTAACGATTAGCAATAAAGTAAAGTAATTACATGACGTTTATGTTGACACGCAGGTCATAAATAAATTAAGACAACTCCTATGGCTCCTGCCGGTTGTCATACTCATCGACATGCAAGTCGTGATTCCTATTACAAGAACATGATCATCTCATACATCACATATATCATTCATCACATCTTTTGGCCATATTACATCACATAGCATACCCTGCAAAAACAAGTTAGATGTCCTCTAATTGTTGTTTGCATGTTTTACGTGGCTGCTATGGGTTTCTAGCAAGAACGTTTCTTACCTACGCAAAGACCACAACGTGATATGCCAATTGCTATTTACCCTTCATAAGGACCCTTTTCATCGAATCCGATCCGACTAAAGTGGGAGAGACAGACACCCGCCAGCCACCTTATGCAACTAGTGCATGTCAGTCGGTGGAACCGGTCTCACGTAAGCGTACGTGTAAGGTTGGTCCGGGCCGCTTCATCCCACAATGCCGCCAAATCAAGATTGGACTAGTAACGGTAAGCATATTGAACAAAATCAACGCCCACAACTACTTTGTGTTCTACTCGTGCATAGAATCTACGCAAAGACCTAGCTCATGATGCCACTGTTGTGGAACGTAGCATAAATTCAAAATTTTCCTACGTGTCACCAAGATCTATCTATGGAGTCATCTAGCAACGAGGGAGGAGTGGATCTACATACCCTTGTAGATCGCGCGCGGAAGCGTTCAAGAGAACGGGGTTGATGGAGTCGTACTCGTCGTGATCCAAATCACCGATGATCCTAGCGCCGAACGGACAGCACCTCCGCGTTCAACACACGTACGGAGCAGCGACGTCTCCTCCTTCTTGATCCAGCAAGGGGGGAGGAGAGGTTGATGGAGATCCAGCAGCACGACGGCGTGGTGGTGGAAGTAGCGGGATTCCAACAGGGCTTCGCCAAGCGCTGCGGGAGGAGGGAGATGTGTCATGGGAGGGAGAGGGAGGCGCCAGGGCTTAGGTGTTGCTACCCTCCCTTCCCCTCACTATATATAGGGCCAAGGGAGAGGGGGGGCGCAGCCTTGGCCCTTCCTCCAAGGAAGGGTGCGGCCAGGGAGGAGTCCATCCTCCCCAAGGCACCTCGGAGGTGCCTTCCCCCTTTAGGACTCTTCCTTTCCCTTATCTCTTGGCGCATGGGCCTCTTGGGGCTGGTGCCCTTGGCCCATACAGGCCAAGGCGCACCCCCTACAGCCCATGTGGCCCCCCGGGGCAGGTGGCCCCACCCGGTGGACCCCCGGGACCCTTCCGGTGGTCCCGGTACAATACCGGTGACCCCGAAACTTGTCCCGATAGCCGAAATAGCACTTCCTATATATAATTCTTTACCTCCGGACCATTCCGGAACTCCTCGTGACGTCCGGGATCTCATCCGGGACTCCGAACAACTTTCGGGTTACCGCATACTAATATCTCTATAACCCTAGCGTCACCGAACCTTAAGTGTGTAGACCCTACGGGTTCGGGAGACATGCAGACATGACCGAGATGACTCTCCGGTTAATAACCAACAGCGGGATCTGGATACCCATGTTGGCTCCCACATGTTCCACGATGATCTCATCGGATGAACCACGATGTCAAGGACTTAATCAATCCCGTATACAATTCCCTTTGTCTAGCGGTACGATACTTGCCCGAGATTCGATCGTCGGTATCCCGATACCTTGTTCAATCTCGTTACCGGCAAGTCTCTTTACTCGTTCCGTAACACATCATCTCGTGATCAACTCCTTGATCACATTGTGCACATTATGATGATGTCCTACCGAGTGGGCCCAGAGATACCTCTCCATTTACACGGAGTGACAAATCCCAGTCTCGATTCGTGCCAACCCAACAGACACTTTCGGAGATACCTGTAGTGTACCTTTATAGCCACCCAGTTACATTGTGACGTTTGGCACACCCAAAGTATTCCTACGGTATCCAGGAGTTGCACAATCTCATGGTCTAAGGAAATGATACTTGACATTAGAAAAGTTTTAGCATCCGAACTACATGATCTTGTGCTAGGCTTAGGATTGGGTCTTGTCCATCACATCATTCTCCTAATGATGTGATCCCGTTATCAACGACATCCAATGTCCATGGTCAGGAAACCGTAACCATCTATTGATCAACGAGCTAGTCAACTAGAGGCTTACTAGGGACATGGTGTTGTCTATGTATCCACACATGTATCTAAGTTTCCTATCAATACAATTCTAGCATGGATAATAAACGATTATCTTGAAAAAGGAAATATAATAATAACTAATTTATTATTGCCTCTAGGGCATATTTCCAACATGAACATCACTATGTTGATCATATCTACTATATGATTCATGCTCAACCTTTCGGTCTCAGTGTTCCGAGGCCATATTGCATATGCTAGTCTCGTCAAGTTTAACCCGAGTATTCTGCGTGTGCAAAACTGGCTTACACCCGTTGTATGTGAACGTAGAGCTTATCACACCCGATCATCACGTGGTGCATCGGCACGACGAACTGTCGCAACGGTGCATACTCAGGGAGAACACTTGTACCTTGAAATTTAGTGAGGGTTCATCTTATAATGCTACCGTCGTACTAAGCAAAATAGGATGCATAAAAGATAAACATCACATGCAATCAAAATATGTGACATGATATGGCCATTATCATCTTGTGCCTTTGATCTCCATCTCCAAAGTACCGTCATGATCTCCATCGTCACCGGCATGACACCATGATCTTGTTGCTAGGAAACATGGTAAAGAAAGAGAGCCTTGGGTTCAGAAACCCATGCCTTTTCCTCCCAAACCATCATCTTGATCTCTATCAATGTGTTGTCACATGGTCGTCTCGCCAACTATTGCTTTTGCAACTATTGCTATCGCATAGCGATAAAGTAAAGCAATTATATGGCGCTTGCATCTTATGCAATAAAGAGACAACCATAAGGCTTTTGCCAGTTGCCGATAACTTTAACAAAACATGATCATCTCATACAACAATTTATGTCTCATCACGTCTTGACCATATCACATCACAACATGCCCTGCAAAAACAAGTTAGACATCCTATACTTTGTTGTTGCAAGTTTTACGTGGCTGCTATGGGCTTAGCAAGAACCGTTCTTACCTACGCATCAAAAACCACAACGCGGTATAGTGATTGCTTTTTGATCTTCAGAAAGAACCCTGTTCATTGAATCCAATTCAACTAAAGTTGGAGAAACTAACACCCACTAGCCACCTGTGTGTGAAACACGTCGGTAGAACCAGTCTCGCTTAAGCGTACGCGTAATGTCGGTCTGAGCCGCTTCATCCAACAATACCACTGAATCAAGAATCAACTAGTGACGGCAAGCAATATGTATATACCCACGCCCACAACTCCTTTGTGTTCTACTCATGCATATAATATCTACGCGTAGACCTGGCTCGGATGCCACTATTGGGGAATGCAGTAATTTCAAAAAAAATCCTACGCACACGCAAGATCTATCATGGTGATGCATAGCAACGAGAGGGGAAGAGTGTTGTCCACGTACCCTCTTAGACCGTAAGCAGAAGCGTTATGACAACGCGGTTGATGTAGTCATACGCCTTCACGATCCGACCGATCCAAGTATCGAAAGTACGGCACCTCCGCGATCTGCACACGTTCGGCTTGGTGACGTCCCATGAACTCTCGATCCAGCTGAGTGTCGAGGGAGAGCTTCGTCAGCACGACAGCGTGATGATGATGATGGTGAAGCTACCGTCGCAGGGCTTCGCCTAAGCACTACGATGATATGACCGAGGTGGATTATGATGGAGGGGGGCACCACACACGGCTAAGGGATCAATGATCAACTTTTGTGTTCTAGGGTGCTCCCTGCCCCCGTATATAAAGGAGCAAGGGGGAGGCCGGCCAGCCCTTGGAGGCATGCCAAGGAGGGGAGGAGTCCTCCTCCTAGTAGGAGTAGGACTCCCCCTTTCCTAGTCCAACTAGGAGGAGGAAGGGGGAAGGAAGGAGAGGGAGAGAAGAGAATGAAAGGGGGGCGCCGCCCCGGCCCCTTCCCTAGTCCAATTCGGACTAGAGGGGAAGGGGCGCGCGGCCCTTCCTTGGCCGGCCCTCTCTCTCCACTAAGGCCCATGTTGGCCCATTAGTCCCCCTGGGGGTTCCGATAACCCTCGACACTCCGATAATTATCCGGTGATCCCCGTAACTCATCCGGTGTCCGAATATAGTCATCCAATATATCAATCTTTATGTATCGGCCATTTCGAGTCTCCTCGTCATGTCCGTGATCACATCCGGGGCTCCGAACTATCTTCGGTACATCAAACACATGAACTCATAATACCGATCGTCACCGAACGTTAAGCGTGCGGACCCTACGGGTTCAAGAACTATGTAGACATGACCGAGACAAGCCTCCGGTTAATAACCAATAGCGGAACCTGGATGTTCATATTGGCTCCCACATATTCTATGAAGATCTTTATCGGTCAAACCGCATAACGATATACATTGTTCCCTTTGTCATCGGTATGTTACTTGCCCGAGATTCGATCGTCGGCATCTCAATACCTAGTTCAATCTCATTACCGGCAAGTCTCTTTACTCTCGTTCCGTAATGCATCATCCTGCAACTAACTCATTAGTCACATTGCTTGCAAGGCTTATAGTGATGTGCATTACCGAGAGGGCCTAGAGATACCTCTCCGATACACAGAGTGACAAATCCTAATCTCGATCTATGCCAACTCAACAAACACCATCGGAGACACCTGTAGAGCATCTTTATAGTCACCCAGTTATGTTGTGACGTTTGATATCACACTAAGTGTTCCTCCAGTATTTGGGAGTTGCATGATCTCATAGTCATAGGAACATGTATAAGTTATGGAGAAAGCAATAGCAACAAACTAAACGATCATCATGCTAAGCTAACAGGGTCAAGTCAATCACATCATTCTCTAATGATGTGATCCTGTTAATCAAATGACAACTCATGTCTATGGTTAGGAAACATAACCATCATTGATTCAACGAGCTAGTCAAGTAGAGGCATACTAGTGACACTCTGTTTGTGTGTGTATTCACACATGTACTAAGTTTCCGGTTAATACAATTCTAGCATGAATAATAAACATTTATCATGATATAAGGAAATAAATAATAACTTTATTATTGCATATAGGGCATATTTCCTTCATACAGAACCCGACCGGTCGCAACTGAGGGACTTCCTGGTAATCTCTTCAAGACCAAGTGAATCCCGTACTTGCTTAGCTCGCATACAAGTAAACAACAGATGTTGAATATCTTCAGTCCCTGTTCGGCAGACTGGACATTGGGGAGGGACTTTACTGTGAATGTTTCTTAGCACACACATTCCTATAATGATTCCATGTAAAGCCCGCCAGACAAAGATTTTAATCTTACTTGGGATGCTGAGTTTCCAAACTATGTCCCACACTGGATTTATCTCTAAAGTTTCAGGTGTTTCTCTCCTTATTTTGGAGCCATGATGGTGCTCCCACTCAATATAGTATGCAGACCTAACATCGAAGTTACATGATTTCGTGGCATTCCAAGCGATAAAATCATCAGTTAATGCTCTGACAATGGAATTCTAAGGATTCTATCAGCGTCTAGAGGGAGAAAGCTATCCCTAATCAGATTTTCATCCCACACTCCCGTAGCCAGATCAATGAGTTCTTCAACTTTATTTAGCAATATTTTGGCCTCTATTCGTGATAACTTTTCTTGTATGGCTTTCCGAAACCCAACAATCATTCCAGATCATGTTCCAACTCTCTAGATATGTCCTCTTTTAAAGGTTTGGAGGCCCGTGACAATACTTTGTCATGTAAAAGAAGAACCCTTCTTTAGGCCAGCATTTAGTAAATTCTCATTTGGGTCATACTTAGCCGGCAGGACTTGTGCACGTAAAGTGTGTGGATGGGTAATCAATCTCCAGCTTTGCTTACCGAGCATTGCTAGATTAAAAGCATGAAGGTCCTGAGTCCCATACCTCCTCTCTGTTTTGGTATACACATTTGCTATCATGCAAACCAGTGCATCCTCTTTTGTTCCTCAGTATCCCCCACCAAAAGCTAGTCATTGCATCAGTTATCTCTTACAAACTTTCATTGGTATTTTGAAAACAACCATGGCAAAAATGGGGATAGATTAAATTGCCGCTTTCAGAAGAATTTCCTTGCCACCCATAGATAGAAGCTTCTCCTTCCATCCATTAAGACGGTTGATAACCCGCTCAACTAAATATTCAAAACTGTCACTTCTATCAAGGCCAATCATAGAAGTATGACCAAGATACTTATTAGAAATTGCCTCTGTCATGATATTCAGTTCCCCACAAACTTGAGCTTTTACTTGCACATCAACATTAGGACTAAAAAGGATGCTAATTTTACCTTCACTAATCAGCTGTCCAAAGCTTGCACAATATTCATCCAACACCTGTCTCAACGAGGTTGCGTTAATCAAATCTGCTTTCATAAGGATTAGGGAATCATCAGCAAAAAGTAAATGAGAAACTGATGGTGCATTCATGCATACCCGAACACCTTCAATGCCACGAAACTCCTCTTTTTGAGCCAAAGCACTAGATAAACCCTCTGCACAAATTAGGAACAAATATGGAGAAAGAGGGTCCGATCCCCCTGACGGAGTCCCCTAGTAGGAATGAAACCTCCAGTCTCTTGATCATTGAACCTCACCTTGTATTTAACTGGTATAATACAAGCCATAAACAAATCAACAATGCCTATGTGGAATCCAAGTTGTATCATCATTCTCTCTAGGAATTTCCATTCCACATGGTCACACGCCGCATGCATATACAATTTCACTACACAATAACCGAACTTTCCTTTCTTTTTATTCGTTATTGTGTGCAAACTTTCATAGGCCAAAAGAATGTTATTTGTGATCAACCTCACAGGAACAAAAGGCACTTTGAACTACAAAAATTATTTCGTCAAGAAAGGATCTCAGTCTAAATGCAAACATTTTGGAGATTACTTTGTACATTACATTACACAAACTAATTGGTCTATATTTGGGTGATCCTTTCCAGTTCATTAGTTTTTGGAATCATAATGTTAACGGTATCATTCCATCCTTCTGGATTGTTTTGTCATTGATGGCATTAAGGACTTCAGTTAAAACATCACCAAGAATGTGCCAATATTTTTTGAAAAAAATAGCATGAAGACCATCCCTACCTGCCACCTTCATATCCCCAATGGAGAAAAGAGCTTTTCTTTACCTCTTCTGTCGTGTACGGTCTCATCATCCTCTCATTCATCTCTGATGTTACCTGAGGTATAACCTTCTGAATTAATGCTGGATCCAGCTCATCAATCTCCATAGAGAAAGAGTCACGGACTCCGGCGAGGAGGAGTAAAGCATGGGAGACAGTGGGGCATTGTGTCTCAAGTGGGCCGGTCTGTCTTGCATGTTCTACTTTTTTTCGCGGACGACGACACCTTCACTTCGCGGGTCTTATCCCCGTCGCTCATGGAGACGACAAATGGAGGATGTGGTCACCGAAAGGGAACAACAAGGATTTGGACGATGGACGTCGTTGTAGGCTAGGTTTAGGTTCATCCCACCCCCTCTTAAAAAATTGTTCGAAATGTAATGAATATGCTCTGGTTTGTATGAAAGCTATCCGGGTTGCATGCAATTTGTCTAGTTTGTTGAGATCCAGTTTAAATGTACGTGAATAGCTTTGGATGATCGGTTCCCACATCAGTGTCCTCGGACCAGCCCCGTGACCGCGGACGGATGCAGTGTCCGGTTGTTGGTCGATGTTGGAGGTGCCTTAAAAAATTCCTATGAGATTCAAACCTATAAATCAACAATCAGCATAAGAAAAATTATGAATCAAACAATCCATATAAGAAAAATCATGAATCAAACAATCGACATTAGAAAAATTCCTAGGGATTCTAATCTTTCAATGCTCCTACAAAATTCCTTTGAATAAAAAAAAAACCCTAAATCTTTGTGGATTTTCATCCGTACACCCCGAAAACACCCTCTAGTTAGCTCGTTTTTACAGATTGCCACTGCGCCCGCAATCCCTGCCTTGCTCCTCTCGCTTCGCCGTCGCCGTCGCCGTCGCCGCCTCCCGCCACTCCCCGCCGTCGCCGCTCGCGCCCCCCGTGTTCCAGCCGTCGCCGCCCACCGAGGGACGCATCCCAGCGCAGTCGCCACCGGCGCGGAGCAACGACCCAACCTCTCCTCCCAGCGATTTCTTCCGGGGTTAAGCCCTAACCCCCCTCTCCCTCTCTCTCCCTCCTCGCCTGGATTCCCCCACCCCATCCCGCGAGCACTCGAATCCAAACCCTCTCGCTCGTTCGCCACCACAAATCTAATCCATACACGCTCCATTCGGTTCTCAGCACTCCTAACCTGGTTTTGTCGCGCAGGAAATCGGCGGCCGTGGCGGCGATGGACATCTACAACGTGGAGGCCGCCGAGATCCTCGCCCACGAGACCCTTGTGAGCTCACTCACCACCCATATTG
>NC_041384.1:44845376-44897651 GCF_002162155.2 Triticum dicoccoides | reverse complement strand
TGAGCTGGTGAGTGAACCTGCTGATGTTTTGTGCCCATTCCTTCCTGCAGAATCTCCCCATTGGCGAGGCCGCCCCCATCTACGAGAAGCTGCTAGCCACCTTCCCGACAGCGGTGAGCCAGTCGAATTTTCCATCAAATGCTTGTTTGGCTGGGCTCCTCCTGCTCCACCGAATTTTCTCGGTTCATGCTGCCAATCTTCTGGGGCTGAGGCTTGAATGTGCATGCAGGCTAAGTACTGGAAGCAGTATGTGGAATCATACATTGTCACGAACGACGAGGAGACCGCCAAGCAGATATTCAGCAGATGCTTGCTCACCTGCCCTCATATTAATCTCTGGTGAGGGGATTCCACATTTTTTTTTGATGATCTATGACCACATGCCCTAGTTTGTGTTTTGCGGTAGATGAGAAATTCTCCTTCACTGTCACTGCACAAATTATTAGAGTCACTGTTTCTACCAACACGTTCCTCCATTGACGCCCGCGTGAGGTGTCAGTTTTCTTTCATTCTGCCTGATCTTGTCACCAGTCAACGGTGCCCTGCTTGTCTGATCAAAATTGCTGTGAACTTGTGATCACCTCATTGTTTTGTAAACACACAATTGATGTGTCTGAACCTTATACTGCTCTTAGTTACGACTGTCATATTCTTTTCAACATAAATTTTCCAGTTTGTTTGCAACTGCAGTATTGACATTACCCTATCGGGTTGGGTGTAACTTGCAGGCGTTGTTACATCAACTTTATTAAAAAAGTAAACAGCAAAAGGGGCTCTGAGGGTCTGGAAGAGACAAAAAAGGCTTTTGATTTCATGCTTAACTATGTCGGTAAGTACCAAGTACTTCTATTAAGTGTTGACCTTAGATAATAAGCAGTGCGTTGTTATTAAGCCACTTTTGCAATAGATTTTTGAACTCTGGTTCACTCTTTATTGTAAAAAGAGAGCTTTTCATTCTCTTATGGAAGCCCCCAATCAACATGGGGAGCTTGTGGTACACGTGGGTCATTCGGCTACCCCTCCTGCTCTTCGGCTTCATAGCTTTCTTCTCTTCTCCATGCATCTTCATACATGAATCTAAGAAGCTTAATTGTGACAGGCAATGATGTGGCATCTGGCCCCGTTTGGATGGAGTACATTGCATTCTTGAAGTCAATGCCGGTTTGTGTTTCTTCATTTTCCTGTCCTAACATTATTATGCCCTTTTACTTATGTTTGAGTTATTTCATTTGTGATTCCTTGTTTGAAAGTCTTCAGGTTATGACGCCCCAGGAAGAGTCACACCGCATGACTACTATACGTAAAGTATATCAGAAGGCAATTTTAGTTCCAACTAGTCATGTCGAGCAGCTATGGAAGGATTATGATAACTTCGAAAATTCAGTTAGCCGCACCTTGGTTAGTAGATTTTCCGTTTGGATCACTAATCATTATGAAAAAAGCAGCCAGCATATAACTCCATCCATTCAATTGGCAAAAAGACCAGTCTTTAGTCCTTTAGTAGTGTGAAGTTGTTCGTTTTCAGTTCATTCTGGTATGTCAGTAGTGTTCACTGCACTCGACCGTTTAATACGGTTACTGTTTTATTTTATTAAATCTCAAGACAATGCAAACCTGTCTGGTGTGCATTTCATATGGAGATGACTGTAACCTATCCATGTTCCAGGCAAAAGGCTTGCTATCTGAGTATCAACCGAAGTTTAACAGTGCTAAGGCTGTATATAGAGAGCGTAAGAAGTATATTGATGATATTGATTGGAACATGCTGGCCACCCCCTCTACAGGCTCCTACAAGGTAAGCAGTTGATCAGGTCATAAGGTTGATTTACAGTAGGCGTGACAGTCTACAATTATTGACTTTACAAAATGGTTATGTTTTGTGGATAGTTATTTTGGTAGCGTGGTTAGGAAAAGTCTCATAATTATAATTTCCTTCATAGTTTCTCTATCCATTTTCACAATGCCATACATTTCTGTGCCACTCTTGTTTTCTTAGGGAAAACTGTATGGTAAAACAGTACTAGTGTCACTTTTGATTGCGAACATAACAATTTGAGTGTGTTCTAGAAAAGCTGGATAACAGAGTTTTATCCATTATTGTCAATTCCACTTTTCAAGATTACCTACGTGAAGTTCCAACACCCTTAATCCACCACCTTTTTTTTTGTAAATCTCAATATTTTTCCCGCAACAGAAATTTAGTTATTGTATACCCCCTCCATTCATGGATAGACGACGTTGTCGATATGGACACGGTCTCCAGTATACAACTTTAACATTACTTTTTCTATGAATGTGTTAGTAAAATCCTATTTAGTTATTTGTACTCTCTCCGTTCATAGATAGATGATGTTGTTGATATGGACATGGTCTCCAGTATACAACTTTAACTGTTACTTTTTCTATGAATATTTTATTAAAATTCTATGAAAATATGTATAGTGATAAATCTAATGGTACCATTTCCACCCAACCAACCTAAATAATTTTTATATGTTGTCAAAGAAAGGGATGTCATGTGGGGCACGTCCTACAGGCGTGGGCCACGCGGCCAGGAGCAGCAGCCGTCGGCCGCATCAGGCGAGGCGTAGGCTGGGCAGGAGTCCTGGTCCTGATACATTAGTTCCTAGAATAAAAGACTAGTTTGTTACGTATAGGTTTCTAGTTTGTTAGCAGCCCATGGGGCCTTTATATATCGTATAATCAGCACCCTTTGAGGGCAAGCAATAAAGTTATTATCTCCTACCTCTTCCTCCGTCTCCTATCCTCTCCTCCCGCACCATTGAGCAGCCAGGCAAAAACCCTAGCGCTCCTATCCACCGAGACTACGAACTACGTAGTCGAGGCCCCGCTGTCTTGGGCACTGAGGCCCTTGATAACTTGGTATCAGGTTCCAGCCGCTCCTCGGCCTCCTCCACGCCGCACCCGCCGCCCCGCCCACCTCCATCGCCGCCATCCGCCGCCGCCTCGGTTTCTTCCGCCATGTCGGAACCCACCACCGCTGATTTGGCCAAGATGATCGAAGCCCTGACTGCAACCGTGACATCCCTGCAGTCGTCCGTGGCAGTCCTCCAGAAGGAGAAGTCGGCCTCCTCGTCAGCCGCCGATATCAGCCACGACGGACAGCACCACAACGATCGGCCCCCGCGGTTTCAGAAGATGGACTTCCCCAAGTTCGACGGCAAGTCCGACCCGCTCGCTTTCCTCAACAGATGCGAGTCCTTCTTCCATCAACAACGGATCGCCGAGGAGGAGAAAGTCTGGATGGCGTCATACAACCTCGAGGGTTCTGCCCAGCTGTGGTACATGCAGGTCCAGCGTGACGAGGGCACTCCGCCGTGGCGCCGCTTTTCCGAGCTGCTCAACCTCCGCTTCGGGCCTCCTCTGCGCGCGAACCCGCTGGGCAAACTGATGGCGTGCAAGCGCACGACGTCCGTCGTCGACTTCCAAGAGCGGTTTGAGGCGCTCCTTCCCCGGGCAGGCTCCTTGTCGGAAACGCAGAAAGTTCAGATCTTCACCGCAGGCCTCCAGCCACCCCTCAGCCTTGACGTGGAAATCCATAACCCGCAGTCCCTCGCCGTCGCCATGAGCCTCGCCTGCAAATTGGAGCTGCGCGACCAGTGCGCGCTTTCCGCCGCGCCACCGGTGCGTTTTCCGCAGAAGGGCATTCTGTCGACGCCAGGACCACGCCTCGCGCCCCCCGCACCGGCCCCACCAGCCGCACCCCAGCATGGCCACAGTCTGCCGGACGGGCGCCCAATCAAACGTCTCTCCCAGACAGAGATGGAGGAACGCCGTCGCCTGGGCCTATGCTTCAACTGTAACGAGAAGTTTGGCAGGGGCCACAACCGCGTGTGCCAGCGCATCTTTCTCCTCGACTTAGCGCCGGACGACGACGACGACGACGCGGCCTCCGCTACTGATGATGCATCGCGGGCCGACCCTCAGATCTCGCTCCACGCAATCTCCGGGGTGCGCACGAGCGAAACCATGCAGATGCATATTACTCTCGGGGGTGTCTCCCTCCTCGCCCTGATCGACTCAGGGTCCACCCACAACTTCATCGCCGAGGAGGCGGCCGCTCGTGCTACGCTGCCATCCCCCACCACCGAGAAGATGCGCGTCACGATGGCCAACGGCGAGCGCGTTCCGTGCCAGGGCGCGTACCGCGTCGTGCCCTTCCGCATCGGCCAAGAGGAGTTCTTGGAGGATTTCCTCGCCTTGCCGCTCGCGGGCTACGACATCGTCCTGGGCACGAAGTGGCTGGCAACGCTCGGACCGATCCTGTGGGATTTCCGCGCCCTCTCCATGACATTCTGGCGGAGGGGCCATCGGGTGTGCTGGCGCGGCATTGCAGGACCGGACGGGCCAGCCCTGAAATCATGCAGCGGCCGCGACTTCCTCGACGCCATCATCACCGAGTTCAACGGCATCTTCGCCGAACCCTCCGGCGTGCCACCGCCCCGCAACCGCGACCACGGCATCACCCTGCTGCCCGGTTCCGCCCCGGTGGCCGTCCGTCCGTATCGCTACGCGGCCGCGCACAAGGACGAGCTGGAGCGTCAGTGCGCCGCCATGCTCGCCCAGGGCATCATCCGAGCGAGTTGTTCCGCATTCTCGTCCCCGGTACTGCTAGTCCGCAAGGCCGACGGGTCCTGGCGCTTCTGCATCGACTACCGCGCCCTAAACGCCATTACTGTCAAGAATGCGTTTCCGATCCCGGTGGTGGACGAACTCGACGAGCTCCGGCACGCTTGTTTCTTCACCAAGCTCGACTTGCGCTCCGGCTACCACCAGGTGCGGATGCGTGCGGAGGACATCCCGAAGACCGCCTTCCGTACTCATGACGGCCTCTACAAGTTCCTGGTGATGCCGTTCGGCCTCTGCAACGCGCCGGCAACGTTCCAGACCCTCATGAACGATCTGCTGCGGCTGTACCTGCGCCGTTTTGTTCTCGTCTTCTTTGACGACATCCTCATTTTCAGCGAGACATGGGCTGACCATCTCTGACATGTGCGCACCGTCTTCACCGTCCTGCACCAGCACCGGCTCTTCGTCAAGCGATCCAAATGCGCATTCGCCGTCGAGTCGATCTCATACCTGGGTCACACCATCTCCGCTGCAGGAGTGGCCATGGATCCGGAAAAGGTGCAGGCAGTGGCCGAATGGCCGCAACCATGCTCGGCGCGCGCGGTTCGGGGGTTTCTCGGCCTTGCGGGGTACTACCGCAAGTTTGTCAAGGAGTTTGGCGTGGTTGCCACGCCACTAACGGCCCTCCTTCGCAAGGATGGTTTCTCCTGGTCGCCGGAGGCGGCAACAGCTTTTCACGCCCTCAAGACGACAGTCACCACGGCTCCCGTCCTCGCGTTACCGGATTTCACGCGGCCGTTCATCGTCGAGTGTGACGCCTCGACATACGGCTTCGGGGCCGTCCTTCTTCAGGACCAACACCCGGTGGCTTTCTTTAGCCGGCCAGCCGCGCCACGTCACCGTTCCCTGGCAGCATATGAACGGGAACTCATCGGCCTGGTGCTCGCGATTCGTCACTGGAGACCGTACCTCTGGGGGCGCCAATTTGTGGTAAAAACGGATCACTACAGTCTCAAATTTCTACTTGACCAGCGTTTGGCAACCATCCCGCAGCATCATTGGGTCGGCAAACTACTGGGGTTCGACTTTACCGTGGAGTACAAGGCCGGTAGTACAAACACGGTGGCGGATGCCCTTTCCCGCCGCGACACGGAGGAGACGTCGATCATGGCGATCTCGGGTCCTCGCTTCGACTTCATCGATCGCCTCCGGCAAGCGACGTCCACAGATCCGGCGCTCGTCACGCTGCGTGAGGATATCACGGCGGGTACGCGGCAGCAGTCGTGGGCTCTCTCCGACGGCCTCGTCACTTTCAACGGCCGCCTCTACATTCCGCCGTCGTCCCCGCTACTCCAGGAGATTCTCAGTGCCGTGCACGATGATGGGCATGAAGGCGTCCTGCGCACCTTGCATCGTCTCCGCCGCGACTTCCACGCACCTAACCTTCGCAAGACGGTGCAAGAGTACATCCGCACTTGCAGTACTTGCCAGAGGTACAAGTCCGAGCACTTGCACCCCGCTGGGCTGTTGCTGCCGCTGCCGGTGCCCACGGGCGTGTGGACTGACGTCGGCATCGACTTCGTGGAAGTGCTCCCTTGCGTGGGCGGGAAGTCTGTCATCCTCACCGTGGTGGATCGCTTCAGCAAGTATTGCCACTTTGTGGCGCTGGCCCACCCGTACACGGCAGAATCAGTGGCGCAGGTGTTCTTCGCTGAGATTGTTCGTCTCCATGGCGTGCCGCAGTCCATGGTCTCTGACCGCGACCCCGTCTTCACCTCGGCTTTTTGGCGGGAGCTCATGCGCCTCACCGGGACAAAGCTGCACATGACATCAGCGTTTCATCCACAGTCGGATGGCCAAACGGAGGCTGCTAACAAGATCATTGTGATGTACCTACGTTGTCTCACCGGGGATCGTCCCAGGCAGTGGCTCCGGTGGCTTCCCTGGGCCGAGTACATCTACAACACCGCCTACCAGACAGCGACCCAAGAAACTCCGTTCAAGCTTGTGTATGGCCGTGACCCTCCCACTATTCGCTCTTACGAGCCGGGCGACACGAGGGTAGCCGCAGTGGCCAGGAGCATGGCGGAGCGCGACGAGCTTCTCGAGGACGTCCGCTATCGTCTACAACAGGCACAGGCGGTCTACAAGTCCTACTACGATAGACGCCATCGGGACATTCGGCATGACGTGGGCGATTGGGTCTGGCTTCGCCTTCGCCAGCGCGCCGCGTCCTCTCTCAACTTGCCAACCAGGGGCAAGCTCAAGCCACGCTTCTATGGGCCGTACCGCATTTCAGAGGTCGTCAACGACGTGGCTTACCGCCTTGAGCTTCCGGCACGCTCGCGCCTCCATGACATGTTCCACGTGGGCCTCCTCAAGAAGTTCTTCGGCACGCCTCCAACTGCACCGCCGGGTTTGCCTCCGATCCACAACGGAGCGGCTGTTCCAGAACCGGAGCGCGTGACTCGTGCGCGCCTAGCACGCGGCGTTCGCCAGCTACTCGTCCACTGGAAGGGTGAAGCAGCATCATCAGCTACATGGGAGGATCTTGACAGTTTCGTCGAGCGCTACCCCGCTTTTCAGCTCGAGGACGAGCTGCTCGTCGAGGGGGGGAGAGATGTCATGTGGGGCACGTCCTACAGGCGTGGGCCACGCGGCCAGGAGCAGCAGCCGTCGGCCGCATCAGGCGAGGCGTAGGCTGGGCAGGAGTCCTGGTCCTGATACATTAGTTCCTAGAATAAAAGACTAGTTTGTTACGTATAGGTTTCTAGTTTGTTAGCAGCCCATGGGGCCTTTATATATCGTATAATCAGCACCCTTTGAGGGCAAGCAATAAAGTTATTATCTCCTACCTCTTCCTCCGTCTCCTATCCTCTCCTCCCGCACCATTGAGCAGCCAGGCAAAAACCCTAGCGCTCCTATCCACCGAGACTACGAACTACGTAGTCGAGGCCCCGCTGTCTTGGGCACTGAGGCCCTTGACAAGGGAAGTTTTACTGCATGCTTTCCAAAAACACCCGTCAATTTCTGAATCGAGATAGTATTTGAGAAGATATATGCTTACTGTTAAGAACCACTCTTTGTATCATTTGAAATGCACATAATTGAATTCAGACTAATGATGTCCTTGTCTTTCCCTATATGTCTTTATTCTCTTGTCTATGGTTTGCTGGTAAATCTTCCGACACATTGAATAGTTTTCTGACATCCTCTCTGGTAGAGTAGTAGATGCATGACCAGTATTTAACTGGCAGTTAACTCAGAGCTCATTAATCTGTTTCACAGGAAGAGCAACAGTGTTTGGCATGGAAAAGACTTCTGACATTCGAGAAGTGAGTAAACATCTGCATCAAATTAGCTAAGTGTAATCATGATTCCAATTTTCAGTAATATTTTCGGTTGATGCAAGTCTTCAGGCAATTTATTTCTTTGTTGTATATAGATATTTTTCAGTTTTCTTCTCCTCTGCTCCAGTCAATGTATTTTGTTTCTGATCTCGAAAATTTGTCTGCAACCTATCTTTGAGTTCTTTATTTCCTGGATGAGATTCAGTGAGGAAATTTATCGAGTATGCTATGTTTCTTTATTCGAACTTGACATATCAGTTTGTCACCTTTGTCACTCTCACTTCTTTCCGAGGTTACTCCCTATATTTCTGCTAACACTAAGTATTCTGTTTACTGTAGGGGGAATCCTCAAAGAATTGATGTTACAGCTGCTAATAGGCGTATTACCTTTACTTATGAGCAAGTAAGCTAACTTCTGTATGTGAACATAGATGCACACTGGTGTTAAATCTGTAGTCAAATACTCCCTCCGTCCGAAAATACTTGTCATCAAAATGGATAAAAAGAAATGTATCTAGAATTAAAATACGTCTAGATACATCTCTTTTTATCCATTTTGATGACAAGTATTTCCGGACGGAGGGAGTAATTATGCTTTGCATAGTATTCTAATTAGGCACTCTTATTCATTGTGGTCAACTGATGATATGGTGGCATGTGTAAACCTCATGTACTCAATGGCATGCATATATTTTCCTTTTATAGTTAATGACCTCATTATTCCCTATACTTCTGTTAGAATAAACTGTTCAGTCATTAGACCTCACCTTTACCATGCGTACCATTATAAGCGGGGACATTAATGAATTGTATCAACCTGTTTTTATTTTCAGTGCCTAATGTATCTATACCATCATCCTGATGTATGGTATGATTATGCTACATGGCATGCAAAGAATGGTTCTACGGATTCTGCAATCAAAATATTTCAGCGTGCTGTAAAAGCACTCCCTGGTAATTGAATATCCTGCGAAGTTCTCTTGGTCAATTCAATTATGGTAGCCAGTCCTGTAGTCATCCTTTTGGAAGTTAGTGCCTTATACTTGGTTTGCCGGAAGATTAAGAGCAGAGTGCAGAAATATCTGTGGGAAAACAAATTGGATATTCTAGGGCCTCCCAGCCATCGAGAAAGACATATTACTATCTTACTGCCTTAGCCCTTGTTTGGATGGGCCAGGGTCCCATGAGCATGAAAGTTACTAAGTTGTATTGGCATCAGGCCCAATCCCAGTCCACCTAAAAAAGTCTAACTGGCCGGAACTAAATAACTGGTTGACGAATTGGTATATACTCTGGGGGACAGACAATACCTCCATAGGATGCCATCAAGGAACGCCAAATATATCTTCCAGGAAGGCTGAACACATTTCTAAGGAGGATACTAAATTAAAACCCACAGGACCAACTGTGTGAATGTGATGAGAGCCCACATGTTAGAACTTTTAGCACAGTTCAGTTCACATCTTAGATCAAGATGAGATACCGTCATATTAATATATGAATCTTTATAATTCAATCAGGCTATTAAGGACATGCTACCTCTAGCTTGGCATGTGCAATCCTTTTACACGTGCATCAGTATTAGGATCTCTCACTGACCGATCCTTACCGTTTATTGGATGCCTGCATGCGTGCGGGCATGCACTGGTGATACTCACTTAAGTTTTTTTTAATGTGAGGCTTATTTAATCCATTTTGCGATAGGATGTTAAATATGGATTGGTAGCAGCTGCTCCTAGTTACTGGCTTATCTTTTGTGGCCACTTATTTTGTATTTTTTTATACTTTATTCTGTGAACATAACAACTCTCCAGCTTAATTCTATCACACTGAACGTGTGACAGGTATGCAAAGATGACAAGGCATTCTTAATGCTAATCCAATTGCATGCTTGAACTGAGCAGTAGACTAGAATGATGGTTTAACTGAAATATACTGTATCATTTCCTGACCTGTTCTTTCAACTCCTGAAATTATTTTGCCTATTGCTTTTCATAGGTTCCGAAGTACTAAAATATGCCTTTGCTGAACTGGAAGAGTCTGTAGGGGCGATCCAGGTCCATTTTCTTTCTTTGATAATTTTTCTACAATGCGTAGCTTCCCTAGCACTCACATTCTGCTACAAGCACTCTTAAGATCATTATTTCCTCACATGCGCTTTCCCATTGCAGCCTGCTAAGACAATATACGAGTCTCTTGTAGCTGAAAATTCAAGCATGTCATCACTTGCACACATTCAGGTTTGTTCCCATTACTACTTTAAAGTACTTATGGTTATGGCTACACTTCCTGTGGTATCTTTACCATTCTGTTTTGTACTGCAGTTTATTCGGTTTCTAAGGAGAACAGAAGGCATTGAAGCAGCTCGCAAGTACTTTTTGGAAGTTCGGAAGTTGCCAAGCTGCACTTATCATGTCTATGTTGCATATGCTACAATGTCGTTTTGCCTCGACAAAGATGCGAAGGTTGTTAAAGTGATGACATGTATGCAAACATTTTTCCGTTACGGACTGCCAGCTATCTTTCTGCGGTTCTTTATCTGTTTGATTACAGTACGAAGAGTATAATTTGCAAAAGTAGGTTCAATAGGATCCAAGGCATAGCTTTAAGCTCAAACGTCACATGATATCCAATATCTGTGCATAAATCACCATCATTATGCACTGTTAGTTTTCACCTTTGAGCCTTGTACCAGGTAACTTGTCATGCTAGCTAGTACTCCCTCCGTTCCAAATTACTCGTCGCAGAAATGGATGTATCTAGAACTAAAATACATCTAGATACATCCATACCTGTGACAAGTAATTCGGAACGGAGGGAGTACAATGCTTTCAGGTCCAGTCTATGATGGTACTTAGAGGACATCTGTTTGGGGTTTGGCCACCCCAGCTAGTTGTTTGTCTCAGCAGAGAGGATCGAGTAGGCATGGCATACCCTTCTTTGTGCTATGCAGTACCTTACCAACCATTGAAAATTGCAGAGATTTGGTAAAGATTATCAGAGGGTTGAAGTGGACATTTAGACCTGATTAGAATTGTGGCCTGTGGCTGCCAAGCCTGTGAGAACGCACCGGCATGCTAGTTTTTGCTGGCATTGCCCTCGGTTTATATGTATCCGTGCCTGCAAATAGCCTGGAGTATAGGTTGGCCATAAAGGTGCAAGTGGTACCTAAACTGCCAGTTGACATCGTAATAGTAAGAGCTTAAATGACCGAATAATAAGGGATTATGTAGTATCTTAGGGTTCACCTTTTCACTATGTATTCAATGTTTCTTCCGGTTGCAGTTATTCACATGTGTGCAGTATCTGCTAAATATTCTCTTGTAGGTGGCTCAAAATGTTTTTGAAGTTGGTTTAAAGCGATTTATGCAAGAACCAGGATATGTCCTCGAGTAAGTATCCATTTGAGTATCATTAATCCTTAACGTTAATCTTTGTATTTTGGTCCATCAATGTCCCAACTCATGAACCAAATGTCTCTCCATTATTATTCAGTAATGTTAAGCATGGCAAATCGAACGTTTTTTATGGCAATTTATGTTGGTGCGAGGATGGCAAATTTAGTTTACAAGCATGGCAATTTCTTGGCAAAAAAATGAACTGAGGCGGATTTGCCATGCTTGCCAACTAAACTTGCCATCCTCGGCAAACATAAATTGCCATAAAAAACATTCGATTTGCCATGGTCAAAAATCTGATGTCAGATTTGTAGTTGAGTCATTATTATTTTATGCTACTTATTTTGTGTTCATCTATTGGCAGTCGAAAAGTGTTCATTTCACTGTCCCATTATTGGCAAATCAAATTTGTTGATTTTTTGAGACTCTTGCTATGATTCAGATATGCAGACTTCCTGTGTCGCTTAAACGATGATAGAAATGTACGTGCATTGTTTGAGCGAGCTCTGAGCTTACTTCCTCCTGAGGAATCCGTAGAGGTAAATATTTTCTTTTATTTGCTCCGAGTTACTCAACATTTCTATATTATGAGGAGA
Source organism: Triticum dicoccoides (assembly GCF_002162155.2). Classification (NCBI taxonomy): domain Eukaryota; kingdom Viridiplantae; phylum Streptophyta; class Magnoliopsida; order Poales; family Poaceae; genus Triticum; species Triticum dicoccoides. The sequence continues at coordinate 44,885,717 of NC_041384.1, read as the reverse complement.
TGCCCTTTCAGCTGTGCATTTTTTCACAACTATCTTAATTGGCATTAATGCCTTGTGATCACCAGCAATAGCAATAATATCATTTCCACCTTTTGGTGGTGTACCACATAGCCTCGGGAGAACATGTTGTGGGTTATTTGTTGTAAAGGTGCAACATGCAAATAGATATAGATTTGTTTGTCTGTCTGTTCTCTGAATTAATATGTGTTGCTATTCTTCTGCAGGTATGGAAACGATTTGCTCAATTTGAGCAGATTTATGGGGATTTGTCAAGCATGTTAAAGGTATGAAGCTCTAAGCAAAGTGCAGATATAGGTTATCATTGGTTGTCATGTTCGGCCCATTAGGTGTGGTCCTCTTCACACATGCACTGTAGGGCGAAGCCATGAGCAATATCCAGTATCCATAATTGTGCAGCACTTGTATTTTTATGTCAGTTTGCATTAGTCTCAAGGTCTATGAATTATTTATGGGATAGACTTAGAGATTCGTTGTCAAGTGCTTCTTATATTTAGATGGCTTATCTCTGACTAGATATAAATATAATTCGTTAGGGTGTTCATTATAAGTTGGATCTTTTGTCAGTTTATATTGTTCTCTGCTTTTTATGTGCCCAAGTCCTTTTACCCCCTCTAAAGCATAAGTGTGCTCATAAATTTTGTTTCCACAGGTGGAACAAAGAAGGAAGGAAGCTTTATCTAGGACATCAGAAGATGTCGTATCGTCCTTAGAGAACACACTTTATGACGTTGTTTCTAGATATAATTATATGGATCTCTGGCCATGCTCATCAAAAGAATTGGATTACCTGTCAAGACAGGAGGTACATTGACTATGCATAACTATCATTGCAAGATAAACTATTCTTTATCAACAAAATTACCTTTTTACGTATATATATATATATATATATATATATATATATATATATATATATATATATATAGTATATATACTGAACGACATCTGGATGATTGAACTATGGACTTTATGTTAGTTGAATCATCAAGTTTACATACACGATACATTTGCATTTGATACATGGCGTTGGTGCGCAACTTCCGGCAACAAGTGGCGTTGATTGTGAAATGAAGCACACCCATAAATAAAAAGTTGGCTACATCATCTAGTAATGATACGATATCAAAATTGGATGTAGCCCTCAAATTCTCTGCTGATTTGGCTAAAGAATACATTCTTCACCATCAATTTATGTCGGATGCGGGCTGTATTTTGTGACACTTCAGAGTGTCCATGCTTGGTTTCCATTGACAAATTTCACTTGTAATGCTTTCTCTATTTCGATATTGCAGTGGCTTGCAAAGAACATGTCTAAGAAGGCTGACAGGTCAGTTATGTTAACTAGTGGTGGCGGTTCTACCTTAGGTAAGCTGGCAAGCTGCTCTCTGTTATAAACTTAATTGTGCCGTCATGTTATTAAAAGTGTTTGCTGATTATAATATGCCCTACGAATTTTGGCTCAGATAAAGGCACTATTGGAGTTGGTGCCAATGCGAAGTTATTGCCGCAGTCTACAAAAGTCATCCGTCCTGAGACTTCTCGAATGGTTATTTATGATCCTAGACAGATGAAAGGTATTTATATTGATGAGTAGGCACATTGTTTAATGAGAAAGAACTGGATGCATGGCGGTTCCATTTGTAAATGCAGCAATCGTTCAGTTGCAATTGCCTATCTATCTCACTCATGAGGCAGCATTGTTAATTTGTCAGGACCAGTGATTTCAGCCACATCCAGTGGGTACACAAAGGAGGTTGATGAAATATTCAAAATGCTTTCTCCACCACTCATGTCTTTCATCACAAATTTGCCTGCTATTGAAGGTACTACAGACTTACTGTACGAATACTCAGTGTCATCTGATGCATAGCTTGTAGAATGTTTGCCAGATGCTATTATATTTAGAACACGTAACCGGTCCGTTTAAAACCAGACACTAACATAGGCTTGGTGCATGTTATTCATTGGTTGAGAAATGTTCAGAAATGTTGACTATTTCTTGTGGGCATGCTCCTTTTGTCATTGAAAGCATGGTTATGAACAAAATACAGTGCATAGTCACAGCATAGCCTTATTTCTAATTTGGTTTGATTTGCATAATGCCTTTGCATATATTCATTGTATTCTTGTCTTTTCAGGTCCATCACCAGATATAGACATTGTGCTTAGCGTTCTACTGCAAAGCACACTGCCAACAGGACATGATGTTGGCAAACCGTCTGCTCCAGTTCCTGGCCGTGCCACAACTGATATCTCAGGTCCCCGCAACCAAAATGGATCAGTTCGTAGACCTCCAAAAAGGAAGGCTGTTGAAAGTACTCTCCCTCCCTCTCCAATCTTTATTGGTCTAGAATGCCAGTATTGTGTTTAAGATTATGTGCTCTGGCATTTGTTGAACAATTTTTTTTTGTTACGATTGATTCAAGTTGAAGTTGTCTTATGGTTTAATACAGGTGGTCTAAAAGACACAAAATGGGAAAGCTTATGTAATATTTGTTGGCTTACTGTGTGCAGGGCAAGAGGAAGAAGACGCAGCAGCAGCTGCGCAGAGTCGAGCCATGCCAGATATATTCAGGCTCAGGCAGATCCAGAGGAGCCGCGGTGGGGGCCCTGCTCAGTCTGGATCGGCGGCGATGTCCAGTGGAAGCATGTTTTCCGGGGAACAGTCAGCCAACAGCTCAAGCTAGTTCACCAATCTGTAGCTAGTTCTTTGGATTCACGTAGTTCGTTCGGTAGCTATGTAGTTTGGCCGCTCATGGGGAAAGTTATGCATGTACAAATGTAACAGCAGACTGATAAACCTGTAGGCATGGCAAGTGCATTGCGCGAGAATACGAACCGAAAGTCCAAAAAACGACAGGAGCGTGCAGAATCAGTGTCATCTGGATGAGTAAAGGCCAGATCATGGAGAATAGCATGATGTGACTAATATGCATTTGAAGAAGATAACATGTGTATGTATTATGATTACTGGAAAGCACGAATCTGAATACTGCGAAATACTAATAGTTGTGTCAATTCATCAACATGTTTACCAAAATTTGTGCTGTGGCCTGTAATGTAGGCATTGCGTTCATTATCTATGACATGTAACAAGAGGAAGAGATGATTATCGACAATCTCCAGAGATAAGGAAGAGAAGATATATGGCTTCAGTGGATATTAGTAAACATTAACATCCTTCAGGAATAAGGAAAGTCAAGCTTCTGAAGTAATCATTCCAGTACAAACAATAGTAATCAAACATTGTTGAAAAAATAAATAAAACAATGCACTTAATCAAATGCATAAGGGCATCTCCAACGTGGACCCTCAAAACGCCCCCAAATGTTTGGACAGATGTCTCCGGGCACTACAAGCCATTTAACGCAGTGCCCCATCGGTCCGTGGACGCGCCTGCTTGAAATCTTGCAAATCATATGCAAACCAGGGGAGGTTTGTAGGGGTTCGGACATCCGCAGCGTACGCGCCTGATCGGTTGGTCCCATCCAAAACCTCTCTCCGCCCGAAAAACCCTCTCTATGCAAAGCGGTTGTTGCGCATTCTTGCCGGTTAGCCCGCTCCAGAGTGGTCATGACTCCAGATGGCAGTGATGCCGGTTAGAGCGATGTGAACGGCCGGGCAGGCAGTGCCGCTTCAATGTCGACGAGGCGATCGATAAGCCTACTCTGGCTAGTGTGCCGCATTGAGGCCGGCTAGTAGTCCATTCGCATGGCTGCACCTATTTAAGCACGGCTTCGGCGGCATCCACACCACATCACACATCACCTCCTCTTCACTCACCTCCATCGATGATGCCGAAGTTGTGGTTCTCTATGCCGACAGGTGACTACCGGATCTCCTTCAAGATCCGGATCTTGGCACCACCACCGTCGCTCTCCGGGGTCATTGACCTCCATAGCAGATGGATTCTTCGAGAAGGAGGATATCATCATCTCCTCAGACGACAAGGACGAGCGGAAGCGGCAACGACAGACGAAGAGTACCAGGCCCAAATGGATATCATGATCGCGCGATCGCTCGGATACTGCGGTTCGGCACCGCCCTCGCTGCCGCGAGCCCGCATCAAGGAGGAGCCGACATCACGACCGCGTCAAGCTGGAGCTGGCATCACCGCCTCTCCGGCACAATCGCGATGTCCAAATCAGACGTTGTATGAAGGAGGAGTCGGCATCACTGACACTCCACGTCTGGCGTGACAAGTTCGTGAAGGAGGAGGTGTCCCCGGTGATCGCGAAGGCACGCAGGCGAATCCTCCTCTACCTCGGCGGCTTCAGCGGCAGCAGCTCCTTGTTGCGGAGCACCATGACGACGGAGAAAATGACGGCCGAGGAGGCGACACAGAGGGAGTGGCGCAACGTGGCACGCCGGGAGACGTTCGAGAAGTCCGACGTGGTGCCGACTTGGGTCCTCGTAGGCCTTGACCTCGTGGAGGCCTGGGCCAGCGACCGGCCAGAGACCACGGCGGAGACGTCCGCGGACACTGTGCCTCCTCGAAGGGAGCTCGCCAAGATCGTGGAGGAGTGGTCGCTCCGTGATACCTACGCCGCCGTTGGCAGAGGCAAGGGCGGGGCTCCCCAGCCAGGGGCGGCGTTTTGCCGAGACGGACCTCCGCATGGCGTAGGAGGAAGCCGAGTGACTCCTCCGCGAGCGCCGACTGGCGGCTGGGCATGGTTTCCAAGCCCTTGCCTTTCCGTTGTTGTATAAGTTCCTTTCCGTTGTTGGAAAGACCACTCTGATGACAACGTCGACGACATAGACAGTGATGGATGTGGCGCCGGCCAGCCTGACCAGGCGTACAAGGTCACCGTCCTCTACAAATTAGTTTTGTTTTATTTTAAGTTTAGTTGAACAGACGAAATATCGTCCGGTTTACGTAAACTATGTCCGAACTTATGTCCATTTGCATGAATTCCGTCGTGTTTGCATGAATTATGTCCGAATTTGTTTGCATTGCATGCGGAGGTTTTGGGAAAACGTTCGATTTCCATATCCTATATCACTGCACCCTAAGGGGTTTGAGGTACTTCCTATTCTGCCCACATATGTCCACCTGGACAGTCCAGACATGAAAACAATCACCTAGTGGGCTCCCTCAAACATGTCTCATATGTACGGACTTCCCCAAACACAACCATATATGGGAAATAATTGAGGTTGTCTGGACATGTCAGTGGAACCACATACAACACTATATCAGCATGGGCCCACACGAGCCAATTCCCCTCTTTCTTTTCTCTCTATCTCCTCTCTCTAAAGTTCCATATGTTTGATGAAATGCTCAAACAAATAAGGAACAAGTGGAGGATGCCATTGAGTATCACTATTTTTGGAAAATGGGTGATGTTCGGACACGTTTGGATGTGTCCGAGGGAGTCCGTCCATGGAAACTCAGTTTTTGGTGTCCTAATTTTTTTCTCAAACTACTTATAGTGTCCCATAATATGACTGCCGCTGGAGATGCTCTTACAACCTAGCAGCCTAACTAATCTAGCATGTAAGATGATAAAGTGATTTACTAATTAGACGTTTCCTCGAACAAATAAGGAACAACTGGAGGATGCCATTGAGTATCACTATTTTTCTAAAAAAATGGGTGATGTCCGGACACGTTTGGATGTGTCCACGGACAAACGGGTGAGTCCATCCATGGATGAGCGGTCCTGCATAGGCACTAAAACTCACTTTTTGGTGCCCTATTTTTTTTCTCAAACTACTTATAGTGCCCTATCATACGACTGCTGCGAGATGCTCTTACAACCTAGCAACCTAACTAATAATCTAGCATCTAAGATGATAAATTAATTTACTAATTAGACGTTTCCTTGAAAAACATTCCTCATAGTTGTTATATTTCTATTTCCTAATTTAATTCTTAGTTGTTAAAAGAGGTAAATTTCTAAATTTCTATCAATCTATCTCCTGGTCAATATTTTGGATTATCATGTTTGCTATAATAAATAATTGTTAAAAGAAGTATATTTACATTGTGTTGCAGGCTGCTAAATTTTCATTTTAGACTCGACCCCCTATGCCCATTTCCTGGCTCTGCCCCTGGTCACATCGATAGCATTCATTGATTGTGTATGCTTTCGTTTCGCACCGTGGGGATACCAACATGTACGCATGTGCTTAGGTAACCTAGAAGCTTTTGTTATTGTGATACCCCATTCGCTAGCCGGGCGGTGCTTTTTCATGGCACCCGCTTCACTCTTTTCTCTTCCCCTTTGTTACTTGTATGTTTTTAACACGATTTTCCTCTTAAAATGGGTCATTTTTTTGAGGTTTTTGACATGATTTCTCTTGTAAACTGGATCAATCTTCTTTTTTTGAATTGAGATCATATTCAAGCGGCGAGCATTTCAGCCATTGTTTGCTTAAAAAAAGTTTGTTACATCATATATTCATATGTGTAACCATACACCGTAGAAGTTTCTATCAATGTGTTGATTAGAAGTCACACTTTAGTGCTCTTTATTAAGATATTTAAAGACATGAATGTGTTCCATAACACATAAATATCTTAATAAAGAGCACTATGTGGAGGCATATGATTTTATTATATTGTATTTTCATTGGACCTTGGAAACTCGAGATAATGACATATTGTAACGCCCCGAGACCGATGCGCCAGGTGTCTTTGTTGGGGAACGCAGTAATTTAAAAAAAATCCTACGCACACGCAAGATCATGGTGATGCATAGCAACGAGAGGGGAGAGTATTGTCTACGTACCCTCGTAGACCGTAAGCGGAAGTGTTATGACAACGTGGTTGATGTAGTCGCACGTCTTCATGATCGACCGATCTAGCACCGAAGGTACCACACCTCCGTGATCTGCACACGTTCGGCTCGGTGACGTCCCGCGAACTCACGATCTAGTAGAGCTTCGAGGGAGAGTTTTGTCAACACGATGGCGTGATGACGGTGATGATGTTGCTACCGGAACAAGGCTTCACCTAAGCACCGCTACGATATTACCGAGGTGGATTATGGTGGAGGGGGGCACCGCACACGGCTAAAAGATCAATGATCAACTTGTGTGTCTATGGGGTGCCCCCTCCCCCGTATATAAAGGAGTGGAGGAGGGGAGGGGCCGGCCCTCTCTATGGCGCGCCCTAGGGGAGTCCTACTCCCACCGGGAGTAGGATTCCCCCCTTCCATGTAGTAGGAGTAGGAGAGAAGGAAGGGCAGGAGAGGAGAAAGGAAAGGGGCCCCCCTCCCAATTTGGATTCGGCTAGGGGGGCGCGCCTCCCACCTTTTCCTTCCCTTTCCTCTTTTCCACTAAGGCCCAATAAGGCCCATATACTCCCCGGGGGGTTTCGGTAACCTCCCGGTACTCCGGAAAATGCTCGAACTCATCCGGAAGCATTCCGATGTCCAAACATAGGCTTCCAATATATCAATCTTTATGTCTCGACCATTTAGAGACTCCTTGTCATGTCCGTGATCAAATCCGGGACTCCGAACTACCTTCGGTACATCAAAGCACATAAACTCGTAATACCGATCGTCACCGAACGTTAAGCGTGCGGACCCTACGGGTTGGAGAACTATGTAGACATGACCGAGACATGTCTCCGGTCAATAACCAATAGCGGAACCTGGATGCTCATATTGGTTCCTACATATTCTACGAAGATCTTTATCAGTCAAACCGCATAACGTAATACGTTGTTCCCTTTGTCATCGGTATGTTACTTGCCCGAGATTCGATCGTCGGTATCTCAATACCTAGTTCAATCTCGTTACCGGAAAGTCTCTTTACTCGTTCCGTAATGCTACATCCCGTAACTAACTCATTAGCTACATTGCTTGCAAGGCTTATAGTGATGTACATTACCGAGAGGGACCAGAGATACCTCTCCGACAATCAGAGTGACAAATCCTAATCTTGATCCATGCCAACTCAACAAACACCATCGGAGACACCTGTAGAGCACCTTTATAATCACCCATTTACGTTGTGACGTTTGGTAGCACACAAAGTGTTCCTCTGGTACTCGGGAGTTGCATGATCTCATAGTCATAGGAACATGTATAGTTATGGAGAAAGCAATACCAACAAACTAAACAATCATCGTGATAAGCTAACGTATGGGTCAAGTCAATCAGATCATTCTCTAATGATGTGATCCCGTTAATCAAATGACAGCTCATGTCTATGATTAGGAAACATAACCATCATTGATTCAACGAGCTAGTTAAGTAGAGGCAAACTAGTGATACTCTGTTTGTCTACGTATTCACATATGTACTAAGTTTCCGGTTAATACAATTATAGCATGAATAATAAACATTTATTATGATATAAGGAAATATAAATAACAACTTTATTATTGCCTCTAGGGCATATTTCCTTCAGTCTTCCAGTTATTTGCCATCGTTGCCATGTCATCTGCTTGCATGTTGCACTTTGCCATGTCTTCATGTGCATTTCGTCTGCATGTTTTCAAAACTTGCATCCGTCTCGGTTTCCTAGTTCTCTCCGTTGTCCGTTTTGGAATCCGACACTCTCACATGCACCCGTTACACCTCTCAGTTCTTGTTTCGTGAGTGGGAGAAAAAGTTCTCGGAATGGGCCAAGATTTGTCGAGTGGCCTTGGTATATCACCGGTAGACCGCCTGTTTCGTTCCATTTGGAGGTCGTTTGATGCCCCAACGGTTAACCGTGTAACCGTGAAGCCCTCCTTCTCTTTGCATCCCAGCACCCCTTCATAACATCCCACTAGCCCATCTAAACCCCCTCCATGCTCTCTGTCATTGGATCACGATCGCGTGGGCGAAAACCACACCTCATTTGGACTCTCCTAGCTCCCTCTACCTATAAATTAGTACCCTCCCCCCGAAATTCACGATCCAAACCCTAGTTTTCCCCTCCACACCGCGCCGGACATGTCCATTGTCGCCGGACGCGTCCGCGCTGTCGGCCGGACCAACCGGAGGCTGCCACCTGTCCCCGCCGGCTCCTGTCCACCACGTGGCCCGCCCAGGCCCATCCGGGGCCCGCGCGAGCCCGGATCCGCCCGCCGCCGCCTGTGCACGCCGCCGACCGCGCCCGCTCACCGGAGCATGGCCGGACTCCGCCGTCCTCGCCGCATGTTGGTCGCCGCCCCGCCGTGCCTCGCATCACGCCGCCGCCGTCCTGGTGAGCCCGCGCCGCCCCGGCCTTCTTCTCCTCCCTTCCCCTTCGCTTTTCTCTCTCCTTGACGATCTCGCTCTCTCAGCAGGTGCCGCCGCCGCCATGGAAACCTCATCGCCGGAGCTCCCTCACCTGCCGCCGCGCTCCAAGCCCGGGATCCGGACGAGCTCGGCCGGATCCGTCCATTCCCGGCATTCCCAGCGCCTGTCGGTCCCTCCCTCGTCGCCGACGAGCTCGTCGTCGCCACGACCGCCATGCCCCGACCTCGCCCTCCGCGCGTTGACCGCGCCGGCCTCGCCCGCATGGGCCACCTGCGCGTGTGGGCCTGCCCAACTCCCGGATCTGCTGGCCCAGCTGACCTGCCCCCTCTCCAGCGTCCTGGGCCTTGGCCCATGGTGAGGACCCGCAAAACCCCGCACATGCATCTTTTAACTATTTGACGCTCGCATGTTTTTTTTCTGGAATTTGGCTAAGTCCCTAAAAATCCATGTCATGTGTGCATCTTCGAGTGGTTCTAACTTCATGCATGTTGCTTCGTTTTGCGTGTATGACATGCCAAAATGTTCACCTCTGAGTGCTCTACATGCTAGTGCCATTTCCAAGCATGTTACTGTTAATCTTAATGCCCTAATCATCATTGCAAGAGTGCTATATGATGTTAACCTGCTGAGATTGTCATAACTTGCTGTTTTGTCTTTTTCATTGCATTTTGTGTGCTTATCTTTTATGCATCATGTCTACATATTTTAGGAGCATCTTCATGCCATCTTTACAGTGGTGCAATCCATGTATTTTTATGTGCCTTGTGGTGACTAGCACAAGCTTGTGAAGTGTGCTATTTAATGTTGCTGATTTCTGAGACTAAGTGAATTTTGCTAAGTCTGTAACTGTTACAATATGTTGCCTTGTTCACTTGAAGCTACCATCCATTCCATGCATAATCTGGAGGTTCATAGTAGGCATGTTTTGATGTCCTTGTTGTGCTCTATCATGTTATGACTTTTGATGCCACATATATGTCCTGTAGCAGATGTTTTCATTGCCATGAACATGCCTAAATGATGTTCCAGTTTTCTGTTAACTCCATGATGCCATGTTGTGAGCTTGATATTGATTGATCTATGCCTCTTTTGGTGATGCTCCAATTACGTGATTTGAATTATGCTATGAGTACTTTGTCCACATACCAAGTTTGATAATTTTGGATTTTATATGACCCCTGTTCCAAGCTTGCAAACATGCTATGTTGTTGTTGTTGTTGTTGTTGTTGTTGTTGTTGCTGTTGCTGTTTTACCCTTGCTGGAACTGTTATAACATTCAAACTTGTCTTGTTGGTTCCCACTAATCCTTGAGCCATATGTATATGATTCCTTGATGTTATTTGCTCCTTGTTATGTGTAATTTGATGCCATGCCCTTGGTTGTCATTATACCTTGCTGTAGTTTATCTCTTGCTTGCTCTCAAGTTGCCATCATGCTAAATCTGTCATCCTGTTAACAACATGTTCCATTTTGCATGAATCATAGAAACCACTCCATGCTTTATATGAACTTGTGCCCTTGGACTAAGTTGAAGCATATCATGTCAACTACATGCCCATGTCTTTTCCATCATTATTAAAGTTGCTATGCTTGCTGTTATGTGCCTCCAAAGTCAGCATCATAATGTTACGTTTTGCGTTCCCAGATTTCCTCTAAGTCTGAGAATCAGCTTATATCATGTTGCATCTTGTCTTGTTGATTGCCTTTGATCTAGGACTCAGATGGAGATGCTTAGTAATCATGTTTTGCCATGTTTAACCTGTACTTTAATGCCATGCTTTTTGTTGGGTAACGTAGCAGAATTTTAAAATTTTCTATGCATCACCAAGATCAATCTATGGAGTCATCTAGCAACGAGGGAGAGGGGAGTGCATCTACATACCCTTGTAGATCGCGAGCAGAAGCGTTCAAGAGAACGGGGTCGATGGAGTCGTACTCGTTGTGATCCAAATCACCGATGACCTAGCGTCGAATGGACGACACCTCCGCGTTCAACACACGTATGGTTGGGAAGACGTCTCCTCCAACTTGATCCAGCAAGGGGGAAGGAGAGGTTGATGGAGATCCAGCAGCACGACGACGTGGTGGTGGAAGCAACGGTGATCTCGGCAGGGCTTCGCCAAGCTCACGGAGAGGGAGAAGTGTCACATGAGGGAGAGGGAGGCACCAGGGGCTAGGGTGCGGCTGCCCTCCCTCCCCCCCACTATATATAGGAACCCTAGGGGTGCGCCGACCCTAGGAGATGCAATCTCCAAGGGGGGGCGGCGGCCAAGGGGGGTGGAGTGCCCCCCAAGCCAAGTGGGGCGCCCCCACCCCTAGGGTTTCCAACCCTAGGCGCAGGGGGAGGCCCAAGGGGGCGCACCAGCCCACTAGGGGCTGGTTCCCCTCCCACTTCAGCCCATGGGGCCCTTCGGGATAGGTGGCCCCACCCGGTGGACCCCCGGGACCCTTCCGGTGGTCCCGATACAATACCGATTACCCTCGAAACTTTCCCGATGGCCGAAACTTGACTTCCTATATATAAATCTTCACCTCCGGACCATTCCGGAACTCCTCATGACATCCGGGATCTCATCCGGGACTCCAAACAACTTTCGGGTTACCGTATACTAATATCTCAACAACCCTAGCGTCACCGAACCTTAAGTGTGTAGACCCTACGGGTTCGGGAGACACGCAGACATGACCGAGACGACTCTCCGGTCAATAACCAACAGCGGGATCTGGATACCCATGTTGGCTCCCACCTGCTCCTCGATGATCTCATCGGATGAACCACGGTGTCGAGGATTCAATCAATCCCATATACAGTTCCCTTTGTCAATCGGTATGTTACTTGCCCGAGACCCGATCGTCGGTATCCCAATACCTTGTTCAATCTTGTTACCGGCAAGTCACTTTACTCGTACCGTAATGCATGATCCCGTGATCAACCACTTGGTCACATTGAGCTCATTATGATGATGCATTACCGAGTGGGCCTAGAGATACCTCTCCGTCATACGGAGCGACAAATCCCAGTCTCGATTCGTGCCAACCCAACAGACACTTTCGGAGATACCTGCAGTGTACCTTTATAGTCACCCAGTTATGTTGTGATGTTTGGCACACCCAAAGCACTCCTACGGTATCCGGGAGTTGCACAATCTCATGGTCTAAGGAAATGATACTTGACATTCGGAAAAGCTATAGCAAACGAACTACATGATCTTTGAGCTATGCTTAGGATTGGGTCTTGTCCATCACATCATTCTCCTAATGATGTGATCCCGTTATCAATGACATCCAATGTCCATAGTCAGGAAACCATGACTATCTTTTGATCAATGAGCTAGTCAACTAGAGGCTCACTAGGGACGTGTTGTGGTCTATGTATTCAAACATGTATTACGATTTTCGGATAACACAATTATAGCATGAACAATAGACAATTATCATGAACAAAGAAATATAATAATAACCATTTTATTATTGCCTCTAGGGCGTATTTCGAACAGTCTCCCACTGGCACTAGAGTCAATAATCTAGTTACATTGTGATGAATCGAACACCCATAGAGTTCTGGTGTTGATCATGTTTTGCTCTAGGGAGAGGTTTAGTCAACGGATCTGCCACATTCAGGTCTGTATGTACTTTACAAATATCTATGTCTCCATTTTGAACACTTTCACGAATGGAGTTGAAGCGATGCTTGATATGCCTGGTCTTCCTGTGAAACCTGGGCTCCTTGGCAAGGGCAATAGCTCCAGTGTTGTCACAGAAGAGAGTCATCGGGCCCGACGCATTGGGAATGACTCCTAGGTCGGTAATGAACTCCTTCACATGTAGATCCTGCCACAACGCTTTGCTTGCAATTGCACCAGCTTACTGCCCCACCATTCAAAATATACACGTATCCGGTTTGTGACTTAGAGTCATCCAGATCTGTGTCGAAGCTAGCATCGACGTAACCCTTTATGGCAAGCTCTTCGTCACCTCCATAAAGGAGAAACATATCCTTAGTCCTATTCAGGTACTTCAGGATATTCTTGACCGCTGTCCAGTGTTCCATGCCAGGATTACTTTGGTACCTTCCTACCAAACTTACGGCAAGGTTTACATCAGGTGTGGTACACAGCATAGCATACATGATAGACCCTATGGCCGAGGCATAGGGGACGACACTCATCTTTTCTCTATCTTCTGCCGTGGTCGGGCATTGAGCCGTGCTCAATCTCGTACCTTGCAATACAGGCAAGAACCCCTTCTTTGACTAATCCATATTGAACTTCTTCAATATCTTGTCAAGGTACGTACTCTGTGAAAGACCAATGAGGCGTCTCGATCTATCTCTATAGATCTTGATGCGTAATATGTAAGCAGCTTCTCCAAGATCCTTCATTGAAAAACACTTTTTCAAGTAGGCCTTTATGCTTTCCAAGAATTCTATATCATTTCCCATCAACAGTATGTCATCCACATACAATATGAGAAATGCTACAGAGCTCCCACTCACTTTCTTGTAAATGCAGGCCTCTCCATAAGTCTGCGTAAGCCCAAACGCTTTGATCAACTCATCAAAACGAATGTTCCAACTCCGAGATGCTTGCACCAGCCCATAGATCGAGCGTTGGAGCTTGCACACCTTGTCAGCATTCTTAGGATCGACAAAACCTTCCGGCTGCATCATATACAATTCTTCCTTAAGGAAACTGTCGGTGTCATAACCGGCGGATCTCGGGTAGGGGGTCCCGAACTGTGCGTCTAGGCCGGATGGTAACAAGGCAAGGGACATGAAGTTTTACCCAGGTTCGGGCCCTCTCGATGGAGGTAAAACCCTACGTCCCGATCGATTAATATTGATGATATGGGTAGTACAAGAGTAGATCTACCACGAGATCGAAGAGGCTAAACCCTAGAAGCTAGCCTATGGTATGATTGTTGTTGTGTATGTTGTCCTACGGACTAAAACCCTCCGGTTTATATAGACACCGGAGAGGGTTAGGGTTTACAAAGTCGGTTACAATGGTAGGAGATCTACATATCCGTATCGCCAAGCTTGCCTTCCACACCAAGGAAAGTCCCTTCCGGACACGGGACGAAGTCTTCAATCTTGTATCTTCATAGTCCAGGAGTCCGGCTGAAGGTATAGTCCGGCTATCCGAACACCCCCTAATCCAGGACTTCCTCAGTAGCCCCCGAATCAGGCTTCAATGACGATGAGTCTGGTGCGCAGATTGTCTTCGGCATTGCAAGACGGGTTCTCCCCCAAATTCCGTGTACCTGTTGAATAAAGTCCGGTTTCTTGTAGATGTTGCGCTCCTTGGCTTCTACGCCCAATAATGGCCGCTTTCCACGTGTCAAACGAATATGAAAAGTCTAAGTGTTTTTACATCCACACCCCTAGCCACGTAAATGAGCTGCCCCATTTAAGGGGACGCAGATTTAGATCCAAACCACACCTTCTCCCCATCGCGAGTGTTCATCAGAGCGCATCCGACAAAGGTCCATTCCACCATGGCCAGCCGTCGCAACTCCTCCCCTCGCCCTTCCAGCCCTAAGCCTGGATATTGGGAGAGATGCTCCATCCCACATAGCGAGCTAGTGACGCTCCAGACCAAGGGATTTCTCCCCCCGGCCTATATGGTCCCGGTTCGAGCCGGTCTTGCCGTCTATAACGGCGGAGAGCAAGCAGAGAGTGCCCCTAATCCCTCCAAAGGAGAGCGGGTGTGCCTCGTCCCTTATTTAATAAGGGGGCTCGGATTTCCAATCCATCCATTTCTCCGGGGGCTGCTGGAGTTCTACAGCCTCCAGCTACATAATCTCACGCCTGCCTCCGTATTGCATATCGCGGGCTTTGTAGCCCTCTGCAAGCTGTTCTTGGGTGTTGAGGGTCATTTCGGGCTGTGGAAAGAGCTATTCTGCCTCGTGCCCCGTTCCAAGAAGGGGTCAATGTATCAAGTGGGCGGAGCCGAAGTGTGGCGCATCGCCGGGACGGGATATCTGTGTGGAACCCCAAAGAAGGCGTCCGAAGACTGGCCCTCGGAATGGTTTTATATAGAAGACGTCCCGCTGCCGGATCCTGTCCGGATCGGCCTCCCTGAATTCAACGGTGCTCCCTTAAAGAAGCGCCTAAGCTGGCGCCCACAGAGCCCTCAGAGGGAAAGTGACAGGGACATCATTTACCTGATGGGCCGAATAAGATTGTTAGCCCATTCCGGACTAACCATGATCGGGGTTATGACCGAATGCCTTATGCGGGGGGTGCGGCTGCTTCAGTATAGAAGCCACCCCATGTGGGACTTCAACGGGGAGGACGGCACCACCCGCTACGGCCGCAAAGGGCCGGATTCAACTGCCGCTCTACTAAAGATCTTGTCCACTTTGTATAAGGGAGAAGAGGAGGAATTTCTCCGCGTCAACCCTCAGGGTGGATTCTCCATGCACAATCCCCCAAGCTGGGTAAGCGGTCGTATTTACTTGTCCATCCGCTTTGTATTCCCATTGTTAAATATTCAGTCTGACGACTTCAACGCAGGAACTGCGCCGGGATGTTAAGGAAATAAGCAGCCCTCCTCCACAACCCGAGGACCCAGGACGGTCCCTCGACCCGGCCTCTCAAGAGGATCCGGACATATCTGTGGAGCTAATTGATGGAGTGTTCCATCAATTGAGTAAGGACAACGCCTTGGTGTCCATTACGGCCGATTACCCAGGGCTAATCTTGACCCCCCAGGTAACTGAGATTGAAGTCCCAGTACCCTGAATAGGTGTCCGGCCACTCGTGTTTTCAGTTTCCTGATTACAACCGAACTTTACAGGGGAGGTTTTTAAGGCGGAAGGCCCAACCTGCGGCGACAAGCCAACGAGGGGCCGCAGGTCCCCGTGGGCAGAAAAGAAGTGTAGTCCGGACCGAGGCGTCAGCACAAAGGTATGGTGCGTCTCCTTATCCCAGGTGTTATACCCTCGAGGAACATTGACACTCGTGCTCTCTTCAGGACAAAGAGACCTCGCCGGACTATATCCGGAGAGGCTGCCAATCTTGCCCCCACCAGCCAGGCTACAAAGCCTGGTCCGGAGGCAGAGGCGAACGCAAGGCGCGCGCCAGACGCTCCTCCGACAGAGGATGTGGATGGGTTGTCTGCCACCAACTCTGAGGTGGAGAGTGTTATGAACCACAGGCGTCGCCGGACAATCCTTCGCGACGCTTGTTTCTCCCAAGGGGCGTTAGATGCCTTCAATTCGAGAGATGCGTACCTTGGTGCCGCTCAAAATGGTCTAGCCAGAGCCACGGAGCAATATGCAAAAGACATACGGGTAAGAAAATTTTGGTAATTATATATATGTACCAGTAGCCCCCAAGACTTGAAACAGTTAGAATAACTGATCTAAGGATCATTTGTTATGCAGGTTCTTACAGAAAAGAATTCCCTACTGTCCAAGGAGCTGGAAGAGTGCAAAGCCCAACTTGAGGCCGCACTAGCCGCGGCAGGGAAGACCAAGGAGACCCCCTCTGGTAATATACACTTCGAAAGATAAGTATTTTGCGAAGCACGACATGGGTGTGAATCTGACAAATGAAATTGCAGATGGCGCCGGATTGAATCCGGAAAGGCAACACCTCCTACGCGAGCTAAAGGCTGGTGAGAAGGTGCTGACAAAGGTGAGGCGGGAGAAGAACGATCTCCAAGATGCCAACACCAAGCTGGGCGTCGAGCTGAAAGATGTTCATGCCCAGCTGTCAGACTCCGTGAAGGAGAATCAGCGGCTTCGGCGCGGCATATTTAGTAAGTGCTTGAACGAACCTTTGAAAGAAAGTTCGGCGGGGAAGTCGACTAATAGAGCAATGTCTGTAGGTGTGCTAACAGGTCGTCCTGCAGAGGAGATGCCCGGTTCTATGGGTGACCTTCTTCCCGAGCTCTCGCAACTGCTCGATCGAGTTCGGCAGGCGATGCAAGGCTTCGCCCAGGCCCTGTGGCCATCCGTCTCCATGCCTGAAGGTCTTGGAGAGCTTGCGGAGAAGCTAAAGGGAGCACGGCGGCGCTTCCGCTTGTGGAAGATATCAGCCTGCCGTCAAGGCGCTAGGGAGGCCTGGGCCATGGTGAAGACGCGGTACGCAAAGGCTGACCCCAACCACATGGCCGAGGTCGGTCCTGTAGGGCCCGATGGGAAGGAGATCCATGTAAGCTTAGTATACGGCCAAGTAGAGTTGGCCGCAAAGTATTCCCAGCAGGACTGTAAATTAGACAGCCTGTTAGATGGTATTGAAGAGGAATACAATCAGTCAAAATGACTATGTAATTTAATTGACATTTATAATGCCTTCTAGCCGGATTGTAGATCATTTGTCATGGCCGACCTTTTCGCTTCAGCCTCGGGACCTGACGGTCTGGAGTGTGTCCGAATTCCCATGCGGTTATATAGGAACCGGCGAATGCATGGAGACCAGGCGTAGGGGTCATTAGTGCTTGAACAGACAAGTGCCCGACTAGTTATGTTATATTACATGGTTAGTAAGAAACATCTTCCGGGGAGAATAGTTCCATTAGGGGTTCCTTTCCCTGGGAGGCATGCCCTAAAGTGCATGTGCATGCTGCGAAAAGAAACGCAGGAAAAACATCTGGGGGCGTATAGATAAAAATTAAAAAAGATCATCTTTAGTTCACCGACCGAATATTCCCTTAAGAATGCTAGTTTTCAGCTTCACCCAGTCCGAGGTACACGTCCGGCTGACCCCGCAGAAACAATCGCAGAGGTGCTCCCTTTACCACCTAGCCGAACAATCGGGAACGTAGGGGTAAGCACAGGAGCCAGGCAACCCAGCTTGGCCAAAACTTATGTCATACGATGCATATAATGGTGAATAAAAGGTACATGCGGAAGTGTGACACATGTGTTGGGCATGAAGCTCGTATGAATAAGCTTCTGTTTAAAGAAGCCCCCAGGTTTAATGAGCGCGGATAGCGCGTCACTTTATGAGCCTTTAAAGGCTATAAGAGAGAGAGAGAGAGAGAGAGAGAGAGAGAGAGAGAGAGAGAGAGAGAGAGAGAGAGAGCAAGAGAGAAATGTAAGACAGAAAATATATGAAAATGGACAGAGGAAGGAGACGAACACAGAGTCCGGCGCTAGGCATAGAATCTTCGGAGACGGGCTGCATTCCATGGGTTTGGCTCGAGTCGGTTATCCGATGCATCCCGCAGGCGGTACGCTCCACCAGTCAGGACTTGGTCAATTATGAAGGGACCTTCCCACTTGGGCTTGAGTTTGTCCTTTTTCTTGTCCGGTAGTCGTAGAACTAATTCGCCAACGTTGTAATTTTTGGCCCATACTTCTCTGCTTTGGTATCTTCGAGCCTGCTGTTGATAGAATGTGGAACGGGCTTTTGCCACGTCACGCTCCTCCTCCAATGCGTCCAAGCTATCCTGCCGATCGAGCTCGGCTTCTCTTTCTTCATACATGCACAATCGAGGTGAGTCATGTATTATGTCGCAAGGCAAAACTGCCTCTGCGCTGTACACCATAAAGAATGGTGTGTATCCGGTGGTGCGATTCGGCGTGGTCCGCAGCCCCCAGAGTATGGAGTCGAGCTCCTCTACCTAGTGCGTGTTAGATTCCTTGAGGGATCGCACTAATCTGGGTTTGATGCCGCTCATGATAAGAGCATTTGCACGTTCGACCTGGCCGTTAGTTTGTGGGTGATAGACGGAAGCATAATCGAGCTTGATGCCCATGTTTTTGCACCAGAGTTTTACCTCGTCGGCCGTGAAGTTCATGCCATTATCAGTGATGATGCTGTGGGGGACGCTGTAACGATGTACAACCCTGGATATAAAGTCTATCACCGGTCCGGATTCGGCCGTCTTAACAGGCTTGGCTTCTATCCATTTGGTGAACTTATCCACCATGACCAGTAAGTATTTTTGCTTGTTGGTTCCGCCTTTAAGGGGTCCAACCATGTCAAGCCCCCAGACCGTGAAGGGCCAAGTAATGGGGATAGTTTGGAGGGCGCTGGGTGGCATATGGCTTTGGTTGGCAAAGAGCTGGCAACCGGTGCATCGTTGGACTAAGTCCTGAGCGTCGGTCCGGGCCGTCGGCCAATAGAAGCCTGTACGGAAGGCCTTGCTTACAAGGGACCGGGCTGCAGCGTGATGACCGCCAAGTCCGTCATGAATTTCAGCCAGGAGGTTCCGCCCCTCCTCTTCGGAGATGCACCTTTGAAGGACTCCGGTAGTGCTTTTCTTATAAAGCTCTCCCTCGTGGACTCTGTAGGCTTTGGATCGCCGCACTATGCAGCGTGCCTCATTTTGGTCCTCGGGGAGTTCCTGCCTAATAAGGTAGACGAGGAATGGTTATGTCCACGGGGCGATGACGGCCATTATTACGTGGGCTGAAGGTGTTATTTCATTGGCAGAGCCTCCGATTGTGTCAGAATGTTCGGTGTCGGGCAGTGTGGTTGGATCCGGGCTATTATTGTTCGGCTCCCCTTCCCATACCATAGATGGCTTGAACAGCCTATCCAAGAAGATGTTGGGGGGTACTACATCGCGTTTTGCGCTGATGCGTGCCTGGACATCTGCCGCCTGATTATTTTCCCGGGCTATATGGTGAAATACAAGCCCCTCGAACCGAGCTGACATTTTTAGGACGGCGTTGCGGTAAGCTGCCATTTTTGGATCCTTGGCATCGAAGTCTCCATTTATTTGGGATATTGCGAGGTTCGAGTCCCCGCGCACCTCTAGGCGTTGAATGCCCATGGATACTGCCATCCGAAGACCATGTAAAAGGGCCTCATATTCGGCTGCATTGTTGGAGTCCATGTACATAATCTATAGTATGTATTGAACTGTGTCTCCTGTGGGGGACGTCAAAACGACGCCAGCCCCCAGTCCGGCCAACATCTTGGAGCCGTCGAAATGCATGATCCAATTTGAATATGTGCCGTACTCTTTAGGGAGTTCGGCCTCCGTCCATTTTGCGGCGAAGTCGGCCAAGACTTGCGACTTGATGGCTCGCCGTGGCTTATAAGTTATGTCGAACGAGAGGAGCTCAATGACCCATTTTGCAATCCGGCCCGTTGCGTCACGGTTGTTTATAATATCGTTAAGTGGTACTTCTGAGGCTACTGTTGTTGAACACTCTTGAAAGTAGTGTCGTAGCTTCCGGGATGCCATGAATACCGCATATGCAATCTTTTGATAATGCGGGAACCGTGATTTGCAGGGAGTGAGGACAGTGGACACATAATAGACCGGCTTTTGAAGGGGGAATTTGTGTCCGTCCGCTTCTCGTTCGACGACGAGCACTACGCTTACAACCTGATGTGTTGCTGCAATGTATAATAGCATTGGTTCGCCAATGTTTGGCATGGCGAGGACTGGGTTTGTTGCCAGTATGGCTTTTATTTCGTCGAGTCCGGCCGTGGCTGCATCCGTCCATTTGAAGTGTTCGGTGCGCCGAAGGAGGTGGTAAAGGGGTAGGGCCTTTTCTCCCAAGCGGGAGATAAAGCGGCTTAGAGCCGCCACGCATCCGGTTAACTTTTGTATTTGTTTGAGGTCCTTTGGGATATCCAGTTGCGACAGAGCTTGGATCTTGGCTGTATTTTCTTCAATTCCTCTACCGGATACGATGAAGCCCAAGAGCTTTCTGGCTGGAACGCCGAAAACGCATTTTTCCGGGTTGAGCTTGATGTCGTATGTTCGGAGGTTATCAAATGTGAGCCTCAAGTCGTCTACTAGAGATTCAACATGTCTTGTTTTGACGACCACATCATCTACATATGTGTCCACTGTTTTGCCGATCTGGCTTGCCAGACATGTCTGAATCATGCACTGATATGTTGCGCCGGCGTTTTTGAGCCCGAAGGGCATCGTGTTGAAGCAGAATGGGCCATATGGTGTGATAAATGTCATTGCGGCTTGATCTGGTTCTGCCATCTTGATTTGATGGTAGCCGGAATATGCGTCGAGGAAACACAACAAATCGTGTCCTACTGTAGCGTCGATAATTTGATCGATGCGGGGGAGGGGGAAGGGATCCTTTGGGCAAGCCTTGTTAAGGTCTTTAAAATCAACACACAGGCGCCAGGATTTGTCCTTCTTTGGTACCATCACCAGGTTTGCTAGCCAGTCCGGATGTTTTATATCTCTGATGAATCCAGCCTCCAATAGCTTTGCTAGCTCCTCTCCCATGGCCTGTCTCTTAGGTTCGGAAAAATGCCGAAGAGCCTTTTTGACAGGTTTGAATCCTGTTTGGATATTTAAGCTGTGCTCGGCCAGCCTGCGTGGGATTCCTGGCATGTCTGAAGGGTGCCAGGCAAAAATGTCCTAGTTCTCTGTAGGAACTCTCGCAGTGCGGCGTCTACATCAGGGTTTAACTGTGCCCCAATGGAAGCTATTTTATTAGGGTCCGTTGGATGGACTTGGAATTTGACTATTTCGTCCGCCGGTTGAAAGGAGGTGGACTTGGATCTTTTGTCGAGTACCACATCGTCCCTATTCCCCGTAGAGCGCAGCGCAGTCAGCAACTCAGCCGCTAGGGCTTCGGATAGTGCCTCGAGGGCCAGTGCGGCTGTCTTGTTTTCGGCGCGGAGTGCTATGTCCGGATCACTAGCGAGAGTGATGATACCGTTAGGTCCGGGCATCTTGAGCTTCATGTACCCGTAATGGGGTATTTCTTGGAAGATTGTAAACGCTTCCCGCCCTAGTAGAGCGTGATAACCGCAGCTGAACGGAGCCACCTGGAACGTGACCTCTTCGGACCTGTAATTATCTGGCATGCCGAACACCACATCTAGTGTGATTTTCCCTATATAGCGCACTTCCCGACTAGGGATTATTCCTCTAAAGGTTGTGCTGCTTCGCTCAATGCGGTTCCAGTCTATTTCCATTTTTTGAAGGGTCTCCTCATAAATGAGGTTCAATCCGCTGCCGCCGTCCATGAGTACCTTGGTAAGACGAAAGCCGTCCACTATTGGACTGAGGACCAATGCGGCTGGTGCTCGGGCTGTTCGGAATTTAGGTTCATCACTTGCGTTAAAGGTAATAGCCGTGTCACTCCATGGGTTTATTGTTGCTACTTGGTAGACTTCGGCAAGGCTGCGGAGTGTCCTTTTTTGCATATTCTTTGATGCGAAAGTCTCGAAGACTGTTGATACCGTATTGGTGTCTCTGGGGTGGCTTTCTGTGGCCTCCGGAATCAGGAGATTTTCGCCAATTTTGGCCACCTGCCGGAGTATCCAACATGCTCTGAGGCTGTGAGTTGGTGTGGCGTCCTCTGTACTGTGAATTTACAGGGTCCATTAAGCCATCCTTCCAGTACGGTTCCATGCCCTGTAGAGGGTTTTTGCTTTTTAGTGCTTGACCCGGGTGTCTGGTGATGATGCACCCTTTTATTTCGGACTGGGTTTGTATTCAGGGCCGGATTGTCCCAAAATTTTATTTCGGTTTTCCAGGCGCTTTCCATCGCACAGTACTTTCGTACAATGGACGCCAAGTCAGCAAAGCATGTAATATCACGGTGACTTATGGTGTTGAGTATTCCCTTGTCCGTGCAATTATTGCAGAAGATTGAGATTGCGTCTTCCTCGCGGCAGTCCCTTAGCCTGTTCTTAACCAGGAGGAATCTGGCCTAGTAATGATGTACTATTTCACCGGGTTCTTGCCTGATTTTGCATAGATCACTGATGTTGGGGTGGGTGGGTGGAATTAAATCCGAAGCCTCACCCCATCTGAGGCTCAGAGGCCGAGGAATTTCCGAACTCGAAAATTTGGATTCCTGGAAGTTGTCCAATGAATCCAGCCCGTCGCCTGACTCTAAGTTCAGGTCTTCAGTGATATCCTGCCCTCCGCGGGTATCCGACTTGGAGGGATCGGGAATACGGACGTAGCGAGTCCTTAAGATAGTGAAGGGTCGCCACACTGTCACTCTACCACGGCAACGTGATGGGTGACTTGGGGAGGGTTAATCTCTCTCAGATCGGGTTTAGGCCCAATCTGGTCGTAATCCGTAGCGACTCCCAGGGCGGCAAAGCGATCCAAGAGCTCGTTTATGGAGGAGAGCTCCATTGGATATAACTGCTCGACGAGTTCCGAGCTGACATGAAGATTGTTTTCGATTGCTCGAGAGGTCATCATCGGCGCAGAAGCCGAATAGGCGGTCATAAGAAAACCACCTAGCCAGAGGGTTTGGCCGACAACCAAAGCTCCCTTAGCAACGGTGTCGTCTTTAAAGACGGTGCGAGGCATCCTTCCTGATGGCGACGACACAGAGGAACTCTCAATGAAAGCACCAATGTCGGTGTCAAAACCGGCCGATCTCGGGTAGGGGTCCCGAACCGTGCGTCTAGGCCGGATGGTAACAGGAGGCAAGGGACACGAAGTTTTACCCAGGTTCGGGCCCTCTCGATGGAGGTAAAACCCTACATCCTGCTCGATTAATATTGATGATATGGGTAGTACCAGAGTAGATCTACCACGAGATCGAAGAGGCTAAACCCTAGAAGCTAGCCTATGGTATGATTGTTGTTGTGTATGTTGTCCTACGGACTAAAACCCTCCGGTTTATATAGACACCGGAGAGGGTTAGGGTTTACAAAGTCGGTTACAATGGTAGGATATCAACATATCAGTATCACCAAGCTTGCCTTCCACGCCAAGGAAAGTCCCTTCCGGACACGGGACGAAGTCTTCAATCTTGTATCTTCATAGTCCAGGAGTCCGGCTGAAGGTTTAGTCCGGCTATCCGAACACCCCCTAATCCAGGACTCCCTCAGAAACCATTAAGTAATGCCGTTTTGACGTCCATTTGCCATATCTCATAATCATAGAATGCGACAATTGCTAACATGATTCAGACGGACTTCAGCTTCGCTACGGGTGAGAAAGTCTCATCGTAGTCAACCCCTTGAACTTGTCGATAACCCTTAGCGACAAGCCGAGCTTTATAGATGGTTACATTACCATCCACGTCTGTCTTCTTCTTAAAGATCCATTTATTTTCTATGGATCGCCGATCATCGGGCAAGTCAGTCAAAGTCCATACTTCATTTTCATACATGGATCCTATCTCGGATTTCATTGCTTCCAGCCATTTGTCGGAATCTGGGCCCGCCATCGCTTCCTCATAGTTCGAAGGTTCACCGTTGTCTAACAACATGATTTCCAGGACAGGGTTGCCGTACCACTCTGGTGCGGAACGTGTCCTTGTGGACCTATGAAGTTTAGTAGCAACTTGATCTGAAGTTTCATGATCATCATCATTATCTTCCTCTCTAGTCGGTGCAGGCACCTCAGGAACATTTTCCTGAGTCGCGCCACTTACCGGTTCAAGAGGTAATACTTCATCAAGTTCTACTTTCCTCCCACTTACTTCTTTCGAGAGAAACTCTTTCTCTAGAAAGGATCCATTCTTGGCAACAAAAACCTTGCCTTCGGATCTGAGGTAGAAGGTATATCCAATAGTTTCTTTAGGGTATCCTATGAAGACACATTTTTCCGATTTGGGTTCGAGCTTTTTAGGTTGAAGTTTCTTGACATAAGCATCGCATCCCCAAACTTTTAGAAACGACAACTTAGGTTTCTTCCCAAACCATAATTCATACGGTGTCGTCTCAACGGATTTCGACGGAGCCCTATTTAAAGTGAATGCGGCAGTCTCTAAAGCATAGATCCAAAATGACAGCGGTAGATCGGTAAGAGACATCATAGATTGCACCATATCCAATAGAGTGCAATTACGACGTTCAGACACACCATTACGCTGAGGTGTTCTAGGCGGCGTGAGTTGTGAAACTATTCCATATTTCCTTAAGTGCGTGCCAAATTCGTGACTCAAGTATTCTCCTCCACGATCTAATCGCAAGAACTTGATTTTTCTGTCACGTTGATTCTCAACCTCACTCTGAAATTCCTTGAACTTTTCAAAGGTCTCAGACTTGTGTTTCATTAAGTAGACATACCCATATCTACTCAAGTCATCAGTGAGGGTGAGAACATAACGATAGCCACCGCGAGCCTCAACACTCATTGGACCGCACACATCAGTATGTATGATTTCCAATAAGTTGGTTGCTCGCTCCATTGTTCCTGAGAACGGAGTCTTGGTCATTTTACCCATGAGGCATGGTTCGCACGTGTCAAATGATTCGTAATCAAGAGACTCCAAAAGTCCATCTGCATGGAGCTTCTTCATGCGTTTGACACCTATGTGACCAAGGTGGCAGTGCCACAAGTATGTGGGACTATCATTATCAACCTTACATCTTTTGGTATTCACACTATGAATACGTGTAACATTACGCTCGAGATTCATTAAGAATAAACCATTCACCAGCGGAGCATGACCATAGAACATATCTCTCATATAAATAGAACAACCATTATTCTCGGATTTAAATGAGTAGCCATCTCGAATTAAATGAGATCCTGATACAATGTTCATGCTCAAAGCTGGCACTAAATAACAATTATTGAGGTTAAAACTAATACCGTAGGTAAATGTAGAGGTAGCGTGCCGACGACGATCACATCGACCTAACCATTCCCGACGCGCATCGTCACCTCGTCCTTCGCCAGTCTCCACTTATTCCGCAGCTCCTGCTTTGAGTTACAAATGTGAGCAACCGCACCGGTATCAAATACCCAGGAGCTACTACGAGTACTGGTAAGGTACACATCAATTACATGTATATCACATATACCTTTAGTGTTGCCAGCCTTCTTGTCTGCTAAGTATTTGGGGCAGTTCCGCTTCCAGTGACCACTTCCCTTGCAATAAAAACACTCAGTCTCAGGCTTGGGTCCATTCTTTGACTTCTTCCCGGCAGCTTGCTTACCGGGCGCGGCAACCCCCTTGCCGTCCTTCTTGAAGTTCTTCTTACCCTTGCCTTTCTTGAACTTAGTGGTTTTATTCACCATCAACACTTGATGTTCCTTTTTGATTTCCACCTCCGCTGATTTCAACATTGAATATACCTCAGGAATGGTCGTTTCCATCCCCTGCATATTGAAGTTCATCACAAAGCTCTTGTAGCTCGGTGGAAGCGACTGAAGGATTCGTCAATGACCGCGTCATCCGGGAGATTAACTCCCAGCTGAGTCAAGCGGTTATGCAACCCAGACATTTTGAGTATGTGCTCACTGACAGAACTGTTTTCCTCCATCTTACAACTGAAGAACTTGTCGGAGACTTCATATCTTTCGACCCAGGCATGAGCTTGGAAACCCATTTTTCATCTCTTCGAACATCTCATATGCTCTGTGTCTCTCAAAACGCTTTTGGAGCCCCGGTTCTAAGTTGTAAAGCATGCCGCACTGAATGAGGGAGTAATCATCAGCACGTGACTGCCAAGCGTTCATAACGTCCTGGTTATCTGGGATGGGTAGCGGTGCTTCTAGGACATAATATTTCTTGGCAGCTATGAGGATGATCCTCAGGTTCCGGACCCAGTACGTATAGTTGCTGCCATCATCTTTCAGCTTGGTTTTCTCTAGGAACGCGTTGAAGTTGAGGACAACGTGGGCCATTTGATCTACGAGACATATTGTAAAGATTTTTGACTAAGTTCATGATAATTAAGTTCATCTAATCATATTATTCAATGAACTCCCACTCAGATAGACATCCATCTAGTCATCTAAGTGAAACATGATCCGAGTCAACTAGGCCGTGTCCGATCATCACGTGAGACGGACTAGTAACCATCGGTGAACATCTTCATGTTGATCGTATCTTCTATATGACTCATGCTCGACCTTTCGGTCTTCCGTGTTCCGAGGCCATGTCTATACCTGCTAGGCTCGTCAAGTCAACCTAAGTGTATTGCGTGTGTAAATCTGGCTTACACCCGTTGTATTCGAACGTTAGAATCTATCACACCGATCATCACATGGTGCTTCGAAACAATGAACCTTCGCAATGGTGCATAGTTAGGGGGAACACTTTCTTGAAATTATTACGAGGGATCATCTTATTTAAGCTACCATCGTTCTAAGCAAATAAGATGCAAAACATGATAAACATCACATGCAATCAAATAGTGACATGATATGGCCAATATCATTTGCTCCTTTTGATCTCCATCTTCAGGGCTCCATGATCATCGTTGTCACCGGCATGACACCATGATCTCCATCATCGTGTCTTCTTGAAGTTGTCTCGTCATCTATTACTTCTACTACTATGGCTAACGCTTTAGCAATAAAGTAAAGTAATTACATGACGTTTATGTTGACATGCAAGTCATAAATAAATTAAGACAACTCCTATGGCTCCTGCAGGTTGTCATACTCATCGACATGCAAGTCGTGATTCCTATTACAAGAACATGATCAATCTCATACATCACATATATCATTCATCACATCTTTTTGGCCATAGCACATCACACGGCACATGCTGCAAAAACAAGTTAGACGTCCTCTAATTGTTGTTGCAAGTTTTTACGTGGCTGCTGTAGGTTTCTAGCAAGAACCTTTCTTACCTACGCCAAAACCACAACGTGATATGCCAATTTCTATTTACCCTTCATAAGGACCCTTTTCATCGAATCCGATCCGACTAAAGTGGGAGAGACAGACACCTGCCAGCCACCTTATGCAACTAGTGCATGTCAATCGGTGGAACCAGTCTCACGTAAGCGTACGTGTAAGGTCGGTCCGGGCCGCTTCATCCCACGATGTCGCCGAATCAAGATAAGACTAGTAATGACAAGTAAATTGACAATATCGACGCCCACAACTGCTTTGTGTTCTACTCGTGCATAGAAACTACGCATAAACCTGGCTCTGATACCACTGTTGGGTAACATAGCAGAATTTTAAAATTTTCTATGCATCACCAAGATCAATCTATGGAGTCATCTAGCAATGAGGGAGAGGGGAGTGCATCTACATACCCTTGTAGATCGCGAGCGGAAGCGTTCAAGAGAACGGGGTTGATGGAGTCGTACTCGTCGTGATCCAAATCACCGATGACCTAGCGCCGAACGGACGACACCTCCGCGTTCAACACACGTACGGTTGGGAAGACGTCTCCTCCAACTTGATCCATCAAGGGGGAAGGAGAGGTTGATGGAGATCCGGCAGCACGACGGCGTGGTGGTGGAAGCAACGGTGATCTCGGCAGGGCTTCACCAAGCTCAGGGAGAGGGAGAAGTGTCACATGAGGGAGAGGGAGGCGCTAGGGGCTAGGGTGCGGCTGCCCTCCCTCCCCCCACTATATATAGGACCCCTAGGGGGGCCGCCGGCCCTAGGAGATGCAATCTCCAAGGGGGGCGGCGGCCAAGGGAGGTGGAGTGCCCCCCAAGCCAAGTGGGGCGCCCCCCACCCCTAGGGTTTCCAACCCTAGGCGTAGGGGGAGGCCCAAGGGGGGCGCACCAGCCCACTAGGGGCTGGTTCCCCTCCCACTTCAGACCATGGGACCCTCCTGGATAGGTGGCCCCACACGGTGGACCCCCGGGACCCTTCCGGTGGTCCCGGTACAATACCGATTACCCCCGAAACTTTCCCGATGGCCGAAACTTGACTTCCTATATATAAATATTCACCTCCGGACCATTCCGGAACTCCTTGTGACGTCCAGGATCTCATCCGGGACTCTGAACAACTTTCGGGTTACCGTATACTAATATCTCAACAACCCAGCGTTACCGAACCTTAAGTGTGTAGACCCTACGGGTTCGGGAGACACGCAGACATGACCGAGACGAGTCTCCGATCAATAACCAACAGCGGGATCTGGATACCCATGTTGGCTCCCACATGCTCCTTGATGATCTCATCGGATGAACCACGATGTCGAGGATTCAATCAATCCCGTATACAATTCCCTTTGTCAATCGGTACGTTACTTGCCCGAGACCTGATCGTCGGTATCCCAATACCTCGTTCAATCTTGTTACCGGCAAGTCACTTTACTCGTACCGTAATGCATGATCCCATGATCAACCACTTGGTCACATTGAGCTCATTATGATGATGCATTACCGAGTGGGCCCAGAGATACCTCTCCGACATACGGAGTGACAAATCCCAGTCTCGATTCGTGCCAACCCAACAGACACTTTCGGAGATACCCGTAGTGTACCTTTATAGTAACCCAGTTATGTTGTGACGTTTGGCACACCCAAAGCACTCCTACGGTATCCGGGAGTTACACAATCTCATGGTCTAAGGAAATTATACTTGACATTCGGAAAGCTATAACAAACGAACTACACGATCTTTGAGCTATGCTTAGGATTGGGTCTTGTCCATCACATCATTCTCCTAATGATGTGATCCCGTTATCAATGACATCCAATGTCCATAATGAGGAAACCATGACTATCTTTTGATCAACGAGCTAGTCAACTAGAGGCTCACTACGGACGTGTTGTGGTCTATGTATTCACACATGTATTACGATTTCCAGATAACACAATTATAGCATGAACAATAGACAATTATCATGAACAAAGAAATATAATAATAACCATTTTATTATTGCCTCTAGGGCATATTTCTAACACTTTTGTTTGCCATGATCTTGCACTATATCATCTTTGTTTCATGCCTCCAACATGTCAACATGTTATTCCTGCCCATGTATGCTCTGTTTTTCATTAAGTCTTCATCTGTGTTATTAAGTTGCTTTTGCATTGATCATCTTGGATTAATCTTGATGCCTATGAACCTGAACCTTAATGATATTTGAAGCATGTAATCTATACTTTGAGTGCATGCCAAGTTTTTTCTCATATGTTTCCTGTAGCATGTTGTTTCCTTGATTGTAAAGTGCTTAGTTGCTATTTTAGGCAGATTGTGTTTGAATCTTGTATTGAGTGTATGTGTTGAACCGTTGCTCCGTTTTGAGCGTGCTCTATATGAAACTTGCTTAGTTTTGCATGTAGTTTCATTTCACCTTGTTGCTTCTATGTTTCGAGTGTGTTTACTTGATGTTTGAATGCATTTTGCATCAATGCCATGTTTAACTTGTTTTGCTCATATCTTCTAGGCCGTAGCTCCGAATTAAACAAACTTTATATGTAACTTGACTGGAAAACCGTGTAGATCATCTTGATGCATTTTAACTTGATGTTTAACAACTTCAACATTGTGTTCTAATCAGATCTGGACCAACTTCGAAATTTGCATATGAGGACTTACCAAAATTGTCATATGTTGTTTCCGGCCTCATTTATACTTGCTTTGATGTGTGGTTCTTATATGCATCATCTCTTGCCATGAGTAGCATCATTTAGCCTTGTCATGCATCATACTTGGTTGAGCATCATGCCATGTTTATGTGTTGTGTGTTTACCATGTTATTTGCTTCTTTCCGGTTGCGCTCCTTCTTGATAGTTCCTATTTCGTTGCGATTATCAGGATTCGTTCGTCTACGTGGATACGTCTTCTTCATGGACTCGTTCTTCTTCCTAGCAGAATTTCAGGCAAGATGACCATCACCTTGGATCTCACTACTATCTTTCCTATGCTAGTTGTCTCGATGCTATCGCTATGTCGCGCTACACTAGTAGAAAAAGGGCCTTTAGTCCCGGTTCATAAGGGCCTTTAGTCCCGGTTCTGGTACCAGGACTAAAGGGTCAGTACTAAAGCCTCCCCCTTTAGTCCCGGTTCTTACTGGAACCGGGACTAAAGGCCCTCCATGTGGCCGTTGCCTGGAGGTCCACCTTTAGTCCCGGTTGGTAACACCAACCGATACTAAAGAAAATTTTATGAATTTTTTTTGAATTTTTTTTTGAAATTTTTTTTAGAATTTTTTTTAGAATTTCAAATTTTTGAATTATATTAACCTCTAATCTCTAATCACCCCTCATCACTGCTCAATTTAACCTTTAATCTCTAATCACCCCTCATCATTCCAAATCATCTAACTTCCCGAACGGTCAACCAACCTCTCACTTCTCTAGCCTGAGCACGCTTAATTTCCGGGTTCTATTCTCCCTCGTTTCCAAGTCTGCACTTGTTGTTTTCCTCACAATAGTAAGATGTCAATCCTATTAACCCTCATGAATTTAGCTTTAGCATGAAGTCACACATTTCACGGTTTGAGTTTGAAACTATTGTTCTAAAAATCAATAATTATTTAGTAACACTAATATTTCTTGAATAAGTAATTTGACCACAGTTTGACCCTAGTTTGACCATAGTTTGACCAGATTTGACCAAAATTCAAAAAACTGAAATAATTATTTAGTAACACTAATATTTCTTGAATAAGTAGTTTGACCATTGTTTGACCACAATTTGACCATAGTTGACCAAAATTCAAAAAAACTGAAATAATTATTTAGTAACACTAATATTGAATAATTATTTAGTAACACTAATACTTCTTGAATAAGTAGTTTGACCATAGTTTGACCAGATTTAACAAAAATTAAAAAAACTGAAATAATTATTTAGTAACACAAATATTCTTGAATAATTATTTAGTAACACTAATACTTCTTGAATAAGTAGTGACTAGATTTAACAAAAATTAAAAAAAACTGAAATTTGAGCATACCTTTTTTTCCTTTTAGAATTTGAGGATTCTAAAAATTTGAGCGGATTTTCGTTCTGAACATTTTGATATATTATACGTTTTTTCCGACATCGTATGCAAAAGTTATAGCCGTTTTACATTTTCCCTAAATTTTTTGCAAAACATGTCCAAATTTAAGTTTTTAAATTTTCCTAACTAGTAGATGTAGTAATATAACTACCTCTCGAAGGATTTTATTTTTTGAAGTTTTTATCATTTTCTTTTGATTTTTTCAAAACAAAAAAGGCGATCCACAAGGGGGGGCTAGAGTTTGAAAATGGGACCTTTAGTCCCGGTTTGAGACACAAACCGGGACTAAAGGGCATTGCACCCTTTAGTCCCGGTTTGTGTCTAAAACCGGGACTAAAGGTCTAATCTTTAGTCCCGGTTTGAGACACAAACCGGGACTAAAGGGCATCGCACCCTTTAGTCCCGGTTCGTGCCACAAACCGGGACTAAAGGGCTCAGGTGAACCGGGACTAATGCCTTAGCCGCACGAACCGGGACCAATGCTCACATTAGTCCCGGTTCGTGACTGAACCGGGACTAATGGGCTGACCCGGCCTGGACCTTTGCCCCCTTTTCTACTAGTGCTACCTACCACTTGTTATCAAGCCTCCCAAATTGCCATGATAGCCTCTAACCATTTTCACCCCTCCTAGCAAACTGTTGTTTGCCTATGTTACCGCTTTGCTCAGCCCCTCTTATAGCATTGCTAGTTGCAGATGCAGTTGCAGGTTGTTCCATCTTGGGACATGGATTTCATGGGATATCACAATATCTCTTATTTAATTAATGCATCTATGCCTGGTGTTTTGTTCCACTCTTGCCGCCCTAGTTTCCGTCATACCGGTGTTATGTTCCTTGATTTTGCGTCCCTAACACGGTGAGGGGTATGGGACCCTCTTGACAGTTCACTTTGAATAAAACTCTTCCAGCAAGGCCCAACATTGGTTTTACCATTTGCCTAATCACAACTAAAACTTGCATAGGGACCGGCTAGCACCCGTGGACTTAATCCACCCCCGGGCCAGTGCTCCACATGAGTGTTGGTCCAAGCTAGAGCACCGTGCAGGGCCGCCCCTTGGCAACTTGGGGTATTTGGTATATACCTGTATGCTTCGCTCATCCGGTGTACCCTGAGAACGAGACCGCGCAACTCCTATCAGGCTAGGTCGGTGCATCAGGAGGTCTTGCTGGACTAGTTTTACCATTGTCGAAATGTCTTGTGCACCGGGATTCTGAGTCTGATCGGGTGTCCCGCGAAGGAGGATTATCTCCACGGATCCTGAGCTTGTCATGGGCTAAGTTGGGACACCCTGCAGGGTTTAAACTTTCAAGAGCCGTGCCCGCGGTTATGTGGCATATGGGAATTTGTTAATATCCGGTTGTAGAGGACTTGAAGTAAACTCGTTTAAAATACACCAACCGTGTTGTGTAACCGTGACTATCTCTTTTCGGGGAAGTTCGAGAAGAGAACACGGTTGGGTTATGTTTGAACGTAAGTAGTTCATGATCACTTATTGATCGTTACTAGTGTGCGACCGTTTGCATAGTTTCTCATCTTACTCTTTTGTATTCGTAAGTTAGCCACCATACTTTGCTTAGTCGCTGCTGCAACCTCACCACTTATCCTTTCCATACCCATTAAGCTTTGCTAGTCTTGATACCCATGATAATGGGATTGCTGAGTCCTCGTGGCTCACACTTTACTACACCAACAGTTGCAGGTACAGGTAATGCGATGATCATGACGCGAGAGCATGTTTGCTTTTGTCTTGGAGTTCTTCTTCTTCTTCGTCGACTTGGGTTAGGTTCCTGGTCGGCAGCCTGGGCTAGCAGGGTGGATGTCGTTAGAGCTTTTGTTTGTATTTCATCCATACTTGGATGTTGTTCTATGTATGATGTATTGACGTATTCTTGCGGCATTCGTATGTCTTGTATGTATCCCCATCTGTTATGTAATGGATCGATGTAATGATATCCATCTTGAAAAAGCGTGTCAATATGCGGTTCTATCCTTGGTGGGACATTCGAGTCCCTTTAAGATAGTGTCGCATATTGGGCGTTTCGCATATTATTTTAAGTAGGACCGAGAAAATATTTACTTAACTCTTGGTTACAAAATAATCTACAAAATTAGTGCAAATTTGTTTAAAATGACAAATTTAGTATTATATATCAAACACAGATGTATCCTAATATTCATCAACATTGCATCATCTAGTCAGTCTGTTAACATACAGGTTGTCATATCAAAATTAGCTCTCATGCAAGCACGCCGTTTGGGCCAGAATCTCCAGTCATGGATGCCAAGGAACAAAGAAGGGAATATAAAGACGAAAATCCTTTTATGAGCCCGGGCTCATCTGCAACCGTGTTGAATAAAAAAATCAGAACAAATACTAGAAAAATTCAAAAACTTCCAATTTTGTTCCCATGGTAGACAATTTGGTGCGTGAGATCCAACCCAATTTTCAAACGATTTGGAAAACTGATGAGCAACTCTCACAAAAAAGACAAATTCGGTGTCTATAAAATAGTTTACTGTTCACATACTGTTTTGACCTGATTTTGTCTTTTTTGCTGAGAGTTACTCAGATGTCCAAATGAGCTAATATTTGGAGCGAACCTCACGCAATAAATTGTCTACCATAGGGAAAAATTGGAATTTTTTGAATTTGTCTAGTATTTTTTTTATTTTTTTTCTGATCGGGTGCAGATGAGTCTGGGCACCGAATCGCTGCACTCAAATAAAGAGCGTTATGCACAGATGACAACTAAAAAAGCAGGAGAAACTGAAAAAACTTTGTGGAACCTATCAGAAAAATAAACATGCTTACAAAATATGCAACCATAACAAATGAAAACTAGAATAGAACACATTACAGTTAACATGAATTGAAGCGCAATACATCAAGCAAATATTCAATTGCGATGGAGAACCTTGCATATGAGTTAGTACATCTACCTTTAATGTAAAGCACATGAAGCATGTAACGCAAGGGGAAAGACACGTTGCCCTGATTGACACGTTAGGACGGAGGAGGCTATGGGCTTCCCAAGATCGACTTGATCACCCATATATAGGGCCTTGAGATTCGCTCCCCTGCAACACGAAGAACAAATATAAGAAAATAAGGAAATATAACAAGATAGAAGTAAAAGTAAAAGTAGTAAATTGATTTGTCAATTTGTGTGTTGTCTCGTCAAAATCGGTCATCACCTCTCATCTATATATGAGGTGGCTGAACTTCCCGTCTAAGAAAAAGTACTTAAATCCCGTCCAAAACTCCTTTGCTTTAGCCTTGGAGTTTGCTCACAAGCTTGAATAGAGATGAGCGAAAGAGCGGAATTGTTTGTCTTGACGAGATGATCAATTTTTATGTTGCAAACTTTTCCAATTGACATCATCTTGCACACGCTTTCCAGTAGGAAAAATTGGGCAACATACTGTAATATTTCTATACCGGGAGATACCGGTGTCAATTTTTGCAACAAACATTGTAAAGTTCCTACTAAGTCCATATGTACCCCCGGAGATCCTCTGGAGGATCCGAGGCAATTTTTATGCAAGTCTAGAAGTTGCATACGACCTCAGATTGAGATGATAGAAAAAAGCAAAATCATTCGGCTCAATAAAGCGAACAACTTTTATGTTGAACACCTCTTCATTTGAGGCCATCTTGAGGATGGAAGAATGCAAGACAAAATTTGGTGCCAACA
Source organism: Triticum dicoccoides (assembly GCF_002162155.2). Classification (NCBI taxonomy): domain Eukaryota; kingdom Viridiplantae; phylum Streptophyta; class Magnoliopsida; order Poales; family Poaceae; genus Triticum; species Triticum dicoccoides. The sequence continues at coordinate 44,850,285 of NC_041384.1, read as the reverse complement.
CAAGCCCCTTTGAACTTGTCATAACTCTCACATGTGTGCTCCGATTTGAGTTATCCTTATATCCATTCTAATCTTGTTGGAGAGGGCTATCCAATGGCGGTTTCTAACCTTTAATTTGACTTCATCTTCCAACAATCTCAGGCAAAAAAAATTGTGTTCCTTACCATTTTCTTCTCATGCCATTTTTGAGGGTCCACAATATCTACTCCTTCCGTTCGGAATTACTTGTCGCAGAAATGGATGTATCTAGACGTATTTTAGTTATAGATAAATTCATTTCCGAGACAAGTAATTCCGAACGGAGGGAGTATAACAATTCATACACCGTACATGCAAATTATGGCACCCTCAGTTCCATGATCCTACACCCTCCACGGGGCACCAGGATGCTCCCTACCATGACCATGTCGCTGCATCAATGTTGGTCACCTCTTGCACATATGACAGGAAGGAGCACAGGGAGCCTGGAGACTTCCATTGTTCACATGGGCAGCTGCAACTACTATACTGAGAGCGCAGGCTTGGTGCTACATGAGGTCTTCCTTGGATCTAATTGGTACCGTTTCTTACCCGTCAAACATATTTGGTCACACTCGCACAGTTTGTAGGGTGATTTTTGTAACTTGACCACAGTAGGTTAGAGGCAAAGACGCTCAAGGTATCATATCTAATTAGGAATCATCATTATATAACCAATGTCTATCTGTAAACGCACGCAACCGTGGAGCCGTATACAATGTTTGCCAGCGATGGGCAGCTTACTCAACCACTCAGTGCAGTGTAGACTACTGCAAGTAGAGAGATGCCAGGTGGGCCCGCTATCCATCCATAGAGTAGACTTTGTCAACTCTTGGATCCCAACTTGTCAAGCCAATGGCATAAAGAAGAAGGGAAGTCATTCTCATTTTGCACCAAAGTTCCGATCCCTGGCTTCCCTGCTCCTCCGCGCGCTCCATGGCAAACAGGTGCGTTCATTTTGGCAATAAGCTGAATGTCTTCCAGTTCAGTTTCTGTTCTATGGTTGTATTACATCCCAATGATCACATGTGTGGATCTAGCCTTCAGTTATGTATATTTGTGATTCAAACTCATTCTCTCTTCATGCTCCTGGATGGAACTATATATGTTCAGATCTAGGTGTGGGGTTTTAATTTAGCCTTTAAATCATTCTAGTCTTCCTTTGACAAGCCAGCATATATGATTTGATCTTATTTTTTCCATGCATTAGGTCCACATCCTACAATGATGTTTGTTTGCGTCGATTAATGCAGGGTTTGATTGAACGCATCATCTTACAACTCGTAGCAGTACTCGCTCCCGTCGAATTCACGGCTAAACTCTGAGTTGGCATAGTTACCAAGGGAAATAACTTTAGCTTGGAAACAGTTGTGTACTCAGAAATGGGCGACAGACATATGCAACCTAATGTCCTAGAGCAAATACTCGATGGAAGCATGAAGCCTATGGATCTACGTTTAGCTCTTCTAGAGAACATCACGGACAATTTCTCTGTAGAGCGAAAAATTGGCGTCCGTGGATTTGGGACTGTTTACAAGGTACAATTTATTTCCCCAGTAGATTTACATTAAACTATCTCTACAACCAAAATGCCTATATATATATATGCTATCTATACGATATACGTCATTCGAAATGCTTACAAGACAAGTTAAACCGGGTGTTCTACGAAACGGGAATGTTGCTGTGAAGATGATGAACAGCCACTCAATCGATGAGAAGCCATTTCGTCGTGAGGTCAATAGTCTCATGAAAGTTAACCATATAAATACAGTTCGGTTCCTTGGCTTCTGTTCTAACACAGAGCATAAAGCTATACAAATTAGCGGATCGGAAGAATATATTTTTGCCGAGATAAGACAGCGATTGCTCTGTTTTGAGTATATCAGCAATGGAGGCCTTGATAAACATATTACGGGTACGACAATTAATATTGCTTGTCATGCAGACTTTTCCTTCCTTTTTATACCATAAGCACAGGGACAGCAGACAAATAAAAATATTTTGTCTTGCTGCATATAATTTATCATGCTCATATAAAATGCCGGAATATTTCTTCTGCAGATGAATTGAGGGGACTTGAATGGAGCACAAGGTTTGACATAATTAAAGGAATCTGTGAGGGCTTGCAACACCTTCACAAGGAAAATGGCATAATTCATATGGACCTCAAGCCAACCAATATACTACTAGATGATCAAATGGTACCAAAGTTCACTGATTTTGGCCTTTTGAGACTCGAAGAAAACTCATAAACTATGAGTACACACCATTTTTTATCACCGTACGTAAGCTCTGCATCAAGCGAACCAATTCCTTTACCAGCTGGCTTTTACTTGCCTAGCTTTGCATCAAACTGTTGTATTTTTGTGCAGAGGATATTGTGCTCCAGAATACCAATTCGATGGTAGGATGTCACTCAAGTCGGACATGTACAGTTTGGGCATCATTATCATTGAACTGGTGACCGGAAGAAAAGGAGTTCCTGATAACAAAAATGATGTAAGACGTTTTATCCCCGGCTGTATAGGTTGTCAATTTTCAGAAATATGTGCCAAAATTTTGCATTACACACAGTTGTATTCTGTCATTGTACTGCTAATTAGCTTGCCCTCCACATATCTAGTTTAAATAACACTAGCCATCAGTTATGCGTTTGCACAAGCTAGCTCAGAATGTTGAGAAGTGTTAATTGTATATAAATGTAACATTAGTCATGAATATGTACAATAAGTAAAATCTTGAGCAGTTTTAATTCAATACAAAAACATGTATTAAAGGTAATAAACAGATTCTCTGGGTGTGGCACCTTTCGAACCGGGCGAGGGGGTTACCTTTAATACATGTTATGTGCCTGCACCGCAGATGCAGCCACTAGTAGAAAACGGGCCTATTGTCCCGGTTCATAAGGGCCTTTTGTCCCGGTTCCAGAACCGGGACTAAAGGGTCGTTACTAATGCCCTGACCCTTTAGTCCCGGTTCTAACCAGAACCGGGACAGATGGGCCTCCACGTGGCCTGCGCGCTGAGCCCAGGCAGGAGGGCCTTTGGTCCCGATTGGTTCCACCAACCGGGACCAATAGGCTTCCACGCGTCAGCATTTTTGTGGCTGGGGTTTTTGTTTTTTTAAGGGGGGAGGGGGGGTTGGGGGTTTTGAGGGGTTAATTTAGGTGTTTCATATATTGTGTTAGCTAGCTATAATTAATAGAGAGAAGTGTCCTCTCTTATGTCCGTGCTTGGTCGACGCTACGTACTATACATACGTATAGAGAGGACTAGATATGCTAGCTAACTAGTAAGCAAACGAAGGAAACAGAAGATCGTCATGCATGAACATATATGCATACAGAGAGAAGTGATATTGACCACCTCTCCTTCTCCGAGAGATTGGTCGAACAACAAGTTCTCGTATATCTATCCGACATTACCGGCTACATATATACAATAATTATCTCTTACAAATATAATCATACGGACGCATGGTCCACAGAGTATTCTCCGTCTTCAGCGATCACGTGGTCAAGAAAGAATGCCGCCAATTTCTCTTGAATTGCTCGCATGCGAGCTGGTGCTAGGAGTTCATCCCGCTTCCGAAACATCTAATTTGAAGAAGGGGGTCAATACATATATATATATATATGAATGAATGAAACTCAACACAAATGATGGTAATAAAATAAAATTGTGAATATTGTTATTTACGCACTTCATATTGTTTGTCAGAGTACCCGCCCCGCTCACAGGTCGTGTGGCGGATGGACTCGCAGACGTAGTATCCACAAAAATCATTCCCTTGTTCCTGCCACAACCAGTTTACAAGAAATAGAGGTCAATCAAAACTGATAAGCAAGAATGCTAAATGGTATTGATGAAACTAGCGCTTGAATCACTAGGAGATGCACGGAACATCTACTATAGTACTTACTTTCGGGTGTCTAAATTCCAGCTCCTTCGGCAGTCCCGGAACTTTTCTGGTGAATTTTCTCCAAACCCTGCCGGACAAAGAAAACAATTACTTGATATCAGGAAATGAACAAAGTTGCTGATATGGTGGATAATGATCGATTTAACTTACTTCTTGAGGATTTCAGTCATGTCCGCATACTCCTGGGGATCTTTTCGTTTAGAGTCCAAGACAGTTACTACTCCCTGCTCAAGCCTAATCTCTAGGAGAATATAGTGGTACCTGCGCACGCATGCATAACTCATCAATTACATTACTATAACCTGGACTAATATATAAGGGAAACCGAATATGCACAAGACAGTAACACTCACTTGAAGTTGTAAGGAAAGAGTATTATATCTTTGTTTTCATTCATTTTGAATGATCGTAGCAAGTTGGCCTCGGTATCTTCGGGACGATGTTCAACCTCAGTTGCATCTATGAGATATGTGTTAACGAACCCAATATCACCAATTTGTCTTTTCTTCAATTCGGCGATCTTCAATCTGCATAATATAGTGAGGATAATTATAAATACATGCAATGAAAGAGATGAGCTATATAGAGAGACTTAATGATAGAAGTAGTAGTACTTACAGACAGTAGCAGGTGACCGTTGTTTTATCGAGGGCCAATAGATTGAAAAACTGATAGAACTCCTCAAATGGAATAGGCAACAGTTCAATTCCAACGAGGTCATGCTCCGGTTTAACTCTCGCATACAAAGTACTACTCCCCCAGACTCTCTGCAGATTTTCAAGTACCAATCATGCAATCTTCGCATCATCGTTGTTAAAGATTTTTCATCTTTGCCGAGAGGCTTCCCGTACTCGTATCTGTGTATCTGCACCTCCATGGGATCATAATGTACATCGTCGGGCAGGTAATCGTCAACATTGCAATAACCGGGCACCATCCTCGGATCGACGATGTCGCTAGGCACCTT
>NC_041384.1:44820097-44845083 GCF_002162155.2 Triticum dicoccoides | reverse complement strand
GGGGGGCACGATTGCTTCGCTTGTTCGCCGAGCTGGGCAATTTGTTTCCCAGCTGCTCGTCATTCTTTTAGCCTTTGATCACTGACTGTACTTCCCGACCGCTCTGCTTCGGCCCATGTCTTTGCAATAATGCGCTCATAGTTGCCTTTTGGCGGAGACTTGGGTGGTTTTGCCAGGGCAGCCAGAGTGCGCTTCACTTTCACCGGATCTACCTTCTCCTCCGGAGGTGGATGTCTCTTTGCTTTCAACCCTTGAAACCAGTCATCCACTTCGGTTCGCGTGATCTTCGCGTTCTCCTCCGGGGTCCTCTCGTATGGTAACTTCTGTGGACTCTTCAGAGAAGGACCGAATCTGTATGTCCTCCCGCCTCTGGCTGTACTGCTAGACGCCGGCTGAACAGACAGAGCGGCTGTCTTCTTTACTTGCTTACGAGGCGGAGGGGAAGGACTACGACGCGCCGGAGAAGCGGCGGGTCTCTTCCGCCCTTGCTGACGAGGCGGAGAAGGAGGAGGCTGGCTGCTCGGGCGCGCCGGCGCAGGCGGAGAAGGATGCGGAGTGCCGCCACGCGCCGGAGAAGGAGCCGGCCGAGGGCCCTGATCTTCACTCGCCGGAGGAGGAGGCGGTGGAGGAGGCGGAGTGCCCTGACTCGCCGGAGGAGGAGGAGGAGGAGGAGGCGGAGGCGTCCAGTTCGGAAGGTTGATGAGCTCCTTCCGCCATAGGCATGGAGTCTTCAGAGAAGAACCCAGCCGAGTCTCCCCTTCTCCGGTAGGGTGGTCAAGCGGGAGGTCCTCAAATCCCTCCGTTATTTCATCCACCATCACCTTAGCATATCCTTCTGGAATCGGCCGGCAGTGAAAAGTTGCGCCGGGTTCATTAGGAAAAACAGAGCCAACAGCCGCCTTGACCTTCATATTAATCCATTGCGTCATAAGGTGGCAATTTTGAGCCTCCGTGATAGCATCCACGTGATAGCTGACAGGAGCCGTCAAGATAAGCTCCGACTGAAGCAGCTCGGTGGAAGCCACGCTGCTTCTCCGCTGAGATGGCGGGGTAGCTTCAGGGGAAGCTTCGGCAAGTCGTTGGCTGCGATTTGCTTCTCGTTCCTCTATCGCTTGTACCCTTGCGTGCAGCGCCTGCAGTCCGGTCTGCTGCAATTTTTTCCTCCTCTCGTGGCTTTTGTAATCGCCTACGTCCGGAAACCCAGCCTTCCACGGAATGGAGCCTGGCATGCCTCGTGTCCGTCCAGGGTGCTCAGGATTTCCGAGGGCCTTTGTGAGCTCGTCGTTCTCTCTGTCTGGAAGGAACGTCCCTTTCTGCACTGCAGCGATATAGTACCGAAGCTTCTTCAAGGGTATGTCAAGTTGCTCGTCCGTCCAAATGCACTTCCTTGTTACAGGGTCCAAGATTCCGCCAACCCCGAAGAACCAAGTCCGACAACAGTCTGGCCAGTTCATTGTCTCTGGTTCGATCCCTTTTTCAACCAGATCATTCTCAACCTTGGCCCACTTAGGCTGGGCTACGAGGTAGCCACCTGACCCCGTGCGATGGTGAAGCTTCTTCTTCGCAGCATTTATCTTGTTTGTCGCCAACATCTTCTTACTCTTTTCTGATGTCTTGTTGGCCACAAATGCGGGCCAGTGATCTCTGATCTTCTCATATCTGCCCTTGAATTCTGGTGTCTCTTTTTTATCGACAAACCTATTCAGCTCTTTCTTCCACCTCCTGAATAGGTCTGCCATCCTCTTAAGAGTAAAAGACTTGATTAATTGCTCTTTAACTGGCTTCTCCGGATCATCCTCTGGCAGTAGGGTGAAATTTGACTTCAGCTCAGTCCAACGATCATTTTTCTGCATCTCATTGACGTAAGACACCTGAGGGTCTTCTGTAGCTGGCTTTAACCATTGCTGGATGCTGATCGGGATCTTGTCCCTAACCAGAACCCCGCACTGAGCAACAAATGCATTCTTTGTTCGGATGGGTTCAATTGGTTGGCCGTCGGGCGCGATTGCTATGATCTCAAACCTTTCATCCGAGCTCAACTTTTTCTTCGGGCCTCGTCTCTTTACCTCAGTTGTGCTCGATCCGGAGGGCTAGAAAAAAGAACAAAGACTTAATCAATATGTGTACATACCAAAACAATGAATGCATCAATTAGCTAGTCAGCACAGGCTTAACTAATATATATACCTGGCCACCGGAGCCGTCATCACGGTCTCCTTCTTGCACCGGCATTGGGTCACCAGAGCCGTCCTCATGTTCTTCTTCTTGCACCGGCATTAGGTCACCGGAGCCAGCTTCTTCACCCTCTCCTTCCAGACCATCGGTGTCGTTGAGAAAAAACGAGACGGCATCACTTCCTTCTGCGATTATGTCCCTCAACAACGCTTCTTTTGCTTCGTCTCGGGCGGTGTCCATAGTTTCTACAAATATTTACAACATGGCAATTATTATTCAAAAATGACAGATGGATATATTAGTGGCAAACGTAGAACTAGCTAGCAAATCACAGTAAGGAATCATATATATTAATTAGTGGCCTCGACGCTGCTTCTCTAGGGTTTGGGGTGGCCTCGACAATGCTTCAAGGGTTTGGGGTGGCCTCGAGAACGCTTCAAAGGGGGGGGGGTAATATCAACCCCCCCACGTGTTGAAGCTATCCGGAGGGGGTATATCGACAATGACGACACTACATCTATGTCCCTCGACGACCCTCGTTCCCGATAAAAAAAGAGGAAGAAGAAGAAAAAAAAGAGGAGAAGAAAGAATAGAGGAGAAGAACTTTTTTATCCTCTTTTTTTTCTTCTTCCTCTTCTTTTTTTATCCTCTTCTTCCTCTCATGTTCGAGAGGATCGCCAAGGGGTCGGGAGGTTGCCTAGTGTCAAAGGATTCAACAAAACCATGTCTTCATCATTAGGCGAAAGTAACAGGTGCATGATGGTACGAAGCTCTCCAAAGTTATTGCGTGTGTAAATCTGGCTTACACCCGTTGTATTCGAACGTTAGAATCTATCACACCCCATCATCATGTGGTGCTTCGAAATAACGAACCTTCGCAATGGTGCACAGTTAGGGGGAACACTTTCTTGAAATTATTACGAGGGATCATCTTATTTAAGCTACCGTCGTTCTAAGCAAATAAGATGCAAAACATGATAAACATCACATGCAATCAAATAGTGACATGATATGGCCAATATCATTTGCTCCTTTTGATCTCCATCTTCGGGGCTCCATGATCATCGTTGTCACCGGCATGACACCATGATCTCCATCATCGTGTCTTCTTGAAGTTGTCTCGTCATCTATTACTTCTACTACTATGGCTAACGCTTTAGCAATAAATTAAAGTAATTACATGACGTTTATGTTGACATGCAGGTCATAAATAAATTAAGACAACTCCTATGGCTCCTGCCGGTTGTCATACTAATCGACATGCAAGTCGTGATTCCTATTACAAGAACATGATCAATCTCATACATCACATATATCATTCATCACATCCTTTTGGCCATATCACATCACACGGCACATGCTGCAAAAACAAGTTAGACGTCCTCTAATTGTTGTTGCAAGTTTTTACGTGGCTGCTATAGGTTTCTAGCAAGAACGTTTCTTACCTACGCCAAAACCACAACGTGATATGCCAATTACTATTTACCCTTCATAAGGACCCTTTTAATCGAATCCGATCCGACTAAAGTGGGAGAGACAGACACCCGCCAGCCACCTTATGCAACTAGTGCATGTCAATCGGTGGAACCAGTCTCACGTAAGTGTACCTGTAAGGTCAGTCCGGGCCGCTTCATCCCATGATGCCGCCGAATCAAGATAAGACTAGTAACGGCAAGTAAATTGACAATATCGACGCCACAACTGCTTTGTGTTCTACTCGTGCATAGAAACTACGCATAAACCTGGCTCTGATACCACTGTTGGGTAACGTAGCAGAATTTTAAAATTTTCTACGCATCACCAAGATCAATATATGGAGTCATCTAGCAACGAGGGAGAGGGGAGTGCATCTAGATACCCTTGTAGAACGTGAGCGGAAGCGTTCAAGAGAACGGGGTTGATGGAGTCATACTCGTCGTGATCCAAATCACCGATGACCTAGCGCCGAACGGACGGCACCTCCGCATTCAACACACGTACGGTTGGGAAGACGTCTCCACCAACTTGATCCAGCAAGGGGGAAGGAGAGGTTGATGGAGATCCAACAGCACGACGGCGTGGTGGTGGAAGCAACGGTGATCTCGGCAGGGCTTCGCCAAGCTCAGGGCGAGGGAGAAGTGTCACAGGTGGGAGAGGGAGGCGCCAGGGGCTAGGGTGCGGCTGCCCTCCCTCCCCCCCACTATATATAGGAACCCTAGGGGGGGCGGCGGCCCTAGGAGATGCAATCTCCAAGGGGGGGCGGCGGCCAAGGGGGGTGGAGTGCCCCCCAAGCCAAGTGGGGCGCCCCCACCCCTAGGGTTTCCAACCCTAGGCGCAGGGGGAGGCCCAAGGGGGGGGGGGGCGCACCATCCCACTAGGGGCTGGTTCCCCTCCCACTTCAGCCCATGGGGCCCTCCGGAATATGTGGCCCCACCCGTGGACCCCCGGGACCCTTCCGTTGGTCCCAGTATAATACCGATTACCCCAAAACTTTCCCGATGGCCGAAACTTGACTTCCTATATATAAATCTTCACCTTCGAACCATTCCGGAACTCCTCGTGACGTCCGGGATCTCATCCGGGACTCCGAACAACTTTCTGGTTACCGTATACTAATATCTCAACAACCCTAGCGTCACCGAACCTTAAGTGTCTAGACCCTACGGGTTCGGGAGAAACACAGACATGACCGAGACGACTCTTCGGTCAATAACCAACAGCGGGACCTCGATACCCATGTTGGCTCCCACATGCTCCTCGATGATCTCATCGGATGAACCACGATGTCGAGGATTCAATCAATCTTGTATACAATTCCCTTTGTCAATCGGTACGTTACTTGCCCGAGACCTGATCGTCGGTATCCCAATACCTCGTTCAATCTCGTTACCGGCAAGTCACTTCACTCGTACCGTAATGCATGATCCCGTGATCAACCACTTGGTCACATTGAGCTCATTATGATGATGCATTACCGAGTGGGCCCAGAGATACCTCTCCGTCATACGGAGTGACAAATCCCAGTCTCGATTCGTGCTAACCCAACAGAAACGTCCAGAGATACCCGTAGTGTACCTTTATAGTCACCCAGTTACGTTGTGACGTTTGGCACACCTAAAGCACTCCTACGGTATCCGGGAGTTGCACAATCTCATGGTCTAAGGAAATGATACTTGACATTCGGAAAAGCTATAGCAAACGAACTACACGAACTATGAGCTATGCTTAGGATTGGGTCTTGTCCATCACATCATTCTCCTAATGATGTGATCCTGTTATCAATGACATCCAATGTCCATAGATGAGGAAACCATGACTATCTTTTGATCAACGAGCTAGTCAACTAGAGGCTCACTAGGGACGTGTTGTGGTCTATGTATTCACACATGTATTACGATTTCCAGATAACACAATTATAGCATGAACAATATATAATTATCATGAACAAAGAAATATAATAATAACCATTTTATTATTGCCTCTAGGGCATATTTCCAACAGTCTCCCACTTGCACTAGAGTCAATAATCTAGTTACATTGTGATGAATCGAACACCCATAGAGTTCTGGTGTTGATCATGTTTTGCTCTAGGGAGAGGTTTAGTCAACGGATGTGCCACATTCAGGTCCGTATGTACTTTACAAATATCTATGTCTCCATTTTGAACACTTCCACGAATGGAGTTGAAGCGACGCTTGATATGCCTGGTCTTCCTGTGAAACCTGGGCTCCTTGGCAAGGGCAATAGCTCCAGTGTTGTCACAGAAGACAGTCATCGGGCCCGACGCATTGGGAATGACTCCTAGGTCGGTAATGAACTCCTTCACCCAGATTGCTTCTTGTGCTGCCTTTGAGGCTTCCATGTACTCTACTTCACATGTACATCCCGCCACAATGCTTTGCTTGCAACTGCACCAGCTTACTGCCCCACCATTCAAAATATACACGTATCCGGTTTGTGACTTAGAGTCATCCAGATCCGTGTCGAAGCTAGCATCAACGTAACCCTTTACGGCGCGCTCTTCGTCACCTCCATAAAGGAGAAACATATCCTTAGTCCTATTCAGGTACTTCAGGATATTCTTGACCGCTGTCTAGTGTTCCATGCCGAGATTACTTTGGTACCTTCCTACCAAACTTACGGCAAGGTTTACATCAGGTCTGGTACACAGCATAGCATACATGATAGACCCTATGGCCGACGCATAGGGGACGACACTCATCTTTTCTCTATCTTCTGCCGTGGTCGGGCATTGAGCCGTGCTCAATCTCATACCTTGCAATACAGGAAAGAACCCCTTCTTTGACTGATCCATATTGAACTTCTTCAATATCTTGTCAAGGTACGTACTCTGTGAAAGACCAATGAGGCGTCTCGATCTATCTCTATAGATCTTGATGCGTAATATGTAAGCAACTTCTCCAAGATCCTTTATTGAAAAACACTTGTTCAAGTAGGCCTTTATGCTTTCCAAGAATTCTATATCATTTCCCATCAACAGTATGTCATCCACATACAATATGAGAAATAGTACAGAGCTCCCACTCACTTTCTTGTAAATGCAGGCCTCTCCATAAGTCTGCGTAAGCCCAAACGCTTTGATCAACTCATCAAAACGAATGTTCCAACTCCGAGATGCTTGCACCAGCCCATAGATCGAGCGTTGGAGCTTGCACACCTTGTCAGCATTCTTAGGATCGACAAAACCTTCTGGCTGCATCATATACAATTCTTCCTTAAGGAAACTGTCGGTGTCAAAACCGGCGGATCTCGGGTAGGGGGTCCCGAACTGTGTGTCTACGCCGGATGGTAACAGGAGGCAAGGGACACGAAGTTTTACCCAGGTTCGGGCCCTCTCGATGGAGGTAAAACCCTACGTCCTGCTCGATTAATATTGATGATATGGGTAGTACAAGAGTAGATCTACCACGAGATCGAAGAGGCTAAACCCTAGAAGCTAGCCTATGGTATGATTGTTGTTGTGTATGTTGTCCTACGGACTAAAACCCTCCGGTTTATATAGACACCGGAGAGGGTTAGGGTTTACAAAGTCGGTTACAATGGTAGGAGATGTACATATCCGTATCGCCAAGCTTGCCTTCCACGCCAAGGAAAGTCCCTTCCGGACACGGGACAAAGTATTCAATCTTGTATCTTCATAGTCCAGGAGTCCGGCTGAAGGTATAGTCCGGCTATCCGAACACCCCCTAATCCAGGACTCCCTCAGTAGCCCCCGAACCAGGCTTCAATGATGATGAGTCCAGCGTGCAGATTGTCTTCGGCATTGCAAGGCGGGTTCTCCCCCAAATTCCATGTACCTGTTGAATAAAGTCCGGTTTCTTGTAGATGTTGCGCTCCTTGGCTTCTACGCCCAATAATGGCCGCTTCCCACGTGTCAAACGAATATGAAAAGTCTGAGTGTTTTTACATCCACACCCCTAGCCACGTAAATGAGCTGCCCTATTTAAGGGGACGAGGATTTAGATCCAAACCACACCTTCTCCCCATCGCGAGTGTTCATCAGAGCGCATCTGACAAAGGTCCATTCCACCATGGCCAACCGTCGCAACTCCTCCCCTCGCCCTTCCAGCCCTAAGCCTGGATATTGGGAGAGATGCTCCATCCCGCATAGCAAGCTAGTGACGCTCCAGACTAAGGGATTTCTCCGCCCGGCCTATATGGTCCCGGTTCGAGCCGGTCTTGCCGTCTATAACGGCGGAGAGCAAGCAGAGAGTGCCCCTAATCCCTCCAAAGGAGAGCGGGTGTGCCTCGTCCCTTATTTAATAAGGGGGCTCGGATTTCCAATCCATCCATTTCTTTGGGGGCTGCTGGAGTTCTACGGCCTCCAACTACATAATCTCACACCTGCCTCCGTATTGCATATCGCGGGCTTTGTAGCCCTCTTCGAGCTGTTCTTGGGTGTTGAGGCTCATTTCGGGCTGTGGAAAGAACTATTTTGCCTCGTGCCCCGTTCCAAGAAGGGGTCAATGTATCAAGTGGGCGGAGCCGAAGTGTGGCGCATCGCCGGGATCGGATATCTGTCCCAAACCCCAAAGAAGGCGTCCGAAGACTGGCCCTCGGAATGGTTTTATATAGAAGACGTCCCGCTGCCGGATCCTGTCCGGATCGGCCTCCCTGAATTCAACGGTGCTCCCTTAAAGAAGCGCCTAAGCTGGCGCCCACGGAGCCCTCAGAGGGAAAGTGACAGGGACATCATTTACCTGATGGGCTGAATAAGATTGTTAGCCCATTCCGGACTAACCATGATCGGGGTTATGGCCGAATGCATTATGCGGGGGGTGCAGCCGCTTCAGTATAGAAGCCACCCCATGTGGGACTTCAACGGGGAGGACGACACCACCCGCTACGGCCGCAAGGGGCCGGATTCAGCTGCTGCTCTACTAAAGATCTTGTCCACTTTGTATAAGGGAGAAGAGGAGGAATTTCTCTGCGTCAACCCTCAGCGTGGATTCTCCATACACAATCCCCCAAGCTGGGTAAGCGGTCGTTTTAACTTGTCCATCCACTTTGTATTCCCATTGTTAAATATTCAGTCTGACGACTTCAACGCAGGAACTGTGCCGGGATGTTAAGGAAATAAGCAGCCCTCCTCCACAACCTGAGGACCCAGGACGGTCCCTCAACCCGGCCTCTCAAGAGGATCCGGACATATCTGTGGAGCTAATTGATGGAGTGTTCCATCAATTGAGTAAGGACAACGCCTTGGTGGCCATTACGGCCGATTACCCAGGGCTAATCCTGATCCCCCAGGTAACTGAGATCGAAGACCCAGTACCCCGAATAGGTGTCCGGCCACTCGTGTTTTCAGTTTCCTGATTACAACCGAACTTTGCAGGGGAGGTTTTTAAGGCGGAAGGCCGAACCTGCGGCAACAAGCCAACGAGGGGCCGCAGGGCCCCGTGGGAAGAAAAGAAGTGCAGTCCGGACCGAGGCATCAGCGCAAAGGTATGGCGTGTCTCCTTATCCCAGGTGTTATACCTTCGAGGCACATTGACACTCGTGCTCTCTTCAGGACAAAGAGACCTCGCCGGACTATATCCGGAGAGGCTGTCAATCGCGCCTCCACCAGCCAGGCTACGAAGCCTGGTCCGAAGGCGGAGGCGAACGCAAGGCGCGCGCCAGACGCTCCTCCGACGGAGGATGTGGACGGGTTGTCTGCCACCAACTCTGAGGTGGAGAGTGTTATGAACCACAGGCGTCGCCGGACAATCCTTCGCGACGCTTGCTTCTCCCAAGGGGCGTTAGATGCCTTCAATTCGGGAGATGCGTACCTCCGTGCCGCTCAAAATGGTCTAGCCAGAGCCACGGAGCAATATGCAAAAGACATACGGGTAAGAAAATTTTGGTAATTATATATATGTACCTGTAGCCCCCGAGACTTGAAACAGTTAGAATAACTGATTTAAGGATCATTTGTTATGCAGGTTCTTACATAAAAGAATTCCCTACTGTCCAAGGAGCTGGAAGAGTGCAAAGCCCAACTTGAGGCCGCACTAGCCGCGGCAGGGGAGCCCAAGGAGACCCCCTCTGGTAATATACACTTCGAAAGATAAGTATTTTGCGAAGCATGACATGGGTGCGAATCTGACAAATGAAATTGCAGATGGCGCTGGATTGAATCCGAAAAGGCAACACCTCCTACGTGAGCTAAAGGCTGGTGAGAAGGTGCTGACAAAGGTGAGGCGGGAGAAGAACGATCTCCAAGATGCCAACACCAAGCTGGGCGTCGAGCTGAAAGATGTTCGTGCCCAGCTGTCAGACTCCGTGAAGGAGAATCAGCAGCTTCGGCGCGTCATATTTAGTAAGTGCTTGAACGAACCTTTGAAAGAAAGTTTGGCGGGGAAGTCGACTAACAGAGCAATGTCTGTAGGTGTGCTAACAGGTCGTCCTGCAGAGGAGATGCCCGGTTCTACGGGTGACCTTCTTCCCGAGCTCTCGCAACTGCTCGATCGAGTTCGGCAGACGATGCAAGGCTTCGCCCAGGCCCTGTGGCCATCCGTCTCCATGCCCGAAGGTCTTGGAGAGCTTGCGGAGAAGCTAAAGGGAGCACGGCGGCGCTTCCGCTTGTGGAAGATATCAGCCTGCCGTCAAGGCGCTAGGGAGGCCTGGGCCATGGTGAAGACGCGGTACGCAAAGGCTGACCCCAACCACATGGCCGAGGTCGGTCCTGTAGGGCCCGATAGGAAGGAGATCCCTGTAAGCTTAGTATACGGCCAAGTAGAGTTGGCCGCAAAGTATTCCCAGCAGGACTGTAAATTAGACAGCCTGTTAGATGGTATTGAAGAGGAATACAATCAGTCAAAATGACTATGTAATTTAATTGACATTTATAATGCCTTCTAGCCGGATTGTAGATCATTTGTCATGGCCGACCTTTTCGCTTCAGCCTCGGGACCTGACGGTCCGGAGTGTGTCCGAATTCCCATGCGGTTATATAGGAACCGGCGAATGCATGGAGACCAGGCGTAGGGGTCATTAGTGCTTGAACAGACAAGTGCTCGACTAGTTATGTTATATTACATGGTTAGTAAGAAACATCTTCCGGGGAGAATAGTTCCGTTAGGGGTTCCTTTCCCTGGGAGGCATGCCCTAAAGTGCATGTCCATGCTGCGAAAAGAAATGCAGGAAAAACATCTGGGGGCGTATAGATAAAAATAAAAAAAAGATCATCTTTAGTTCACCGACCGAATATTCCCTTAAGAACGCTAGCTTTCGGCTTCACCCAGTCCGAGGTACACGTCCGGCTGACCCGACAGTAACAATCGCAGAGGTGCTCCCTTTACCACCTAGCCGAACAATCGGGAATGTAGGGGTAAGCACAGGAGCCAGGCAACCCAGGTTGGCCAAAACTTATGTCATACGATGCATATAATGGTGAATAAAAGGTACATGCGGAAGTGTGACACATGTGTTGGGTATGAAGCCCGTATGAATAAGCTTCTGTTTAAAGAAGCCCCCAGGTTTAATGAGCGCGGATAGCGCGTCACTTTATGAGCCTTTAAAGGCTATAAGAGAGAGAGAGAGAGAGAGAGAGAGAGAGAGAGAGAGAGAGAGAGAGAGAGAGAGAGAGAGCAGGAGAGAAATGTAAGACAGAAAATATATAAAAAATGGACAGAGGAAGGAGACAAACACAGAGTCCGGCGCTAGGCATAGAATCTTCGGAGACGGGCTGCGTTCCATGGGTTTTGCTCGAGTCGGTTATCCGATGCATCCCGCAGGCGGTACGCTCCACCAGTCAGGACTTGGTCAATTATGAAGGGACCTTCCCACTTGGGCTTGAGTTTGTCCTTTTTCTTGTCCGGTAGTCGTAGAACTAATTCGCCAACGTTGTAATTTTTGGCCCGTACTTCTCTGCTTTGGTATCTTCGAGCCTGCTATTGATAGAATGTGGAACGGGCTTTTGCCATGTCATGCTCCTCCTCCAATGCGTCCAAGCTGTCCTACCGATCGAGCTCGGCTTCTCTTTCTTCGTACATGCACACTCAAGGTGAGTCATGTATTATGTCGCAAGGCAAAACTGCCTCTGCGCCGTACACCATAAAGAATGGTGTGTATCCGGTGGTGCGATTCGGCGTGGTCCGCAGCCCCCAGAGTACGGAGTCGAGCTCCTCTACCTAGTGCATGTTAGATTCCTTGAGGGACCGCACTAATCTGGGTTTGATGCCGCTCATGATAAGACCATTTGCGCGTTCGACCTGGCCGTTTGTTTGTGGGTGATAGACGGAAGCATAATCAAGCTTGATGCCCATGTTTTTGCACCAGAGTTTTACCTCGTCGGTCGTGAAGTTCGTGTCGTTATCAGTGATGATGCTGTGGGGGACGCCGTAACGGTGTACAACCCCGGATATAAAGTCTATCACCGGTCCGGATTCGGCCGTCTTAACAGGCTTGGCTTCTATCCATTTGGTGAACTTATCCACCATGACCAGTAAGTATTTTTGCTTGTTGGTTCCGCCTTTAAGAGGTCCAACCATGTCAAGCCCCCAGACTGCGAAGGGCCAAGTAATGGGGATAGTTTGGAGGGCGGTGGGTGGCATATGGCTATGGTTGGCAAAGAGCTGGCAACCGGTGCATCGTTGGACTAAGTCCTGAGCGTCGGCCCGGGCCGTCGGCCAATAGAAGCCTGTACGGAAGGCCTTGCTTACAAGGGACCGGGCTGCAGCATGATGACCGCCGAGTCCGGCATGAATTTCAGCCAGGAGGTTCCGCCGCTCCTCTTCGTAGATGCACCTTTGAAGGACTCCGGTAGTGCTTTTCTTATAAAGCTCTCCCTCGTGGACTCTGTAGGCTTTGGATCGCCGCACTATGCAGCGTGCCTCATTTTGGTCCTCGGGGAGTTCCTGCCTAGTAAGGTAGGCGAGGAATGGTTCTGTCCACGGGGCGATGACGGCCATTATTACATGGGCTGAAGGTGTTATTTCATTGGCAGAGCCTCCGATTGTTTCAGAATGTTCGGTGTCGGGCAGTGCGGTTGGGTCCGGGCTGTTATTGTTCGGCTCCCCTTCCCATACCACAGATGGCTTGAACAGCCTTTCCAAGAAGATGTTGGGGGGACTACATCGCGTTTTGCGCCGATGCGTGCCAGGACATCTGCCGCCTGATTATTTTCCCGGGCTATATGGTGAAATTCAAGCCCCTCGAACCGAGCTGACATTTTTAGGACGGCGTTGCGGTAAGCTGCCATTTTTGGATCCTTGGCATCGAAGTCTCCATTTATTTGGGATATTGCGAGGTTCGAGTCCCCGCGCACCTCTAGGCATTGAATGCCCATGGATACTGCCATCCGGAGACCATGTAAAAGGGCCTCATATTCGGCTGCATTGTTGGAGTCCGTGTACATAATCTGTAGTATGTATTGAACTGTGTCTCCTGTGGGGGACGTCAAAGCGACGCCAGCCCCCAGTCCGGCCAACATCTTGGAGCCGTCGAAATGCATGATCCAATTTGAATATGTGCCGTACTCTTTAGGGAGTTCGGCCTCCGTCCATTCTGCGACGAAGTCGGCCAAGACTTGCGACTTGATGGCTCGCCATGGCTTATAAGTTATGTCGAACGGGAGGAGCTCAATGGCCCATTTTGCAATCCGGCCCGTTGCGTCACGGTTGTTTATAATACCGTTAAGTGGTACTTCTGAGGCTACTGTTATTGAACACTCTTGAAAGTAGTGTCGTAGCTTTCGGGATGCCATGAATACCGCGTACGCAATCTTTTGATAATGCGGGTACCGTGATTTGCAGGGAGTGAGGACAGTGGACACATAATAGACCGGCTTTTGAAGGGGGAATTTGTGTCTGTCCGCTTCTCGTTCGACGACGAGCACTACGCTTACAACCTGATGTGTTGCTGCAATGTATAATAGCATTGGTTCCCCAATGTTTGGCGCGGCCAGGACTGGGTTTGTTGCCAGTATGGCTTTTATTTCGTCGAGTCCGGCCATGGCTGCATCCGTCCATTTGAAGTGTTCGGTGCGCCGAAGGAGGCGGTAAAGGGGTAGGGCCTTTTCTCCCAAGCGATGATAAAGCGGCTTAGAGCCGCCACGCATCCGGTTAACTTTTGTATTTGTTTGAGGTCCTTTGGGATATCCAGTTGCGACAGAGCTCGGATCTTGGCTGGATTTGCTTCAATTCCTCTACCGGATATGATGAAGCCCAAGAGCTTTCCGGCTGGAACGCCGAAAACGGATTTTTCCGGGTTGAGCTTGATGTCGTATGTTCGGAGGTTATCAAATGTGAGCTTCAAGTCGTCTACTAGAGATTCAACATGTCTTGTTTTGACGACCACATCATCTACATATGCCTCCACTGTTTTGCCGATCTGGCTTGCCAGACATGTCTGAATCATGCACTGATATGTTGCGCCGGCATTTTTGAGCCCGAAGGGCATCGTGTTGAAGCAGTATGGGCCGTATGGTGTGATAAATGTCGTTGCGGCTTGATCTGGTTCTGCCATCTTGATTTGATGGTAGCCAGAATATGCGTCGAGGAAACACAACGAATCGTGTCCTACGGTAGCATCGATAATTTGATCGATGCGGGGGAGGGGGAAGGGATCCTTTGGGCAAGCCTTGTTAAGGTCTTTAAAATCAACACACAGGCGCCAGGATTTGTCCTTCTTTGGTACGATCACCAGGTTTGCTAGCCAGTCCGGATGTTTTATATCTCTGATGAATCCAGCCTCCAATAGCTTTGCTAGCTCCTCTCCCATGGCCTGTCTCTTAGGTTCGGAAAAACGCCGAAGAGCCTGTTTGACAGGTTTGAATCCTGTTTTGATATTTAAGCTATGCTCGGCCAGCCTGCGTGGGATTCCTGGCATGTATGTAGGGTGCCAGGCAAAAATGTCCCAGTTCTCTCGTAGGAACTCTCGCAGTGCGTCATCTACATCAGGGTTTAACTGTGCCCCGATGGAAGCTATTTTATTGGGGTCCATTGGATGGACTTGGAATTTGACTATTTCGTCCGCCGGTTGAAAGGAGGTGGACTTGGATCTTTTGTCGAGTACCACATCATCCCTATTCACCGTAGAGCACAGCGCAGTCAGCTCCTCAGCCGCTAGGGCTTCGGATAGTGCCTCGAGGGCCAGTGCGGCTGTCTTGTTTTCGGCGTGGAGTGCTTTGTCTGGATCACTAGCGAGAGTGATGATACCGTTAGGTCCGGGCATCTTGAGCTTCATGTACCCGTAATGGGGTATTGCTTGGAAGATTGTAAACGCTTCCCGCCCTAGCAGAGCGTGATAACCACTGTTAAACGGAGCCACCTGGAACGTGACCTCTTCGGACCTGTAATTATCCGGCGTGCCGAACACCACATCTAGTGTGATTTTCCCTATACAGCGCACTTCCCGACTGGGGATTATTCCTCTAAAGGTTGTGCTGCTTCGCTCAATGCGGTTCTAGTCTATTTCCATTCTTTGAAGGGTCTCCTCATAAATGAGGTTCAGTCCGCTGCCACCGTCCACGAGTACCTTGGTAAGACGAAAGCCTTCGACTATTGGACTGAGGACCAGTGCGGCTGGTGCTCGGGCTGTTCGGAATTTAGGTTCATCACTTGCGTTAAAGGTAATAGCCGTGTCACTCCATGGGTTTATTGTTGCTACTTGGTAGACTTCGGCAAGGTTGCGGAGTGTCCTTTTTCGCATATTATTTGATGCGAAAGTCTCGAAGATTGTTAATAACGTATTGGTGTCTCTGGGGTGGCTTTCTGTGGCCTCCGGAATCAGGAGATTTTCTCTAATTTTGGCCACCTGCCGGAGTATCCAACATGCTCTCAGGCTGTGAATTGGTGTGGCGTCCTCTGTACTGTGAATTTTACAGGGTCCATTAAGCCATCCTTCCAATACGGTTCCATGCCCTGTAGAGGGTTTTTGCTTTTTAGTGCTTGACCCGGGTGTCTGGTGATGATGCACCCTTTTATTTCGGACTGGGTTTGTATTCAGGGCCGGATTGTCCCAAAATTTTATTTCGGTTTTCCAGGCGCTTTCCATCACGCAGTACTTTCGTACAATGGACGCCAAGTCAGCGAAGCATGTAATATCACGGCGACTTATGGCGTTGAGTATTCCCTTGTCCGTGCAATTATTGCAAAAGATTGAGATTGCATCTTCCTCGCGACAGTCCCTTAGCCTGTTCTTAACCAGGAGGAATCTAGCCCAGTAATGATGTACTGTTTCATCGGGTTCTTGCCTGATTTTGGATAGATCGCTGATGTTGGGGTGGGTGGGTGGAATTAAATCCGAAGGCTCACTCCATCTGAGGCTCAGAGGCCGAGGAATTTCCGAACTCGAAAATTTGGATTCCTGGAAGTTCTCCAATGAATCCAGCCCGTGGCCTGACTCTAAGTTCAGGTCTTGAGTTATATCATGCCCTCCGCGGGTATCCGACTTGGAGGGATCGGGAATCCGGACGTAGCGAGTCCTTAAGATAGATGAAGGGTCGCCGCACTGTCCCTCTACCACGGCAACGTGATGGGTGACGTGGGGAGAGTTAATCTCTCTCAGATCGGGTTTAGGCCCAATCTGGTCATAATCCGTAGCGACTCCCAAGGCGGCGAAGCGATCCAAGAGCTCGTTTATGGAGGAGAGCTGCATTGGATCTAACTGCTAGACGAGTTCTGAGCTGACATGAAGATTGTTTTCGATGGCTCGAGAGGTCATCGTCGGCGCAGAAGCCGAACAGGCGGTCATAAGAAAACCACCTAGCCAGAGGGTTTGGCCGACAGCCAAAGCTCCCTTAGCAACGGTGCCGTCTTTAAAGACGGGGCGAGGCATCCTTCCTGATGGCGACGACACAGAGGAACTCTCAATGAAAGCACCAATGTCGGTGTAAAAACTGGCGGATCTTGGGTAGGGGTCCCGAACTGTGCGTCTAGGCCGGATGGTAATAGGAGGCAAGGGACACGAAGTTTTACCCAGGTTCGGGCCCTCTCAATTGTGGTAAAACCCTACGTCCTGCTCGATTAATATTGATGATATGGGTAGTACAAGAGTAGATCTACCACGAGATCGAAGAGGCTAAACCCTAGAAGCTAGCCTATGGTATGATTGTTGTTGTGTATGTTGTCCTACGGACTAAAACCCTCCGGTTTATATAGACACCGGAGAGGGTTAGGGTTTACAAAGTCGGTTACAATGGTAGGATATCAACATATCAGTATCACCAAGCTTGCCTTCCACGCCAAGGAAAGTCCCTTCCGGACACGGGACGAAGTCTTCAATCTTGTATCTTCATAGTCCAGGAGTCCGGCTGAAGGTTTAGTCCGGCTATCCGAACACCCCCTAATCCAGGACTCCCTCAGAAACCATTAAGTAATGCCGTTTTGACGTCCATTTGCCATATCTCATAATCATAGAATGCGGCAATTGCTAACATGATTCAGACGGACTTCAGCTTCGCTACGGGTGAGAAAGTCTCATCGTAGTCAACCCCTTGAACTTGTCGATAACCCTTAGCGACAAGCCGAGCTTTATAGATGGTTACATTACCATCCGCGTCTGTCTTCTTCTTAAAGATCCATTTATTTTCTATGCCTCGCCGATCATCGGGCAAGTCAGTCAAAGTCCATACTTCGTTTTCATACATGGATCCTATCTCGGATTTCATGGCTTCCAGCCATTTGTCCGAATCTGGGCCCGCCATCGCTTCCTCATAGTTCGAAGGTTCACCGTTGTCTAACAACATGATTTCCAGGACAGGGTTGCCTTACCACTCTGGTGCGGAACGTGTCCTTGTGGACCTACGAAGTTCAATAGCAACTTGATCTGACATTTCATTGTCATCATCATTATCTTCCTCTCTAGTCGGTGCAGGCACCTCGGGAACATTTTCCTGAGTCGCGCCACTTACCAGTTCAAGAGGTAATACTTCATCAAGTTCTACTTTCCTCCCACTTACTTCTTTCGAGAGAAACTCTTTCTCTAGAAAGGATCCATTCTTGGCAACCAAGATCTTGCCTTCGGATCTGAGGTAGAAGGTATACCCAATAGTTTCTTTAGGGTATCCTATGAAGACGCATTTTTTCGATTTGGGTTCGAGCTTTTCAGGTTGAAGTTTCTTGACATAAGCATCGCATCCCCAAACTTTTAGAAACGACAGCTTAGGTTTCTTCCCAAACCATAATTCATACGGTGTCGTCTCAACGGATTTCGACGGAGCCCTATTTAAAGTGAATGCGGCAGTCTCTAAAGCATAGCCCCAAAATGACAGCGGTAGATCGGTAAGAGAGATCATAGATCGCACAATATCCAATAGAGTGCGATTACGACGTTCGGACACACCATTACGCTGAGGTATTCCAGGCGGCGTGAGTTGTGAAACTATTCCACATTTCCTTAAGTGCGTGCCAAATTCGTGACTCAAGTATTCTCCTCCACGATCTGATCGCAAGAACTTGATTTTTCTGTCACGTTGATTCTCAACCTCACTCTGAAATTCCTTGAACTTTTCAAAGGTCTCAGACTTGTGTTTCATTAAGTAGACATACCCATATCTACTCAAGTCATCAGTGAGGGTGAGAACATAACGATAGCCACCGCGAGCCTCAACACTCATTGGACCGCACATATCAATATGTATGATTTCCAATTAGTTGGTTGCTCACTCCGTTGTTCCTGAGAATGGTGTCTTGGTCATTTTACCCATGAGGCATGGTTCGCACGTGTCAAATGATTCGTAATCAAGAGACTCCAAAAGTCCATCTGCATGGAGCTTCTTCATGCGTTTGACACCTATGTGACCAAGGCGGCAGTGCCACAAGTATGTGGGACTATCATTATCAACCTTACATCTTTTGGTATTCACACTATGAATACGTGTAACATTATGCTCGAGATTCATTGAGAATAAACCATGCACCAGCGGAGCATGACCATAAAACATATCTCTCATATAAATAGAACAACCATTATTCTCGGATTTAAATGAGTAGCCATCTTGAATTAAACGAGATCCTGATACAATGTTCATGCTCAAAGCTGGCACTAAATAACAATTATTGAGGTTTAAAACTAATCCCGTAGGTAAATGTAGAGGTAGCGTGCCGACGGCGATCACATCGACCTTGGAACCATTCCCGACGCGCATCGTCACCTCGTCCTTCGCCAGTCTCCGCTTATTCCGCAGCTCCTGCTTTGAGTTACAAATGTGAGCAACCGCACCGGTATCAAATACCCAGGAGCTACTACGAGTACTGGTAAGGTACACATCAATTACATGTATATCACATATACCTTTAGTGTTGCCAGCCTTCTTGTCTGCTAAGTATTTGGGGCAATTCCGCTTCCAGTGACCACTTCCCTTGCAATAAAAACACTCTGTCTCAGGCTTGGGTCCATTCTTTGACTTCTTCCCGGCAGCTTTCTTACCGGGCGCGGCAACCCCCTTGCCGTCCTTCTTGAAGTTCTTCTTACCCTTGCCTTTCTTGAACTTAGTGGTTTTATTCACCATCAACACTTGATGTTCCTTTCTGATTTCCACCTCCGCTGATTTCAGCATTGAATATACCTCAGGAATGGTCTTTTCCATCCCCTGCATATTGAAGTTCATCACAAAGCTCTTGTAGCTCGGTGGAAGTGACTGAAGGATTCTGTCAATGACCGCGTCATCCGGGAGATTAACTCCCATCTGAGTCAAGCGGTTATGCAACCCAGACATTTTGAGTATGTGCTCATTGACAGAATTGTTTTCCTCCATCTTACAACTGAAGAACTTGTCGGAGACTTCATATCTCTCTACCCAGGCATGAGCTTGGAAAACCATTTTCAGCTCTTCGAACATCTCATATGCTCCGTGTCTCTCAAAACGCTTTTGGAGCCCCGGTTCTAAGCTGTAAAGCATGCCGCACTGAATGAGGGAGTAATCATCAGCACGTGACTGCCAAGCGTTCATAACGTCTTGGTTATCTGGGATGGGTGCGTCACCTAGCGGTGCTTCTAGGACATAATCTTTCTTGGCAGCTATGAGGATGATCCTCAGGTTCCGGACCCAGTTCGTATAGTTGCTGCCATCATCTTTCAGCCTGGTTTTCTCTAGGAACGCGTTGAAGTTGAGGACAACGTGGGCCATTTGATCTACAAGACATATTGTAAAGATTTTAGACTAAGTTCATGATAATTAAGTTCATCTAATCAAATTATTCAATGAACTCCCACTCAGATAGACATCCCTCTAGCCATCTAAGTGAAACATGATCCGAGTCAACTAGGCCGTGTCCGATCATCACGTGAGACGGACTAGTCAACATCGGTGAACATCTTCATGTTGATTGTATTTTCTATATGACTCATGCTCGACCTATCGGTCTTCCGTGTTCCGAGGCCATGTATGTACATGCTAGGCTCGTCAACTCAACCTAAGTGTATTGCGTGTGTAAATTTGGCTTACACCCGTTGTATTGAAACGTTAGACTCTATCACACCGATCATCACGTGGTGCTTCGAAACAACGAACCTTCGCAACGGTGCACAGTTAGGGGGGACACTTTCTTGAAATTATTACGAGGGATCATCTTATTTAAGCTACCGTCGTTCTAAGCAAATAAGATGCAAAACATGATAAACATCACATGCAATCAAATAGTGACATGATATGGCCAATATCATTTGCTCCTTTTGATCTCCATCTTCGGGGCTCCATGATCATCGTTGTCACCGGCATGACACCATGATCTCCATCATCGTGTCTTCTTGAAGTTGTCTCGTCATCTATTACTTCTACTACTATGGCTAACGCTTTAGAAATAAAGTAAAGTAATTACATGACGTTTATGTTGACATGCAGGTCATAAATAAATTAAGACAAGTCCTATGGCTCCTGCCGGTTGTCATACTCATCGACATGCAAGTCGTGATTCCTATTACAAGAACATGATCAATCTCATACATCACATATATCATTCATCACATCCTTTTAGCCATTTCACATCACACGGCACATGCTGCAAAAACAAGTTAGACATCCTCTAATTGTTGTTGCAAGTTTTTACGTGGCTGCTATAGGTTTCTAGCAAGAACGTTTCTTACCTACGCCAAAACCACAACATGATATGCCAATTTCTATTTACCCTTCATAAGGACCCTTTTCATCGAATCCGATCCGACTAAAGTGGGAGAGACAGACACCCGCCAGCCACCTTATGCAACTAGTGCATGTCAATCGGTGGAACTAGTCTCACGTAAGCGTATGTGTAAGGTCGGTCCGGGCCGCTTCATCCCACGATGCCGCCGAATCAAGATAAGACTAGTAACGATAAGTAAATTGACAATATCGACGCCCACAACTGCTTTGTGTTCTACTCGTGCATAGAAACTACGCATAAACTTGGCTCTGATACCACTGTTGGGTAACATAGCAGAATTTTAAAATTTTCTACGCATCACCAAGATCAATCTATGGAGTCATCTAGCAACAAGGGAGAGGGGAGTGCATCTACATACCCTTGTAGATCGCGAGCGGAAGCGTTCAAGAGAACGGGGTTGATGGAGTCGTACTCGTCGTGATCCAAATCACCGATGACCTTGCGCCGAACGGACGACACCTTCGCGTTCAACACACGTACGGTTGGGAAGACGTCGCCTCCATCTTGATCCAGCAAGGGGGAAGGAGAGGTTGATGGAGATCCAGCAGCACGACATCATGGTGGTGGAAGCAACGGTGATCTCGGCAGGGATTCGCCAAGCTCAGGAAGAGGGAGAAGTGTCACATGAGGGAGAGGGAGGCGCCAGGGGCTAGGGTGCGGCTTCCCTCCCTCCCCCCACTATATATAGGACCCCTAGGGGGGTTGCCGGCCCTAGGAGATGCAATCTCCAAGGGGGCGGCGGCCAAGGGAGGTGCAGTGCCCCCCAAGCCAAGTGGGGCGCCCCCACCCCTAGGGTTTCCAACCCTAGGCGCAGGGGGATGCCCAAGGGGGGCGCACCAGCCCACTAGGGGCTGGTTCCCCTCCCACTTCAGCCCATGGGGCCCTCCGGGATAGGTGGCCCCACCCGGTGGACCCCCGGGACCCTTCCGGTGGTCCCGGTACAATACCGATTACCCCCGAAACTTTCCCGATGACCGAAACTTGACTTCCTATATATAAATATACACCTCCGGACCATTCTGGAACTCCTCGTGACGTCCGGGATCTCATCCGGGACACCGAACAACTTTCGGGTTACCGTATACTAATATCTCAACAACCCTAGCGTCACCGAACCGTAAGTGTGTAGACCCTACGGGTTCGGGAGACACGCAGACATGACCGAGACGACTCTCCGGTCAATAACCAACAGCGGGTTCTGGATACCCATGTTGTCTCCGACATGCTCCTTGATGATCTCATCTGATGAACCACGATGTCGAGGATTCAATCAATCCCGTATACAATTCCCTTTGTCAATCGGTACGTTACTTGCCCGAGACCCGATCGTCGGTATCCCAATACCTCGTTCAATCTCGTTACCAGCAAGTCACTTTACTCATACCGTAATGCATGATCCCGTGATCAAGCACTTGGTCACATTGAGCTCATTATGATGATGCATTACCGAGTGGGCCCAGAAATACCTCTCCGTCATACGGAGTGACAAATCCCAGTCTCGATTCGTGCCAACCCAACAGACACTTTCGGAGATACCCGTAGTGTACCTTTATAGTCACCCAATTACGTTGTGACGTTTGGCACGCCCAAAGCACTCCTACGGTATCCGGGAGTTACACAATCTCATGGTCTAAGGAAATGATACTTGACATTCGGAAAAGCTATAACAAACGAACTACACGATCTTTGAGCTATGCTTAGGATTGGGTATTGTCCATCACATCATTCTCCTAATGATGTGATCCCGTTATCAATGACATCCAATGTCCATAGTCAGGAAACCATGACTATCTTTTGATCAACGAGCTAGTCAACTAGAGGCTCACTACGGACGTGTTGTGGTCTATGTATTCACACATGTATTACGATTTCCAGATAACACAATTATAGCATGAACAATAGACAATTATCATGAACAAAGAAATATAATAATAACCATTTTATTATTGCCTCTAGGGCATACTTCCAACACTTTTGTTTGCCATGATCTTGCACTATATCATCTTTGTTTCATGCCTCCAACATGTCAACATGTTATTCCTGCCCATGTATGCTCTGTTTTTCATTAAGTCATAATCTGTGTTATTAAGTTGCTTTTGCATTGATCATCTTGGATTAATCTTGATGCCTATGAACCTGAACCTTAATGATATTTGAAGCATGTAATCTATACTTTGAGTGCATGTCAAGTTTGTGCTCATATGTTTCCTGTAGCATGTTGTTTCCTTGATTGTAAAGTGCTTAGTTGCTGTTTTAGGCAGATTATGTTTGAATCTTGTATTGAGTGTATGTGTTGAACCGTTGCTCCGTTTTGAGCGTGATGTATATGAAACTTGCTTAGTTTTGCATGTAGTTTCATGTCACCTTGTTGCTTCTATGTTTCGAGTGTGTTTACTTGATGTTTGAATGCATTTTGCATCAATGCCATGTTTAACTTGTTTTTCTCATATCTTCTAGGCCGTAGCTCCGAATTAAACAAACTTTATATGTAACTTGACTGGAAAACTGTGTAGATCATCTTGATGCATTTTAACTTCATGTTTAACAACTTCAACATTGTGTTCTAATCAGATCTGGACCAACTTCGAAATTTTCATATGAGGACTTACCAAAATTGTCATATGTTGTTTCCGGCCTCATTTATACTTGCTTTGATGTGTGGTTCTTATATGCATCATCTCTTGCCATGAGTAGCATCATTTAGCCTTGTCATGCATCATACTTGGTTGAGCATCATGCCATGTTTATGTGTTGTGTGTTTACCATGTTATTTGCTTCTTTCCGGTTGCGCTCCTTCTTGATAGTTTCTGTTTCGTTGCGATTATCAGGATTCGTTCATCTACGTGGATACGTCTTCGTCATGGACTCGTTCTTCTTCCTAGCAGAATTTCAGGCAAGATGACCGTCACCTTGGATCTCACTACTATCTTTGCTATGCTAGTTGTCTCGATGCTATCGCTATGTCGCGCTACACTAGTAGAAAAAGGGCCTTTAGTCCCGGTTCATAAGGGCCTTTAGTCCCGGTTCTGGAACCGGGACTAAAGGGTCGGTACTAAAGCCTCCCCCTTTATCCCGGTTCTTACTGGAACCGAGACTAAAGGCCCTCCACGTGGCCGCTGCCTGGAGGTCCACCTTTAGTCCCGGTTGGTAACACCAACCGATACTAAAGGAAATTTTATGAAAAAAATTTGAAATTTTTTTTTGAATTTTTTTTAGAATTTTTTTTAGAATTTCAAATTTCTGAATTATTTTAACCTCTAATCTCTAATCACCCCTCATCACTGCTCAATTTAACCTTTAATCTCTAATCACCCCTCATCTTTCCAAATCATCTAACTTCTCGAACGGTCACCCAACCTCTCACTACTCCAGCCTTAGCACGCTCAACTTCCGGGTTCTATTCTCCCTCATTTCCAAGTCTGCACTTGTTGTTTCCCTGACAATAGTAAGATGTCAATCCTATTAACCCTCAGGAATTTAGCTTTAGCATGAAGTCACACATTTCACGGTTTGAGTTTGAAACTATTGTTCTAAAAATCAATAATTATTTAGTAACACTAATATTTCTTAAATAAGTAATTTGACCACAGTTTGACCCTAGTTTGACCACAGTTTGACCAGATTTGACCAAAATTCAAAAAATAAAATAATTATTTAGTAACACTAATATTTCTTGAATAAGTAGTTTGACCATTGTTTGACCACAATTTGACCATAGTTGACCAAAATTCAAAAAACTGAAATAATTATTTAGTAACACTAATATTGAATAATTATTTAGTAACACTAATACTTCTTGAATAAGTAGTTTGACCATAGTTTGACCAGATTTAACAAAAATTAAAAAAAACTGAAATAGTTATTTAGTAACACTAATATTCTTGAATAATTATTTAGTAACACTAATACTTCTTGAATAAGTAGTTTGACCATAGTTTGACCAGATTTAACAAAAATTAGAAAAAATTGAAATTTGAGCATAACTTTTTTTCCTTTTAGAGTTTGAGGATTCTAAAAATTTGAGCGGATTTTCGTTTTGAACATTTTGATATATTATACATTTTTTCCGACATCGTATGCAAAAGTTATAGCCGTTTTACATTTTCCCTACATTTTTTGCAAAACATGTCCAAATTTAAGTTTTTATATTTTCCTAACTAGTAGATGTAGTAATATAACTACCTCTCGAAGGATTTTGTTTTTTGAAGTTTTTATCATTTTCTTTTGATTTTTCCAAAACAAAAA
>NC_041384.1:44815931-44819489 GCF_002162155.2 Triticum dicoccoides | reverse complement strand
TAGAGTTTGAAAATGGGTCCTTTAGTCCCGGTTTGAGACACAAACCGGGACAAAAGGGCATTGCACCCTTTAGTCCCGGTTTGTGTCTAAAACCGGGAGTAAAGGTCTAATTTTTAGTCCCGGTTTGAGACACAAACCGGGACTAAAGGGCATCGCAACCTTTAGTCCCGGTTCATGCCACAAACCGGGACTAAAGGGCTCAGGTGAACCAGGACTAATGCCTTAGCCGCACGAACCGGGACCAATGCTCACATTAGTCCCGGTTCGTGACTGAACCGGGACTAATGGGCTGACCCGGCCTGGACCTTTGCCCCCTTTTCTACTAGTGCTACCTACCACTTGTTATCAAGCCTCCCAAATTGCCATGATAGCTTCTAACCATTTTCACCCCTCCAAGCAAACTGTTGTTTGCCTATGTTACTGCTTTGCTCAGCCCCTCTTATAGCATTGCTAGTTGCAGATGCAGTTGCAGGTTGTTCCATCTTGGGACATGGATTTCATGGGATATCACAATATCTCTTATTTAATTAATGCATCTATGCCTGGTGTTTTGTTCCACCCTTGCCGCCCTAGTTTTCGTCATACCGGTGTTATGTTCCTTGATTTTGCGTCCCTAACACGGTGAGGGGTATGGGACCCTCTTGACAGTTCACTTTGAATAAAACTCTTCCAGCAAGGCCCAACATTGGTTTTACCATTTGCCTAATCACAACTAAAACTTGCATAGGGACTGGCTAGCACCCGTGGACTTAATCCACCCCGGGCCAGTGCTCCACATGAGTGTTGGTCCAACCTAGAGCACCGTGCAGGGCCGCCCCTTGGCAACTTGGGGTATTTGGTATATACCTATATGCTTCGCTCATCCGGTGTACCTTGAGAACGAGACCGCGCAACTCCTATCAGGCTAGGTCGGTGCATCAGGAGGTCTTGCTGGACTAGTTTTACCATTGTCGAAATGTCTTGTGCACCGGGATTCCGAGTCTGATCGGGTGTCCCGCGATGGAGGATTGTCTCCACGGATCCAGAGCTTGTCATGGGCTAAGTTGGGACACCCTGCAGGGTTTAAACTTTCAAGAGCCGTGCCCGCGGTTATGTGGCATATGGGAATTTGTTAATATCCGGTTGTAGAGGACTTGAAGTAAACTCGTTTAAAATACACCAACCGCGTTGTGTAACCGTGACTATCTCTTTTTGGGGAAGTTCGAGAAGAGAACACGGTTGGGTTATGTTTGAACGTAAGTAGTTCAGGATCACTTATTGATCGTTACTAGTGTGCGACTGTTTGCATAGTTTCTCATCTTACTCTTTTGTATTCGTAAGTTAGCCACCATACTTTGCTTAGTCGCTGCTGCAACCTCACCACTTATCCTTTCCATACCCATTAATCTTTGCTAGTCTTGATACCCATGATAATGGGATTGCTGAGTCCTCGTGGCTCACACTTTACTACACCAATAGTTGCAGGTACAGGTAATGCGATGATCATGATGCGAGAGCGATGTTTGCTTTTGTCTTGGAGTTCTTCTTCTTCTTCGTCGACTTGGGTTAGGTTCCTGGTCGGCAGCCTGGGCTAGCAGGGTGGATGTCGTTAGGGCTTTTGTTTGTATTTCATCCATACTTGGATGTTGTTCTATGTATGATGTATTGACGTATTCTTGCGGCATTCTTATGTCTTGTATGTATCCTCATCTGTTATGTAATGGATCGATGTAATGATATCCACCTTAAAAAAGCATGTCAATATGCGGTTCTATCCTTGGTGGGACATTCGAGTCCCTTTAAGATAGTGTCGCATATTGGGCGTGTCGCATATTATTTTTAGTAGGACCGAGAAAATATTTACTTAACTCTTGGTTACAAAATAATCTATAACATTAGTGCAAATTTCTTTAAAATGACAAATTTAGTATTATATATCAAATACAGATGTATCCTAATATTTATCAACATTGCATCATCTAGTCAGTCTGTTAACATACAAGTTGTCATATCAAAATTAGCTCTCATGCAAGCACGACGTTTGGGCCGGAATCTCCAGTCATGGATGCCAAGGAACAAAGAAGGGAATATAAAGACGAAAATCCTTTTATGAGCCCGGGCTCATCTGCAACCGTGTTGAATAAAAAAATCAGAACAAATACTAGAAAAATTCAAAAACTTCCAATTTTGTTCGCATGGTAGACAATTTGGTGCGTGAGATCCAACCCAATTTTCAAACAATTTGGAAAACTGATGAGCAACTCTCACAAAAAAGACAAATTCGGGGTCTATAAAATAGTTTACTGTTCACGTACTGTTTTGACCTGATTTTGTCTTTTTTACTGAGAGTTACTCAGATGTCCAAATGAGCTAATATTTGGAGCGAACCTCACGCAATAAATTGTCTACCATAGGGAAAAATTGGAATTTTTTTGAATTTGTCTAGTATTTTTTTTATTTTTTTTTGATCAGGTGCAGATGAGTCTGGGCACCGAATCGCTGCACTCAAATAAAGAGCGCTATGCACAGATGACAACTAAAAAAAGCTGGAGAAACTGAAAAAACTTTGTGGAACCTATCAGAAAAATAAACATGCTTACAAAATATGCAACCATAACAAATGAAAACTAGAATAGAACACATTACAGTTAACATGAATTGAAGCGCAATACATCAAGCAAATATTCAATTGCGATGGAGAACCTTGCATATGAGTTAGTACATCTACCTTTAATGTAAAGCACATGAAGCATGTAACGCAAGGGGAAAGACACGTTGCCCTGATTGACACGTTAGGACGGAGGAGGCTATGGGCTTCCCAAGATCGACTTGATCACCCATATATAGGGCCTTGAGATTCGCTCCCCTGCAACACGAAGAACAAATATAAGAAAATAAGGAAATATAACAAGATAGAAGTAAAAGTAAAAGTAGTAAATTGATTTGTCAATTTGTGTGTTGTCTCGTCAAAATCGGTCATCACCTCTCATCTATATATGAGGTGGCTGAACTTCCCGTCGAAGAAAAAGTACTTAAATCCCGTCCAAAACTCCTTTGCTTTAGCCTTGGAGTTTGCTCACAAGCTTGAATAGAGATGAGCGAAAGAGCGAAATTGTTTGTCTTGACGATATGATCAATTTTTATGTTGCAAACTTTTCCAATTGACATCATCTTGCACACGCTTTCCAGTAGGAAAAATTGGGCAACATACTGTAATATTTCTGTACCGGGAGATTCCGGTGTCAATTTTTGCAACAAACATTGTAAAGTTCCTACTAAGTCCATATGTACCCCAGAGATCCCCTGGAGGAGCCGAGGCAATTTTTATGCAAGTCTAGAAGTTGCATACGACCTCAGATTGAGATGATAGAAAAAAGCAAAATCATTCGGCTCAATAAAGCGAACAACTTTTATGTTGAACACCTCTTCATTTGAGGCCATCTTGAGGATGGAAGAATGCAAGACAAAATTTGGTGCCAACACAAGCCCCTTTGAACTTGTCATAACTCTCACATGTGTGCTCCGATTTGAGTTATCCTTATATCCATTCTAATCTTGTTGGAGAGGGCTATCCAATGG
>NC_041384.1:44812888-44815921 GCF_002162155.2 Triticum dicoccoides | reverse complement strand
GGTTTCTAACCTTTAATTTGACTTCATCTTCCAACAATCTCAGGCAAAAAAAATTGTGTTCCTTACCATTTTCTTCTCATGCCATTTTTGAGGGTCCACAATATCTACTCCTTCCGTTCGGAATTACTTGTCGCAGAAATGGATGTATCTAGACGTATTTTAGTTCTAGATACATTCATTTCCGAGACAAGTAATTCCGAACGAAGGGAGTATAACAATTCATACACCGTACATGCAAATTATGGCACCCTCAGTTCCATGATCCTACACCCTCCACGGGGCACCAGGATGCTCCCTACCATGACCATGTCGCTGCATCAATGTTGGTCACCTCTTGCACATATGACAGGAAGGAGCACAGGGAGCCTGGAGACTTCCATTGTTCACATGGGCAGCTGCAACTACTATACTGAGAGCGCAGGCTTGGTGCTACATGAGGTCTTTCCTTGGATCTAATTGGTACCGTTTCTTACCCGTCAAACATATTTGGTCACACTCGCACGGTTTGTAGGGTGATTTTTGTAACTTGACCACAGTAGGTTAGAGGCAAAGACGCTCAAGGTATCATATCTAATTAGGAATCATCATTATATAACCAATGTCTATCTGTAAACGCACGCAACCGTGGAGCCGTATACAATGTTTGCCAGCGATGGGCAGCTTACTCAACCACTCAGTGCAGTGTAGACTACTGCAAGTAGAGAGATGCCAGGTGGGCCCGCTATCCATCCATAGAGTAGACTTTGTCAACTCTTGGATCCCAACTTGTCAAGCCAATGGCATAAAGAAGAAGGGAAGTCATTCTCATTTTGCACCAAAGTTCCGATCCCTGGCTTCCCTGCTCCTCCGCGCGCTCCATGGCAAACAGGTGCGTTCATTTTGGCAATAAGCTGAATGTCTTCCAGTTCAGTTTCTGTTCTATGATTGTATTACATCCCAATGATCACATGTGTGGATCTAGCCTTCAGTTATGTATATTTGTGATTCAAACTCATTCTCTCTTCATGCTCCTGGATGGAACTATATATGTTCAGATCTAGGTGTGGGGTTTTAATTTAGCCTTTAAATCATTCTAGTCTTCCTTTGACAAGCCAGCATATATGATTTGATCTTATTTTTTCCATGCATTAGGTCCACATCCTACAATGATGTTTGTTTGCGTCGATTAATGCAGGGTTTGATTGAACGCATCATCTTACAACTCGTAGCAGTACTCGCTCCCGTCGAATTCACGGCTAAACTCTGAGTTGGCATAGTTACCAAGGGAAATAACTTTAGCTTGGAAACAGTTGTGTACTCAGAAATGGGCGACAGACATATGCAACCTAATGTCCTAGAGCAAATACTCGATGGAAGCATGAAGCCTATAGATCTACGTTTAGCTCTTCTAGAGAACATCACGGACAATTTCTCTGTAGAGCGAAAAATTGGCGTCCGTGGATTTGGGACTGTTTACAAGGTACAATTTATTTCCCCAGTAGATTTACATTAAACTATCTCTACAACCAAAATGCCTATATATATATATATATATATATGCTATCTATACGATATACGTCATTCGAAATGCTTATAAGACAAGTTAAACAGGGTGTTCTACGAAACGGGAATGTTGCTGTGAAGATGATGAACAGCCACTCAATCGATGAGAAGCCATTTCGTCGTGAGGTCAATAGTCTCATGAAAGTTAACCATATAAATACAGTTCGGTTCCTTGGCTTCTGTTCTAACACAGAGCATAAAGCTATACAAATTAGCGGATCGGAAGAATATATTTTTGCCGAGATAAGACAGCGATTGCTCTGTTTTGAGTATATCAGCAATGGAGGCCTTGATAAACATATTACGGGTACGACAATTAATATTGCTTGTCATGCAGACTTTTCCTTCCTTTTTATACCATAAGCACAGGGACAGCAGACAAATAAAAATATTTTGTCTTGCTGCATATAATTTATCATGCTCATATAAAATGCCGGAATATTTCTTCTGCAGATGAATTGAGGGGACTTGAATGGAGCACAAGGTTTGACATAATTAAAGGAATCTGTGAGGGCTTGCAACACCTTCACAAGGAAAATGGCATGATTCATATGGACCTCAAGCCAACCAATATACTACTAGATGATCAAATGGTACCAAAAATCACTGATTTTGGCCTTTCGAGACTCGAAGAAAACTCATAAACTATGAGTACGCACCATTTTTTATCACTGTACGTAAGCTCTGCATCAAGCGAACCAATTCCTTTACCAACTGGCTTTTACTTGCCTAGCTTTGCATCAAACTGTTGTATTTTTGTGCAGAGGATATTGTGCTCCAGAATACCAATTCGATGGTAGGATGTCACTCAAGTCGGACATGTACAGTTTGGGCATCATTATCATTGAACTGGTGACCGGAAGAAAAGGAGTTCCTGATAACAAAAATGATGTAAGACGTTTTATCCCCGGCTGTATAAGTTGTCAATTTTCAGAAATATGTGCCAAAATTTTGCATTACACACAGTTGTATTCTGTCATTGTACTGCTAATTAGCTTACTCTCCACATATCTAGTTTAAATAACACTAGTCATCAGTTATGCGTTTGCACAAGCTAGCTCAGAATGTTGAGAAGTGTTAATTGTATATAAATGTAACATTAGTATATACATTAAGTAAAATCTTGAGCAGTTTTAATTCAATACAAAAACATGTATTAAAGGTAATAAACAGATTCTCCGGGTGTGGCACCTTTCGAACCGGGCGAGGGGGTTACCTTTAATACATGTTATGTGCCTGCACCGCAGATGCAGCCACTAGTAGAAAACAGGCCTACTGTCCCGGTTCATAAGGGCCTTTTGTCCTGGTTCCAGAACCGGGACTAAAGGGTCGTTACTAATGTCCTGACCCTTTAGTCCCGGTTCTAACCAGAACCGGGACAGATGGGCCTCCACGTGGCCAGCGCGCTGAGCCCAGGCAGGAGGGCCTTTGGTCCCGATTGGTTCCACCAACCGGGACCAATAGGCCTCCACGCGTCAGCATTTCTGTGGC
>NC_041384.1:44798771-44812671 GCF_002162155.2 Triticum dicoccoides | reverse complement strand
TGGGGGTTTTGGGGGGTTAATTTAGGTGTTTCATATATTGTGTTAGCTAGCTATAATTAATAGAGAGAAGGGTCCTTTCTTATGTTCGTGCTTGGTCGACGCTACGTACTATACATACGTATAGAGAGGACTAGACACGCTAGCTAGCTAGTAAGCAAACGAAGGAAACAGAAGATTGTCATGCATGAACATATATGCATACAGAGAGAAGTGATATCGACCACCTCTCCTTCTCTGAGAGATTGGTCGAACAACAAGTTCTCGTATATCTATCCGACACTAGCGGCTACATATATACAATAATTATCTCTTACAAATATAATCATACGGACGCATGGTCCACATAGTATTCTCCGTCTTCAGTGATCACGTGGTCAAGAAAGAATGCCGCCAATTCCTCTTGAATTGCTCGCATGCGAGCTGGTGCTAGGAGTTCATCCCGCTTCCGAAACATCTAATTTGAAGAAGGGGGTCAATACATATATATATATATATATATATATATATATATATATATATATATATATATATATATATATATATATATGAATGAATGAAACTCAACACAAATGATGGTAATAAAATAAAATTATGAATATTGTTATTTACGCACTTCATATTGTTCGTCGGAGTACCCGCCCCGCTCACAGGTCGTGTGGCGGATGGACTCGCAGACGTAGTATCCACAGAAATCATTCCTTTGTTCGTGCCACAATCACTTTACAAGAAATAGAGGTCAATCAAACTGATAAGCAAAATGCTAAATGGTATTGATGAAACTAGCGCTTGAATCACTAGGAGATGCGCGGAACATGCTACTATAGTACTTACTTTCGGGTGTCTAAATTCCAGCTCCTTCGGCAGTCCTGGAACTTTTCTGGTGAATTTTCTCCAAACCCTGTCGGACAAAGAAAACAATTACTTAATATCAGGAAATGAACAAAGTTGCTGATATGGTGGATAATGATCGATTTAACTTACTTCTTGAGGATTTCAGTCATGTCCGCATACTCCTGGGGATCTTTTCGTTTAGAGTCCAAGACAGTTACTACTCCCTGCTCAAGCCTAATCTCTAGGAGAATATAGTGGTACCTGCGCACACATGCATAACTCATCAATTACATTACTATAACCTGGACTAATATATAAGGGAAACTGAATATGCCAAGACAGTAACACTCACTTGAAGTTGTAAGGAAAGAGTATTATATCTTTGTTTTCATTCATTTTGGATGATCGTAGAAAGTTGGCCTCGGTATCTTCGGGACGATGTTCAACCTCAGTTGCATCTATGAGATATGTGTTAACGAACCCAATATCACCAATTTGTCTTTTCTTCAATTCGGCGATCTTCAATCTGCATAATATAGTGAGGATAATTATAAATACATGCAATGAAAGAGATGAGCTATATAGAGAGACTTAATGACAGAAGTAGTAGTACTTACAGACAGTAGCAGGTGACCGTTGTTTTATCGAGGGCCAATTGATTGAAAAACTGATAGAGCTCCTCAAATGGAATAGGCAACAATTCAATTCCAACGAGGTCATG
This sequence comes from Triticum dicoccoides, assembly GCF_002162155.2. Taxonomy (NCBI): domain Eukaryota; kingdom Viridiplantae; phylum Streptophyta; class Magnoliopsida; order Poales; family Poaceae; genus Triticum; species Triticum dicoccoides. The sequence goes on along the minus strand of NC_041384.1, from coordinate 44,811,119 downwards.
CTCCGGTTTAACTCTCGCATCCAAAGTACTCCTCCCCCCAGACTCTCTGTAGATTTTCAAGTACCAATCATGCAATCTTCGCATCATCGTTGTTAAAGATTTTTCATCTTTGACGAGAGGCTTCCCGTACTCGTATCTGTGTATCTGCACCTCCATGGGATCATAATGTACATCGTCGGGCAGGTAATCGTCAACATTGCAATAACCGGGCACCATCCTCGGATCGACGATGTCGCTAGGCACCTTCAGCGGGGTGCACGATTGCTTTGCTTGTTCGCCGAGCTGGGCAATTTGTTTCCCAGCTGCTCGTCGTTCTTTCAGCCTTTGATCACTGACTGTACTTCCCGACCGCTCCGCTTCGGCCCATGTCTTTGCAATAATGCGCTCATAATTGCCTTTCGGCGGAGACTTGGGTGGTTTTGCCAGGGCAGCCAGAGTGCGCTTCACTTTCACCGGATCTACCTTCTCCTCCGGAGGTGGATGTCTCTTTGCTTTCAACCCTTGAAACCAGTCATCCACTTCGGTTCGCGCGATCTTTGCGTTCTCCTCCGGGGTCCTCCCGTATGGTAACTTCTGTCGACTCTTTAGAGAAGGACCGAATATGTTCTTTCTTCTCCTCTCTTTTTTTCTTCTTCCTCTTCTTTTTTTATTCTCTTCTTCCTCTCATGTTCGAGAGGATCGCCGAGGGGTCGGGAGGTTGCCTAGTGTCAAAGGATTCAACAAAACCATGTCTTCATCATTAGGCGAAAGTAATAGGTGCATGATGGTACGAAGCTCTCCAAAGTTATTGCGTGTGTAAATCTGGCTTACACCCGTTGTATTCGAACGTTAGAATCTATCACACCCGATCATCACGTGGTGCTTTGAAACAACGAACCTTCGCAACAGTGCACAGTTAGGGGGAACACTTTCTTGAAATTATTACGAGGGATCATCTTATTTAAGCTACCGTCGTTCTAAGCAAATAAGATGCAAAGCATGATAAACATCACATGCAATCAAATAGTGACATGATATGGCCAATATCATTTGCTCCTTTTGATCTCCATCTTCGGGGCTCCATGATCATCGTTGTCACCGGCATGACACCATGATCTCCATCATCGTGTCTTCTTGAAGTTGTCTCGTCATCTATTACTTCTACTACTATGGCTAACGCTTTAGCAATAAAGTAAAGTAATTACATGACGTTTATGTTGACATGCAGGTCATAAATAAATTAAGACAACTCCTATGGCTCCTGCCGGTTGTCATACTCATCAACATGCAAGTGGTGATTCCTATTACAAGAACATGATCAATCTCATACATCACATATATCATTCATCACATCCTTTTGGCCATATCACATCACACGGCACATGCTGCAAAAACAAGTTAGACGTCCTCTAATTGTTGTTGCAAGTTTTTACGTGGCTGCTATAGGTTTCTAGCAAGAACGTTTCTTACGTACGCCAAAACCATAACGTGATATGGCAATTTCTATTTACCCTTCATAAGGATCCTTTTCATCGAATCCGATCCGACTAAAGTGGGAGAGACAGACACCCGCCAGCCACCTTATGCAACTAGTGCATGTCAATCGGTGGAACCAGTCTCACGTAAGCGTACGTGTAAGGTCGGTCCGGGCCGCTTCATCCCACGATGCCGCCGAATCAAGATAAGACTAGTAACGGCAAGTAAATTGACAATATTGACGCCCACAACTGCTTTGTGTTCTACTCGTGCATAGAAACTACACATAAACCTGGCTCTGATACCACTGTTGGGTAACGTAGCAGAATTTTAAAATTTTCTACGCATCACCAAGATCAATCTATGGAGTCATCTAGCAACGAGGGAGAGGGGAGTGCATCTACATACCCTTGTAGATCGCGAGCGGAAGTGTTCAAGAGAACGGGGTTGATGGAGTCATACTCGTCGTGCTCCAAATCATCGATGACCTAGCGCCGAACGGACGGCACCTCCGCGTTCAACACACGTACGATTGGGGAGACGTCTCCTCAAACTTGATCCAGCAAGGGGGAAGGAGAGGTTGATGGAGATCCAACAACACGACGGCGTGGTGGTGGAAGCAATGGTGATCTCGGAGGGCTTCACCAAGCTCAGGGAGAGGGAGAAGTGTCACAGGAGGGAGAGGGAGGCGCCAGGGGCTAGGGTGCGGCTGCCCTCCCTCCCCCCCACTATATATAGGAACCCTAGGGGGGCGCCGGCCCTAGGAGATGCAATCTCCAAGGGGGGGCGGCGGCCAAGGGGGGTGGAGTGCCCCCCAAGCCAAGTGGGGCGCCCCCACCCCTAGGGTTTCCAACCCTAGGCGCACGGGGAGGCCCAAGGGGGGGCGCACCAGCCCACTAGGGGCTGGTTCCCATCCCACTTCAGCCCATGGGGCCCTCCGGAATATGTGGCCCCACCCGGTGGACCCCCGGGACCCTTCCGGTGGTCCCGGTATAATACCGATTACCCCCGAAACTTTCCCAATGGCCGAAACTTGACTTTCTATATATAAATCTTCACCTCCGGACCATTCCGGAACTCCTCATGACGTACGGGATCTCATCCGGGACTCCGAACAACTTTCGGGTTACCGTATACCAATATCTCAACAACCCTAGAGTCACCGAACCTTAAGTGTCTAGACCCTACGGGTTCGGGAGACACACAGACATGACCGAGACAACTCTCCGGTCAATAACCAACATCGGGATCTGGATACCCATGTTGGCTCCCACATGCTCCTTGATGATCTCATAGGATGAACCACGATGTCGAGGATTCAATCAATTCTGTATACAATTCCCTTTGTCAATCGATACGTTACTTGCCTGAGACCCGATCGTCGGTATCCCAATACCTCGTTCAATCTCGTTACCGGCAAGTCACTTTACTCGTACCGTAATGCATGATCCCGTGATCAACCACTTGGTCACATTGAGCTCATTATGATGATGCATTACCGAGTGGGCCCAGAGATACCTCTCCGTCATACGGAGTGACAAATCCCAGTCTCGATTCGTGCCAAACCAACAGACACTTTCGGAGATACCTGTAGTGTACCTTTATAGTCACCCAGTTACGTTGTGACGTTTGGCACACCCAAATCACTCCTACGGTATCCGGGAGTTACACAATCTCATGGTCTAAGGAAATGATACTTGACATTCGGAAAAGCTATAACAAACGAACTACACGATCTTTGAGCTATGCTTAGGATTGGGTCTTGTCCATCACATCATTCTCCTAATGATGTGATCCCGTTATCAATGACATCCAATGTCCATAGTCAGGAAACCATGACTATCTTTTGATCAACGAGCTAGTCAACTAGAGGCTCACTACGGACGTGTTGTGGTCTATGTATTCACACATGTATTACGATTTCTAGATAACACAATTATAGCATGAACAATAGACAATTATCATGAACAAAGAAATATAATAATAACCATTTTATTATTGCCTCTAGGGCATATTTCCAACACTTTTGTTTGCCATGATCTTGCACTATATCATCTTTGTTTCATGCCTCCAACATGTCAACATGTTATTCCTGCCCATGTATGCTCTGTTTTTCATTAAGTCTTAATCTGTGTTATTAAGTTGCTTTTGCATTGATCATCTTGGATTAATCTTGATGCCTATGAACCTGAACCTTAATGATATTTGAAGCATGTAATCTATACTTTGAGTGCATGCCAAGTTTTTGTTCATATGTTTCCTGTAGCATATTGTTTCCTTGATTGTAAAGTGCTTAGTTGCTGTTTTAGGCAGATTGTGTTTGAATCTTGTATTGAGTGTATGTGTTGAACCGTTGCTCCGTACTGAGCGTGCTCTATATGAAACTTGCTTAGTTTTGCATGTAGTTTCATGTCACCTTGTTGCTTCTATGTTTCGAGTGTGTGTACTTGATGTTTGAATGCATTTTGCATCAATGCCATGTTTAACTTGTTTTGCTCATATCTTCTAGGCCGTAGCTCCGAATTAAACAAACTTTATATGTAACTTGACTGGAAAACCGTGTAGATCATCTTGATGCATTTTAACTTGATGTTTAACAACTTCAACATTGTGTTCTAATCAGATCTGGACCAACTTCGAAATTTGCATATGAGGACTTACCAAAATTGTCATATGTTGTTTCCGGCCTCATTTATACTTGCTTTGATGTGTGGTTCTTGTATGCATCATCTCTTGCCATGAGTAGCATCATTTAGCCTTGTCATGCATCATACTTGGTAGAGCATCATGCCATGTTTATGTGTTGTGAGTTTACCATGTTATTTTCTTCTTTCCGGTTGCGCTCCTTGATAGTTCTTGTTTCGTTGCGATTATCAGGATTCATTCGTCTACGTGGATATGTCTTCTTCATGGACTCATTCTTCTTCCTAGCAGAATTTCAGGCAAGATGACCGTCACCTTGGATCTCACTACTATCTTTGCTATGCTAGTTGTCTCGATGCTATCGCTATGTCGCGCTACACTAGTAGAAAAAGGGCCTTTAGTCCCGGTTCATAAGGGCCTTTAGTCCCGGTTCTGGTACCAGGACTAAAGGGTCGGTACTAAAGCCTCCCCCTTTAGTCCCGGTTCTTACTGGAACGGGGACTAAAGGCCCTCCACGTGGCCGCTGCCTGGAGGTCCACCGTTAGTCCCGGTTGGTAACACCAACCGATACTAAAGGAAATTTTATGAATTTTTTTTTGAAAATTTTTTTTATAATTTTTTTGAATTTCAAATTTCTGAATTATTTTAACCTCTAATCTCTCACCCCTCATCACTGCTCAATTTAACCTTTAATCTCTAATCACCCCTCATCATTCCAAATCATCTAACTTTCCGAACGGTCACCCAACCTCTCACTACTCCAGCCTGAGCACGCTTAACTTCTGGGTTCTATTCTCCCTTGTTTCCAAGTCTGCACTTGTTGTTTTCCTGACAATAGTAAGATGTCAATCCTATTAACCCTCAGGAATTTAGCTTTAGCATGAAGTCACACATTTCACGGTTTGAGTTTGAAACTATTGTTCTAAAAATCAATAATTATTTAGTAACACTAATATTTCTTGAATAAGTAATTTGACCACAGTTTGACCCTAGTTTGACCACAGTTTGACCAGATTGACCAAAATTCAAAAAACTGAAATAATTATTTAGTAACACTAATATTTCTTGAATAAGTAGTTTGACCATTGTTTGACCACAATTTGACCATAGTTGACCAAAATTCAAAAAAACTGAAATAATTATTTAGTAACACTAATATTGAATAATTATTTAGTAACACTAATACTTCTTGAATAAGTAGTTTGACCATAGTTTGACCAGATTTAACAAAAATTAAAAAAAACTGAAATAATTATTTAGTAACATTAATATTCTTGAATAATTATTTAGTAACACTAATACTTCTTGAATAAGTAGTTTGACCATAGTTTGACCAGATTTAACAAAAATTAAAAAAACTGAAATTTGAGCATAACTTTTTTTCCTTTTAGAATTTGAGGATTCTAAAAATTTGAGCGGATTTTCGTTCTGAACATTTTGATATATTATAAGTTTTTTTCCGACATCGTATGCAAAAGTTATAGTTGTTTTACATTTTCCCTATGTTTTTTACAAAACATGTCCAAATGTAAGTTTTTAAATTTTCTAACTAGTAGATGTAGTAATATAACTACCTCTCGAAGGATTTTATTTTTTGAAGTTTTTATCATTTTCTTTTGATTTTTTTCAAAACAAAAAAGGCAATCCACGCGAGGGGGGGCTAGAGTTTGAAAAGGGGACCTTTAGTCCCGGTTTGAGACACAAACCGGGACTAAAGGGCATTGCACCCTTTAGTCCCGGTTTGTGTCTAAAACCGGGACTAAAGGTCTAATCTTTAGTCCCGGTTTGAGACACAAATCGGGACTAAAGGGCATCGCACCCTTTAGTCCCGGTTCGTGCCACAAACCAGGACTAAAGGGCTCAGGTGAACCGGGACTAATGCCTTAGCCGCATGAACCGGGACCAATGCTCACATTAGTCCCGGTTCGTGACTGAACCGGGACTAATGGGCTGACCCGGCCTGGACCTTTGCCCCCTTTTTTACTAGTGCTACCTACCACTTGTTATCAAGCCTCCCAAATTTCCATGATAGCCTCTAACCATTTTCACCCCTCCTAGCAAACTGTTGTTTGCCAATGTTACCGCTTTGCTCAGCCCTCTTATAGCATTGCTAGTTGCAGATGCAGTTGCAGGTTGTTCCATCTTGGGACATGGATTTCATGGGATATCACAATATCTCTTATTTAATTAATGCATCTATGCCTGGTGTTTTGTTCCACTCTTGCCGCCCTAGTTTCCGTCATACCGGTGTTATGTTCCTTGATTTTGCGTCTCTAACACGGTGAGGGGTATGGGACCCGCTTGACAGTTCACTTTGAATAAAACTCTTCCAGCAAGGCCAAACATTGGTTTTACCATTTGCCTAATCACAACTAAAACTTGCATAGGGACCAGCTAGCACCCGTGGACTTAATCCACCCGGGGCCAGTGCTCCACATGAGTGTTGGTCCAAACTAGAGCACCGTGCAGGGCCTCCCCTGGGCAACTTGGGGTATTTGGTATATACCTGTATGCTTCGCTCATCCAGTGTACCCTGAGAACAAGACCGCGCAACTCCTATCAGGCTAGGTCGGTGCATCAGGAGGTCTTGCTGGACTAGTTTTACCATTGTCGAAATGTCTTGTGCACCGGGATTCTGAGTCTGATCGGGTGTCCCGCGATGGAGGATTGTCTCCACGGATCCTGAGCTTGTCATGGGCTAAGTTGGGACACCCTGCAGGGTTTAAACTTTCGAGAGCCGTGCCCGCAGTTATATGGCATATGGGAATTTGTTAATATCCGGCTGTAGAGGACTTGAAGTAAACTCGTTCAAAATACACCAACCGCGTTGTGTAACCGTGACTATCTCTTTTCGGGGAAGTTCGAGAAGAGAACACGATTGGGTTATGTTTGAACGTAAGTAGTTCAGGATCACTTATTGATCGTTACTAGTGTGCGACCGTTTTCATAGTTTCTCATCTTACTCTTGTATTCATAAGTTAGCCACCATACTTTGCTTAGTCGCTGCTGCAACCTCACCACTTATCCTTTCCATACCCATTAAGCTTTGCTAGTCTTGATACCCATGATAATGGGATTGCTGAGTCCTCGTGGCTCACACTTTACTACACGAACAGTTGCAGGTACAGGTAATGCGATGATCATGACGCGAGAGCGATGTTTGCTTTTGTCTTGGAGTTCTTCTTCTTCTTCTTCGTCGACTTGGGTTAGGTTCCTGGTCGGCAGCCTGAGCTAGCAGGGTGGATGTCGTTAGAGCTTTTGTTTGTATTTCATCCATACTTGGATGTTGTTCTATGTATGATGTATTGACGTATTCTTGCAGCATTCGTATGTCTTGTATGTATCCCCATTTGTTAAATAATGGATCGATGTAATGATATCCACCTTAAAAAAGCGTGTCAATATGCGGTTCTATACTTGGTGGGACATCCGAGTCCCTTTAAGATAGTGTCGCATATTGGGTGTGTCGCATATTATTTTAAGTAGGACCGAGAAAATATTTACTTAACTCTTGGTTACAAAATAATCTACAAAATTAGTGCAAATTTGTTTAAAATGACAAATTTAGTATTATATATCAAATACAGATGTATCCTAATATTTATCAACATTGCATCATCTAGTTAGTCTGTTAACATACAAGTTGTCATATCAAAATTAGCTCTCATGAAAGCACGCCGTTTGGGCCGGAATCTCCAGTCATGGATGCCGAGGAACAAAGAAGGGTATATAAAGACGAAAATCCTTTTATGAGCCCGGGCTCATCTGGAATAAAAAAATCTTAACAAACACTAGAAAAATTCAAAAACTGCCAATTTTGTTCCCATGGTAGACAATTTGGTGCGTGAGATCCAACCCAATTTTCAAACGATTTGGAAAACTGATGAGCAACTCTCACAAAAAAGACAAATTCGGGGTCTATAAAATAGTTTACTGTTCACATACTATTTTGACCTGATTTTGTCTTTTTTGCTGAGAGTTACTCAGATGTCCAAATGAGCTAATATTTGGAGCGAACCTCACGCAATAAATTGTCTACCATAGGGAAAAAATTGGAATTTTTTGAATTTGTCTAGTATTTTTTTATTTTTTTTCTGATCGGGTGCAGATGAGTCTGGGCACCGAATCGCTGCACTCAAATAAAGAGCGCTATGCACAGATGACAACTAAAAAAGCAGGAGAAACTGAAAAAACTTTGTGGAACCTATCAGAAAAATAAACATGCTTACAAAATATGCAACCATAACAAATGAAAACTAGAATAGAACACATTACAGTTAACATGAATTGAAGTGCAATACATCAAGCAAATATTCAATTGCGATGGAGAACCTTGCATATGAGTTAGTACATCTACCTTTAATGTAAAGCACATGAAGCATGTAACGCAAGGGGAAAGACACGTTGCCCTGATTGACGTTAGGACGGAGGAGGCTATGGGCTTCCCAAGATCGACTTGATCACCCATATATAGGGCCTTGAGATTCGCTCCCCTGCAACACGAAGAACAAATATAAGAAAATAAGGAAATATAACAAGATAGAAGTAAAAGTAAAAGTAGTAAATTGATTTGTCAATTTGTGTGTTGTCTCGTCAAAATCGGTCATCACCTCTCATCTATATATGAGGTGGCTGAACTTCCCGTCGAAGAAAAAGTACTTAAATCCCGTCCAAAACTCCTTTGCTTTAGCCTTGGAGTTTGCTCACAAGCTTGAATAGAGATGAGCGAAAGAGCGAAATTGTTTGTCTGGACGATATGATCAATTTTTATGTTGCAAACTTTTCCAATTGACATCATCTTGCACACGCTTTCCAGTAGGAAAAATTGGGCAACATACTGTAATATTTCTGTACCGGGAGATTCCGGTGTCAATTTTTGCAACAAACATTGTAAAGTTCCTACTAAGTCCATATGTACCCCAGAGATCCCCTGGAGGAGCCGAGGCAATTTTTATGCAAGTCTAGAAGTTGCATACGACCTCAGATTGAGATGATAGAAAAAAGCAAAATCATTCGGCTCAATAAAGCGAACAACTTTTATGTTGAACACCTCTTCATTTGAGGCCATCTTGAGGATGGAAGAATGCAAGACAAAATTTGGTGCCAACACAAGCCCCTTTGAACTTGTCATAACTCTCACATGTGTGCTCCGATTTGAGTTATCCTTATATCCATTCTAATCTTGTTGGAGAGGGCTATCCAATGGTGGTTTCTAACCTTTAATTTGACTTCATCTTCCAACAATCTCAGGCAAAAAAAATTGTGTTCCTTACCATTTTCTTCTCATGCCATTTTTGAGGGTCCACAATATCTACTCCTTCCGTTCGGAATTACTTGTCGCAGAAATGGATGTATCTAGACGTATTTTAGTTCTAGATACATTCATTTCCGAGACAAGTAATTCCGAACGAAGGGAGTATAACAATTCATACACCGTACATGCAAATTATGGCACCCTCAGTTCCATGATCCTACACCCTCCACGGGGCACCAGGATGCTCCCTACCATGACCATGTCGCTGCATCAATGTTGGTCACCTCTTGCACATATGACAGGAAGGAGCACAGGGAGCCTGGAGACTTCCATTGTTCACATGGGCAGCTGCAACTACTATACTGAGAGCGCAGGCTTGGTGCTACATGAGGTCTTTCCTTGGATCTAATTGGTACCGTTTCTTACCCGTCAAACATATTTGGTCACACTCGCACGGTTTGTAGGGTGATTTTTGTAACTTGACCACAGTAGGTTAGAGGCAAAGACGCTCAAGGTATCATATCTAATTAGGAATCATCATTATATAACCAATGTCTATCTGTAAACGCACGCAACCGTGGAGCCGTATACAATGTTTGCCAGCGATGGGCAGCTTACTCAACCACTCAGTGCAGTGTAGACTACTGCAAGTAGAGAGATGCCAGGTGGGCCCGCTATCCATCCATAGAGTAGACTTTGTCAACTCTTGGATCCCAACTTGTCAAGCCAATGGCATAAAGAAGAAGGGAAGTCATTCTCATTTTGCACCAAAGTTCCGATCCCTGGCTTCCCTGCTCCTCCGCGCGCTCCATGGCAAACAGGTGCGTTCATTTTGGCAATAAGCTGAATGTCTTCCAGTTCAGTTTCTGTTCTATGATTGTATTACATCCCAATGATCACATGTGTGGATCTAGCCTTCAGTTATGTATATTTGTGATTCAAACTCATTCTCTCTTCATGCTCCTGGATGGAACTATATATGTTCAGATCTAGGTGTGGGGTTTTAATTTAGCCTTTAAATCATTCTAGTCTTCCTTTGACAAGCCAGCATATATGATTTGATCTTATTTTTTCCATGCATTAGGTCCACATCCTACAATGATGTTTGTTTGCGTCGATTAATGCAGGGTTTGATTGAACGCATCATCTTACAACTCGTAGCAGTACTCGCTCCCGTCGAATTCACGGCTAAACTCTGAGTTGGCATAGTTACCAAGGGAAATAACTTTAGCTTGGAAACAGTTGTGTACTCAGAAATGGGCGACAGACATATGCAACCTAATGTCCTAGAGCAAATACTCGATGGAAGCATGAAGCCTATAGATCTACGTTTAGCTCTTCTAGAGAACATCACGGACAATTTCTCTGTAGAGCGAAAAATTGGCGTCCGTGGATTTGGGACTGTTTACAAGGTACAATTTATTTCCCCAGTAGATTTACATTAAACTATCTCTACAACCAAAATGCCTATATATATATATATATATATGCTATCTATACGATATACGTCATTCGAAATGCTTATAAGACAAGTTAAACAGGGTGTTCTACGAAACGGGAATGTTGCTGTGAAGATGATGAACAGCCACTCAATCGATGAGAAGCCATTTCGTCGTGAGGTCAATAGTCTCATGAAAGTTAACCATATAAATACAGTTCGGTTCCTTGGCTTCTGTTCTAACACAGAGCATAAAGCTATACAAATTAGCGGATCGGAAGAATATATTTTTGCCGAGATAAGACAGCGATTGCTCTGTTTTGAGTATATCAGCAATGGAGGCCTTGATAAACATATTACGGGTACGACAATTAATATTGCTTGTCATGCAGACTTTTCCTTCCTTTTTATACCATAAGCACAGGGACAGCAGACAAATAAAAATATTTTGTCTTGCTGCATATAATTTATCATGCTCATATAAAATGCCGGAATATTTCTTCTGCAGATGAATTGAGGGGACTTGAATGGAGCACAAGGTTTGACATAATTAAAGGAATCTGTGAGGGCTTGCAACACCTTCACAAGGAAAATGGCATAATTCATATGGACCTCAAGCCAACCAATATACTACTAGATGATCAAACTGTACCAAAAATCACTGATTTTGGCCTTTCGAGACTCGAAGAAAACTCATAAACTATGAGTACGCACCCTTTTTTATCACTGTACGTAAGCTCTGCATCAAGCGAACCAATTCCTTTACCAGCTGGCTTTTACTTGCCTAGCTTTGCATCAAACTGTTGTATTTTTGTGCAGAGGATATTGTGCTCCAGAATACCAATTCGATGGTAGGATGTCACTCAAGTCGGACATGTACAGTTTGGGCATCATTATCATTGAACTGGTGACCGGAAGAAAAGGAGTTCCTGATAACAAAAATGATGTAAGACGTTTTATCCCCGGCTGTATAGGTTGTCAATTTTCAGAAATATGTGCCAAAATTTTGCATTACACACAGTTGTATTCTGTCATTGTACTGCTAATTAGCTTACTCTCCACATATCTAGTTTAAATAACACTAGTCATCAGTTATGCGTTTGCACAAGCTAGCTCAGAATGTTGAGAAGTGTTAATTGTATATAAATGTAACATTAGTCATGAATATATACAGTAAGTAAAATCTTGAGCAGTTTTAATTCAATACAAAAACATGTATTAAAGGTAATAAACCGATTCTCCGGGTCTGGCACCTTTCGAACCGGGCGAGGGGGTTACCTTTAATACATGTTATGTGCCTGCACCGCAGATGCAGCCACTAGTAGAAAACAGGCCTATTGTCCCGGTTCATAAGGACCTTTTGTCCCGGTTCCAGAACCGGGACTAAAGGGTCGTTACTAATGCCCTGACCCTTTAGTCCCGGTTCTAACCAGAACCGGGACAGATGGGCCTCCACGTGGCCTGCGCGCTGAGCCCAGGCAGGAGGGCCTTTGGTCCCCGTTGGTTCCACCAACCGGGACCAATAGGCCTCCACGCGTCAGCATTTCTGTGGCTGGGG
>NC_041384.1:44793442-44798575 GCF_002162155.2 Triticum dicoccoides | reverse complement strand
TTGAAGGGGGGGGGGGTGGGGGTTTTGGGGGGTTAATTTAGGTATTTCATATATTGTGTTAGCTAGCTATAATTAATAGAGAAAAATGTCCTCTCTTATGTCCGTGCTTCGTCGACGTTACGTACTATACATACGTATAGAGAGGACTAGACACGCTAGCTAGCTAGTAAGCAAACGAAGGAAATAGAAGATTGTCATGCGTGAACATATATGCATACAGAGAGAAGTGATATCGACCACCTCTCCTTCTCCGAGAGATTGGTCGAACAACAAGTTCTCGTATATCTATCCGACACTACCGGCTACATGTATACAATAATTATCTCTTACAAATATAATCATACGGACGCATGGTCCACATATTATTCTCCGTCTTCAGCGATCACGTGGTCAAGAAAGAATGCCGCCAATTCCTCTTGAATTGCTCGCATGCGAGCTGGTGCTAGGAGTTCATCCCGCTTCCAAAACATCTAATTTGAAGAAGGGGGTCAATATATATATATATATATATATATATATATATATATATATATATATATATATATATGAATGAAACTCAACATAAATGATGGTAATAAAATAAAATTGTGAATATTGTTATTTACGCACTTCATATTGTTCGTCAGAGTACCCGCCCCGCTCACAGGTCGTGTGGCGGATGGACTCGCAGACGTAGTATACATAGAAATCATTCCCTTGTTCCTGCCACAACCACTTTACATGAAATAGAGGTCAATCAAACTGATAAGCAAGAATGCTAAATGGTATTGATGAAACTAGCGCTTGAATCACTAGGAGATGCGCGAAACATGCTACTATAGTACTTACTTTCGGGTGTCTAAATTCCAGCTCCTTCGGCAGTCCCGGAACTTTTCTGGTGAATTTTCTCCAAACCCTGCCGGACAAAGAAAACAATTACTTGATATCAGGAAATGAACAAATTTGCTAATATGGTGGATAATGATCGATTTAACTTCTTGAGGATTTCAGTCATGTCCGCATACTCCTGGGGATCTTTTCGTTTAGAGTCCAAGACAGTTACTACTCCCTGATCAAGCCTAATCTCTAGGAGAATATAGTGGTACCTGCGCACGCATGCATAACTCATCAATTACATTACTATAACCTGGAATAATATATAAGGGAAACCGAATATGCACAAGACAGTAACACTCACTTGAAGTTGTAAGGAAAGAGTATTATATCTTTGTTTTCATTCATTTTGAATGATCGTAGCAAGTTGGCCTCGGTATCTTCGGGACGATGTTCAACCTCAGTTGCATCTATGAGATATGTGTTAACGAACCCAATATCACCAATTTGTCTTTTCTTCAATTCGGCGATCTTCAATCTGCATAATATAGTGAGGATAATTATAAATACATGCAATGAAAGAGGTGAGCTATATAGAGAGACTTAATGACAGAAGTAGTAGTACTTACAGACAGTAGCAGGTGACCGTTGTTTTATCGAGGGCCAATTGATTAAAAAACTGATAGAACTCCTCAAATGGAATAGGCAACAGTTCAATTCCAATGAGGTCATGCTCCGGTTTAACTCTCTGCAGATTTTCAAGTACCAATCATGCAATCTTCGCATCATCGTTGTTAAAGATTTTTCATCTTTGACAAGAGGCTTCCCGTACTCGTATCTGTGTATCTGCACCTCCATGGGATCATAATGTACATCATCGGGCAGGTAATCGTCAACATTGCAATAACCGAGCATCATCCTCGGATCGACGATGTCGCTAGGCACCTTGAGCGGGGGCACGATTGCTTTGCTTGTTCGCCGAGCTAGGCAATTTGTTTCCCAGCTGCTCGTCGTTCTTTCAGCCTTTGATCACTGACTGTACTTCCCGACCGCTCCGCTTCGGCCCATGTCTTTGCAATAATGCGCTCATAGTTGCCTTTCGGCGAAGACTTGGTGGTTTTGCCAGGGCAGCCAGAGTGCGCTTCACTTTCACCGGATCTACCTTCTCCTCCGGAGGTGGATGTCTCTTTGCTTTCAACCCTTGAAACCAGTCATCCACTTTGGTGCGCGCGATCTTCGCGTTCTCCTCCGGGGTCCTCTCGTATGGTAACTTCTGTGGACTCTTCAGAGAAGGACCGAATCTATATGTCCTCCCGCCTCTGGCTGTACTGCTAAACGCCGGCCGAACAGACGGAGCGGCTATCTTCTTTACTTGCTACGAGGCGGAGGAGAAGGACTACGACGCGCAGGAGCAGCTGCCGGAGCGACGGCGGGTCTCTTCCGCCCTTGCTGACGAGGCGGAGAAGGAGGAGGCTGGCTGCTCGGGCACGCCGGCGCAGGCGGAGAAGGAGGCGGAGTGCCGCCACGCGCCGGAGAAGGAGCCGGCCGAGGGCCCTGATCGCCACTCGCCGGAGGAGGAGGCAGTGGAGGAGGCGGAGTGCCCTGACTCGCCGGAGGAGGAGGAGGCGGAGGCGTCCAGTTCGGAAGGTTGATGAGCTCCTTCCGCCATAGGCATGGAGTCTTTAGAGAAGAACCCAGCCGAGTCTCCCCTTCTCCGGTAGGGTGGTCAAGCGGGAGGTCCTCAAATTCCTCCGTTATTTCATCCACCATCACCTTAGCATATCCTTCTGGAATCGGCCGGCAGTGAAAAGCTGCGCCTAGTTCATTAGGAAAAACAGAGCCAACAGCCGCCTTGACCTTCATATTAATCCATTGCGTCATAAGGTGGCAATTTTGAGCCTCCGTGATAGCATCCACGGGATAACTGGCAGGAGCCGTCAAGACAAGCTCCGGTTGAAGCAGCTCGGTAGAAGCCACGCTGCTTCTCCGCTGAGATGGCGGGGTAGCTTCAGGGAAGCTTCGGCAAGTCGTTGGCTGCGATTTGCTTCTCGTTCCTCTATCACTTGTACCCTTGCGTGCAGCGCCTACAGTCCGGTCTGCTGCAATTTTTTACTCCTCTCGTGGCTTTTGTAATCACCTGCGTCCGGAAACCCAGCCTTTCACGGAATGGAGCCTGGCGTGCCTCGTGTCCGCCCAGGGTGCTCAGGATTTCTGAGGGCCTTTGTGAGCTCGTCGTTCTCTCTGTCTGGAAGGAACGTCCCTTTCTGCGCTGCAGCGATATAGTACCGAAGCTTCTTCAAGGGTATGTCAAGTTGCTTGTCCGTCCAAATGCACTTCCCTGTTACAGGGTCCAAGGTTCCGCCAGCCCCGAAGAACCAAGTCCGACAACGGTCTGGCCAGTTCATTGTCTCTGGTCCGATCCCTTTTTCAACCAGATCATTCTCAACCTTGGCCCACTTAGGCCGGGCTACGAGGTAGCCACCTGACCCCGTGCGATGGTGAAGCTTCTTCTTCGCAGCATTTATCTTGTTTGTCGCCGACATCTTCTTACTCTTTTCCGATGTCTTGTTGGCCACAAATGTGGGCCAGTGATCTCTGATCTTCTCATATCTGCCCTTGAATTCTGGTGTCTCTTTTTTATCGACAAACCTATTCAGCTCTTTCTTCCACCTCCTGAATAGGTCTGCCATCCTCTTAAGAGCAAAATACTTGATTAATTGCTTTTTAACTGGCTTTTACGGATCATCCTCTGGCGGTAGGGTGAAATTTGACTTCAGCTCAGTCCAAAGATCATTTTTCTGCATATCATTGATGTAAGACACCTCAGGGTCTTCTGTAGCCGGCTTTAACCATTGCTGGATGCTGAGCGGGATCTTGTCCCTAACCAGAACCCCGCACTGAGCAACAAATGCGTTCTTTGTTCGGATGGGTTCAATCGGTTAGCCGTCGGGCGCGATTGCTATGATCTCAAACCTTTCATCCGAGCTCAACTTTTTCTTCGGGCCTCGTCTCTTTACCTCAGTTGTGCTCGATCCGGAGGGCTAGAAAAAAGAACAAAGACTTAATTAATATGTGTACATACCAAAACAATGAATGCATCAATTAGCTAGTCAGCACAGGCTTAACTAATATATATACCTGGCCGGACTCGGTTCGGTCACCGGAGCCGTTATCACGGTCTCCTTCTTGCACCAGCATTGGGTCACCGGAGCCGTCCTCATGTTCTTCTTCTTGCACCGGCATTAGGTCACCGGAGCCAGCTTCTTCACCCTCTCCTTCCAGACCATCGGTGTCGTTGAGAAAAAACGAGACGGCATCACTTCCTTCTGCGATTATGTCCCTCAACAACGCTTCTTTTGCTTCGTCTCGGGCGGTGTCCATAGTTTCTACAAATATTTACAACATGGAAATTATTATTCATACATGACAGATGGATATATTAGTGGCAAACATAGAACTAGCTAGCTAATCATAGTAAGGAATCATATATATTAATTAGTGGCCTCGATGCTGCTTCTCTAGGGTTTGGGGTGGCCTCGACAATGCTTCAAGGGATTGGGGTGGCCTCGAGAACGCTTCAAGGGGGGGGGTAATATCGACCCCCCCCCCCATGTGTTGAAGCTATCGGGAGGGGGTATATCGACAACGACGACACTACATCTATGTCCCTCGACGACCCTCGTTCCCGATAAAAAAAAGGAAGAAGAAGAAAAAAAGAGGAGAAGAAAGAATAGAGGAGAAGAACTCCTCTATTCTTTCTTCTCCTCTTTTTTTTCTTCTTCCTCTTCTTTTTTTATCCTCTTCTTCCTCTCATGTTCGAGAGGATCACCGAGGGGTCGGGAGGTTGCCTAGTGTCAAAGGATTCAACAAAACCATGTCTTCATCATTAGGCGAAAGTAACAGGTGCATGATGGTATGAAGCTCTTTGGTACAAAGTTCAGCAAGAACCTTCCAAATATCGTTATTTGGAAGGCCTTTGCTGAAATTCATACAAAAAGGCAAATTATCCTATCCGGGACACCATTCCAAAATAACTTTGGAGGATTTCGTCATGCCCTGGTTACTTCCAGCTAATGATGAAGCCATGGATTTCTTCAATACTTTGACACTAGGAAACCTCTCTCGACCCCTCGGCGATCCTCGACCCCTCGAACCCTCGACGACCCTGGAACCCTCGACCCCTAGACGACCCTGGAACCCTCGACCCTCGATCCCTCGACCCTATAGAACCCTCGAACCTGAAACCCTCGACCCTTGACCCCTTAACAACCCTCGACCCTCTACCCTAGTTCCCGACCCTCGACCCCTCGGTGATCCTCG
>NC_041384.1:44792066-44793403 GCF_002162155.2 Triticum dicoccoides | reverse complement strand
AAGAAGAAGAAGAAGAAGAAGAAGAAGAAGAAGAAGAAGAAGAAGAAGAAGAAGAAGAAGAAGAAGAAGAAGAAGAAGAAGAAGAAGAAGAAGAAGAAGAAGAAGAAGAAGAAGAAGAAGAAGAAGAAGAAGAAGAAGAAGAAGAAGAAGAAGAGGAAGAGGAAGAAGAAGAAGAAGAAGAAGAAGAAGAAGAAGAAGAAGAAGAAGAAGAAGAAGAAGAAGAAGAAGAAGAAGAAGAAGAAGAAGAAGAAGAAGAAGAAGAAGAAGAAGAAGAAGAAGAAGAAGAAGAAGAAGAAAGAGGAGAAGAAGAAAGGAATAGCTAGAGGAGAAGATCCAAGAAAAAGAAGAAGAAAAAAAAGAGGAGCACTATTCCTTTCTTCTTCTCCTCTTCTTTTTCTTCTTTTTTCTTATCCTTATTTATTTCTCCTCTTCTTTTCCTCTCCTCTTCTTCTTTCTTTCCTCTTCTTATTTTCTTCTTTCCTATCCTTCCTTTTCTAAAATTGTAACTTTTGCATATATAAAAATTTTCTAAAATTGTAACTTTCTATATATGAACAAAAAACTTTCTATGAACAAAAAAACATATTTAACATATATATTTAGCAAATTCTAGCCACATACATCACATACACATAAACATTATAGCCACATATAGATCACATATGAACAAAAAAATAAACTAATAAAAATAAAAAAAACATATTGCAACATATGAACAAAAACATATAGCCACATACATACACATACATTGTATATATATATGAAAAAAATAAACTAATAAAAAAAGTGGTGGCGCCGGCGGGGCAGAGGGGCATGGCGGCAGCGGTGGCGCCGGCTGGGCAGGGCAGGGCAGGGGCGCGGGAGCGAGGCAAGGCAGGGGCGCGAGGCAGGTGCTCACAGAGGGGTGGCGGAGCACGGCAGGAGGCGTCGGGGCGCGGGGAGCGGCGCCGGCGTCGGGGCAGATGGCCTCGAGGGCGGCGGCGACGGCAAAGTTGAGCAGCCTGACGGCGTCAGAGGCGGCGACGACGGTGAGGTCGACCAGCCTGACAGCGTCGGAGGCGGCGGCGACGACGAGGTGGAGCAGCCTGACGGCTCGGCGGCGACGGCGACGAGGCAGAGCAGCGGGCGTCGAGCGGAGAAGAAAGGGATGGATTTTGGAGAAACTGCTAAGTGCTGCTTATATAGCAAAGCCTTTAGTCCCGGTTCGTGGCACAAAGCGGGACTAATGCCCTCTTTAGTCCTGGTTGGTGCCACCAACCGGGACCAAAGGCCTCTTTTCAGCAGCCCAAAGGGCGGGAAGCGGCGGCCTTTGGTCCCGGTTGGTGGCACCAACCGGG
>NC_041384.1:44791317-44791941 GCF_002162155.2 Triticum dicoccoides | reverse complement strand
GGGGCATTAGTCCCGGTTTGTGCCACGAACCGGGACCAATGCCCCCCTTTAGTCCCGGTTGGTGCCACCAACCGGGACCAAAGGCCTTGTGCTGCCCCGCGCCCAAATGTTTAGTCCCACCTCGCTAGTTGAGAGGGAGCCGCACCTGTTTATAAGGTGTGGTGCGCCTTCCCTCTCGAGCTCCTCTCAAAAGCAGGCTTTCAGGCCTAACCGTGCAATGTGTGTCTGTGGGCCTACTGGGCCTCCCGCGGGTCTGAATCCTGGCCCATGGTGGGGTTTCTAGTCGTATTCAGGCCGTGGGTGCCCAGTAGGTGGCACTTTTTTGTTTTTTTGTTTTTTTTTGTTTCTACTTACAACAAAATACTTATTGTTGCTATATTTAATTTTTTTTCCAGTTTTTTTGTTTTGTTTTCTGCATTATTTATTTTCTTTTGTTTTTTGCTTTATTTTTTAATTCTTTTTGCTTTTAGTTTTAGAAAAATTATAAACTTTCTATTAGTGCCATTAGTTTTCAAATTTGAAAACACTTTTTTTGTTTTTTTTGTTTTCTTTGTTGCTTTATTTATTTTATTTTGTTTCTACTTACAACAAAATACTTATTGTTGCTATTTTTATTTTTTTTCT
>NC_041384.1:44782208-44790952 GCF_002162155.2 Triticum dicoccoides | reverse complement strand
GTTTCTACTTACAACAAAATACTTATTGCTGCTATTTTTATTTTTTCCAGTTTTTTTTGTTTTGTTTTCTGTATTATTTGTTTTGTTTTGTTTTTTGCTTTATTTTTTAATTCTTTTTGCTTTTAGGTCAGCAAAATTATAAACTTTCTGTTAGTGCCATTAGTTTTAGAAAAATTATAAACTTTCTGTTAGTGCCATTAGTTTTCAAATTTGAATAGTTAAAATTTGAACATAGATGCACCTATAGAGAAAATTCAACCTAAATTCATAGTTTTCAAATGAACTCTGAAAAAGTTGGCATAGCATACTCGTCTGTTACAAATTTAGCATGGTATCATCATAATAGTTGCGGGAGAAAGTCTTCACTTTTTCTTCGCTTGTGTCATTTGCTTATTGCGCCGTAACCATGGATAATCTTCAGCGTTTATCAGGATGCTTGGGTCAGTCTTGACATTGAAGGGAGGAATTTCATGAAACCTTTCATAATCTTCAGACATGTCTGTCTTGCCCTCCACTCCCAGGATGTCCCTTTTTCCTGAAAGAACTTGGCTAGGACGAACGGTTCGTCAGTGTACCCAAGATTTTTTCAGATCCACTGTTGTCATTCCGTACTGTGGGTCTACATATACCCCGCCTCCTGACAGATTGACCCATTTGCACTTAAACAAAGGGACCTTAAAATCTTGTCCGTAGTCAAGTTCCCATATGTCCACTATGTAACCATAATATGTGTCCTTTCCCTTCTCGGTTGTTGCATCAAAGCGGACACCGCTGTTTTGGTTGGTGCTCTTTTGATCTTGGTCAATCGTGTAAAATGTATTCCCATTTATCTCGTATCCTTTGTAAATCAATACAGTCAAAGATGGTCCCCTGGACAACAAGTACAACTCATCACAAACAGTGTTGTCACCTCTGAGATGTGCTTCCAACCAACTGCTGAAAGTCCTAATGTGTTCACATGTAATCCAGTCGTCGCACTGCTCCGGGTGTTTGGAGCGCTGACTGTTCTTGTGTTCATCGACATACGGGGTCACCAAGGTAGAGTACTGTAGAACTGTGTAGTGTGCTTGAGACCAAGAATGCCCGTCCCTGCATATTATTGAGTCCGCTCCTAGCGTGCCTTTTCCAGTCAGTCTTCCCTCATACCGCGATTTAGGGAGACCTATCTTCTTAAGGCCAGGAATGAAGGCAACACAAAACCCGATGACATCCTCTGTTTGATGGCCCATGGAGATGCTTCCTTCCGGCCTAGCACGGTTACGGACATATTTCTTTAGGACTCCCATGAACCTCTCAAAGGGGAACATATTGTGTAGAAATACGGGCCCCAGAATGACAATCTCGTCGACTAGATGAACTAGGACATGCGTCATGATATTGAAGAAGGATGGTGGGAACACCAGCTCGAAACTGACAAGACATTGCGCCACATCACTCCTTAGCCTTGGTATGATTTCTGGATCAATCACCTTCTGTGAGATTGCATTGAGGAGTGCACATAGCTTCACAATGGCTAATCGGACGTTTTCCGGTAGAAGCCCCCTCAATGCAACCGGAAGTAGTTGCTTCATAATCACGTGGCAGTCATGAGACTTTAGGTTCTGGAACTTTTTCTCTGGCATATTTATTATTCCCTTTATATTCGACGAGAAGCCAGTCGGGACCTTCATACTGAGCAGGCATTCAAAGAAGATTTCTTTCTCTTCTTTCGTAAGAGCGTAGCTGGCAGGACCTACATACTGCTTCGGAGGCATGCCGTCTTTTTCGTGCAAACGTTGCAGGTCCTCCCGTGCCTCAGGTGTATCTTTTGTCTTTCCATACACGCCCAAGAAGCCTAGCAGGTTCACGCAAAGGTTCTTCGTCACGTGCATCACGTCGATTGAAGAGCGGACCTCTAGGTCTTTCTAGTAGGGTAGGTCCCAAAATATAGATTTCTTCTTCCACATGGGTGCGTGTCCCTCAGCGTCATTCGGGACAGCTAGTGCACCGGGACCCTTTCCAAAGATTACGTGTAAATCATTGACCATAGCAAGTACGTGATCACCGGTACGCATGGCGGGCTTCTTCCGGTGATCTGCCTCACCTTTGAAATGCTTGCCTTTCTTTCGACATTGATGGTTGGTCGGAAGAAATCGACGATGGCCCAGGTACACATTCTTCCTGCATTTGTCCAGGTATATACTTTCAGTGTCATCTAAATAGTGTGTGCATGCGTGGTATCCTTTGTTTGTCTGTCCTGAAAGGTTAATGAGAGCGGGCCAATCGTTGATGGTCACGAACAGCAACGCCTTTAGGTTAAATTCCTCTTGTCTGTGCTCATCCCACGTACGTACACCGTTTCCATTCCACAGCTGTAAAAGTTTTTCAACTAATGGCCTTATGTACACATCAATGTCGTCGCCGGGTTTCTTAGGGCCTTGTATGAGAACTGGCATCATAATGAACTTCCGCTTCATGCACATCCAAGGAGGAAGGTTATACATACATAGAATCACATGCCAGGTGCTGTGATTGCTGCTCTGCTCCCCGAAAGGATTAATGCCATCCGCCCTTAAAGCAAACCATACGTTCCTTCGGTCATTTGCAAACTCATCCTAGTACTTTCTCACAATTTTTCTCCATTGCGACCCATCAGCGGGTGCTCTCAACTTCCCGTCTTTCTTACGGTCCTCACTGTGCCATCGCATCGACTTGGCATGCTTTCCGTTTCTGAACAGACGTTTCAACCATGCTATTATAGGAGCATACCACATCACCTTCGCAGGAACCCTCTTCCTGTGGGGCTCACCGTGAACATCACCAGGGTCATCTCATCTGATCTTATACAGCAATGCACCACATACCGGGCATGCGGTCAGATCCTTGTATGCACCGCGGTATAGGATGCAGTCATTAGGGCATGCATGTATCTTCTCCACCTCCAATCCTAGAGGGCATACGACCTTCTTTGCTGCGTATGTACTGTTGGGCAATTCGTTATCCTTTGGAAGCTTCTTCTTCAATATTTTCAGTAGCTTCTGAAATCCTTTGTCAGACACAGCATTCTCTCCCTTCCACTGCAGCAATTCCAGTACGGTACCGAGCTTTGTGTTGCCATCTTCGCAATTGGGGTACAACCCTTTTTTGTGATCCTCTAACATGCGATCGAACTTCAGCTTCTCCTTTTGACTTTCGCATTGCATCCTTGCATCGACAATGACCCGGCAGAGATCATCATCATCGGGCACATCGTCTGGTTCCTCTTGATCTTCAGCAGCTTCACCCGTTGCAGCATCATTGGGCACATCGTCTGGTTCCTCTTGATCTTCACCAGCTCCCCCCGTTGCAGCATCACGGTATTCAGGGGGCACATAGTTGTCATCGTACTCTTCTTCTTCATCGTCTTCCATCATAACCCCTATTTCTCCGTGCCTCGTCCAAACATTATAGTGTGGCATGAAACCCTTGTAAAGCAGGTGGGTGTGAAGGATTTTCCAGTTAGAGTAAGACACGGTATTCCCACATTTAGTGCATGGACAATACATAAAACCATTCTGCTTGTTTGCCTCAGCCGCATCGAGAAACTCATGCACGCCCTTAATGTACTCGGATGTGTGTCTATCACCGTACATCCATTGTCGGTTCATCTGCATGCATTACATATAATTAAGTGTCCAAATTAATAGAAGTTCATCATCACATTAAAACCAAAGTACATACATAGTTCTCATCTAACAACATATAGCTCTCCAGAGCATCTAATTAATTAAACCATACATTGAAACTATGTAAAACATTTAAATGCGAAAACAAAGGCGATCATAATCGCAACCAAGGTAACAATTGATCCAATGGCATAATGATACCAAGCCTCGGTATGAATGACATATTTTCTAATCTTTCTAATCTTCAAGCGCATTGCATCCATCTTTATCTTGTGATCATCGACGACATCCGCAACATGCAACTCCAATATCATCTTCTCCTCCTCAATTTTTTTTATTTTTTCCTTCAACAAATTGTTTTCTTCTTCAACTAAATTTAACCTCTCGACAATAGGGTCGGTTGGAATTTCCGGTTCACATACATCCTAGATAAATAAAATATATGTCACGTTGGTCCGCATAATTTTCATAAATAATAAATGAACCAATAGTTATAAAGATAATATATATACCACATCCGAATCATAGACAGGACGAGGGCCGACGGGGGCGGATACCAAAACCATCGCACTATATAACATGCAATAATAAAAGTAAGAAAATGATACAAGTATCTATCTAAACATACAAGTAAGAATATTTTTCCTTTCAGAAAGAAGATAAGAACAAGAGGCTCACCATGGTGGTGTCGGTGATGAGATCGGCGCGGGTGATCGACGACGGTGAAGACGGGGGTGGGGCGTGACGGACCGCTAAATCTAGACAAATCTCGAGGAAAATGGAGCTTTGAGGTCGAGCTTCGAGAGGAGAAAGCTTAACTAGTGTGGCTCGGGCATTTCATCGAACACCTCATGTGCACAGGAGGTGAGCTAGAGCACCACACAAACCCCTCCCCTCGCCGGCAAGAGAAAAACAGAGCACTGGAGTGCTCTGCTCGCGGGCGAGGGTATATATAGGCATCTCATTGGTCCCGGTTCGTGGCATGAACCGAGACTAAAGGGCAGCCTTTGGTGGTGGTGGGCCAGGAGCCAGGCCCATTGGTCCCGGTTCGTCCCACCAACCGGGACCAAAAGGTCAAGAAAAACCAGGACAAATGGCCCACGTGGCCCGGCCGGCCCCCTGGGCTCATGAACCGGGTCCAATGCCCCCATTGGTCCCGGTTTTGGACTGAACCGGGACTAATGGGCTGACCCGGCCTAGACAATTGCCCCCTTCTCTACTAGTGAGCTTGCAAAGGTAGAGGGAGAAGGAGGTGTTGGCAAGTGTGTGTGTGTGTGTGTGTGTGTGAGAGAGAGAGAGAGACCGGGTTTTAAAGAGATAAGTGGAAGTTAGAGATAGTTGGTTCCTTCAAATTTTAAGTATTTATTTGAGAATTAGCGATGTTGGCTATGTATATATTCGCTGGGCACATATATAATTTTGCATTGTGTATCCATGTTATCATAGACTATCTTTGTGAAATGACAGGTACTTAGAAGGTGGATACACAAATGGAACAAATCAGGAAATAGAACACCCTTGTGTTATCAACAAGTTTCAAAGTGCATTGACATAGCTCTCCTTTGCTAAGCAAAAGACCCCTATGGGCGACCTTTTATATGGGAAATAATTGGCGATATAAACGAAATGGGATGTAAGAATGGGAAACTCAACGATGTTAGTGAATCTACAATTGACAAGTAAGCTAGTAATCTCCTCAAGATACCTCTTAGCTTAGACTAGTACTTCCTCCCTATTATTCTGTGCCAAGAATTCTTAAATATTAAAAAGGAAACTATTGTACCTCTCCATCACAATATGTGGACAACCATGATTTACAAAAATGGTGCAAATTGGATCAAAGCCAAACAAGAAAGAATAACTAATTTTCATGATGTTGTAAGCTTGAGGTAGCATTGATCACAACATATGACATATAGTCCCAGTTCATAGGGCCCATTTGTCCCGGTTGGGGAACCAGGACTAAAGGGTCGGTACTAAAGCCCTATACCTTTAATCCCGGTTCTTACACCAACTGGGATAGATGGGCCTCCACGTGGCCGCTCTGGCGAGCCCACGCAGGAAGGCCTTTGGTCCCGGTTGGTGCTACCAACCGGGACCAAAAGGCATCCACGCGTCAGCAGCTGGCAGGAGCTGAGGTTTTTTTTGAAAGAGGGTGGTTTAGGGGGTTTTGGGGGGTTAATTTAGGGTGTTAGCTATCTAATAAAGAGAAGTGTTCTCTCTTATCTCCGTGTTTGGTTTACCAATGCTACTACTATGCATAAACATGGCTGAAATTGTAGTGAAGGCAACATGTGTGGTGCATGTCGAAAATAATACTAATATCATAACTTGATCAAGTTTGGATTAGTACTACTTTCGACATGCACCACATGTTGCCTTCACTTCAAACCAATCCATGTTCATTTCACCCACTGATATATAAAAACTCTTCATGCTCCCATCATGCTTCATCATAATAACAAGTCCTACTAATTATCATCATACAACTTCTACTCGTTATTAATAACAAGTCATACGATCATCATCCTCATAGTCATCGAACCAACCCAACTTAATTGTTCTTAGCACATGATCATCAGTATTAGGTAGGACCTAAATACCCTCTTTAAGGTAAAATAGCATAAAACAATATAGGCCCTGACTCTCCATTATGGAGAATGGAGATCATCCTGTCTCCAATTCTTGCGCTTCGCTTCCTTTTGCTTCCAAGTACCTCCTTACGACTGTCCATACATTTTTTCCATTCTGTGATTTCCATGTCTCCACTTCTTTTAGAAATCCGATATGGACAGGTGAGATTCGTAGGACGACCTGGCTGTATGTTCAAAACATCAAGGTGACCATTCTGATACATCAAATGAGGCACACAATCATCCAGGATTTTTTGTT
The DNA here is from genome assembly GCF_002162155.2 of Triticum dicoccoides. Lineage (NCBI taxonomy): Eukaryota > Viridiplantae > Streptophyta > Magnoliopsida > Poales > Poaceae > Triticum > Triticum dicoccoides. Next base: position 44,784,416 of record NC_041384.1, on the reverse strand, counting down.
GAAAAACATAGTAATAACTTCGTAGTTAGCAATGTAGTTAAGTTTTAAAAGAATTTATGCAAAAGATGCATGGATGTCATAATAGTAAAAAAATCTTACCATGGCATCTCCATGGATGTTACCGTAGTTCAACACGTGCACTAGTGGCACGTATTGACCATAATGTCGAGGAGTTTTATTATAGATATTGTAATTCTCAAGATCAGTACAAAATGTGACCAGATGATTTTTCTCCTGATAAGCTAACTCAGAGCCATCGGTGTAGTAGGTTCTGTCTACCATGTTCCGCACATTGTTTGAACAATGAAAATAAGTTGTCAATGGAAATAAGTTGTCAACTATTTTGAAATGAACAATATAAATTAGTTAATAACTATGTTTGAGAAACTCACATAGCGGTAGAATTGGAAGCGTATCAACAAGGACCCAAATGTCATATTGTCTTGGTCGATATCAGGATCACCAAGATCCATGGAGACAAGCATACCCTCATAAAAACCATACATCTTGCAAAGTGCTTCCCAATTTTTTTAACCAAAATGGGTTACGCTCTTGGAATTATACGGATTTACTTCAAAATCCACATCATGATGGGTCCTTAGGTGAATTTTCTTTGTTTCAAAATTTTCATGGTCTTCAAAATCCATCCTCTCCAAGATATAGCGTCTTGCATGGCATGGGATAAGCTACTCGAATTGTAAAAGATAAAAATTACACGTTGAAATAGTTGAGGTCATGCTTAATTACGAAAAAAATAATTTTCATTGTTGCGTACCGTTTCAACATCGAAGGTCTCCTGGAGCTTAATGCTGAAGCGCCGATCTTCGTCTAGGTGAGGCCTGTCACACAGACCTCGGTCGTCGTTGCACCAGCTGCACTCCCCCAGGAGACATTTCATCGTCCGATGAAGACATTTCGTACGTTCATAATTCAAATATTAAACTTGTACAATTCAATATATGTACTATAGAAATTAAAATAGATCATTATTATTCATCACGAGTTGACTATCGGTCTGCCGAGTCTATATGGTGGAGACTCTCCCTCACTGATTCCTCTCTGACATTTGCGACCATCGGTGATGGTCGTTACTCCTTCTTCCCCTAGTGCATAACAAAGGTTTAGCACCCGGAGAAGAAGGAGAAACGACCCCCACGACAACAGTCGGGCTTCTTCGTCCTCTCTCATATATGGTGGAGCCTCGACATACTTAAAGTCAACCTGAAATATCGTTTAATTATCTTTCTAAAAAGGACATTTCGAGCGTTTAATTTTAGCATTCAAAGTAGGAGTAGTTTTCCAATTTGATAATTCAATAAGAAAAACCAAATCGTAAAATAAATTAGTATTCAAATTAGCATGCATCCAATAAGCAAAACTACATCATCTCTTGCGTCCGTACATCGTCGAATATTATCACTAATACGCCTCGAATAGTATCATACATATAGCATCGCTAATACAACTAGAACCGTAGCGCCCGACGGGTATCGGCGGGGGCGGTTGACACCCAAACAGAAGGAACCATCACAAGATCATAGCTGCAGTGAGATCCATGAAGAACCTGCCAGGTATTGTCGAACCTGCCCTCCAACGCAACCATGTAGCGACGGACGTGCTCGTCCTCCTCGCTGACACGGTGACGTACCACCTCCGCGGTGTCCGAAAGCTTCGACACCGTCACTGGCCCACGCGACCGCCACCAAACAAGGTTCGGGTCAACGACGGGCTGGCTCCTCACCAAGCTACGCCCATGAAAGATATCACCTCCCAATACCAGCCCGGCGGAGCCCACTCCCGGACATGGCCCCTCTGATCAAGCAGGCCTCCTTCGCCGAGTCGATGACAAGGATGCGAGATAGGCATTGTCGACGTCGATGCGGGAATAATTGCTTTAACTAAAAAAATAAACTAGTTCTATTAATTTTCTTATTACTAAAAACTATTTTTATAGTAAAATAAAGTAGTTTTATTAAATCAACTAGTTCAACTACTAAGCACTTACTATAAATAAAATAAAATAGTACTTACTAAAAATAAACTACTTCTATAGTAAAATAAAGTAGTTTTATTAAATCAACTAGTTCAACTACTAAGCACTTACTATAAATAAAATAAAGTAGTACTTACTAAAAATAAACTAGTTTAACTAGTTCTATTATTTTTCTAACTAATTCTATTAAACACTTACTAAAAAACATCTAATTC
>NC_041384.1:44778282-44781651 GCF_002162155.2 Triticum dicoccoides | reverse complement strand
TGTGGGCGATGGACGGCGTCGTCATGGGCGGCGGACGACGACGGCACGAGGCGTGGGCTCCGGGGCAGGGGCGACGGCGACAACGTCCGGCAGCCTGGCGGTGTCGAGGAGGTCCTACGCGTGCGTCGTCGGGGGCAACTGCTAGACGAAAACTGGAATTTTCTAAGTGGTTGCTATATATACATGAAGCATTGGCCCCGGTTCGTGGCAGCAACCGGGACCAATGCCGCCCTTTAGTCCCGGTTGGTGCCATCAACCGCGACCAAAGGTCTTTTTTCAGCAGCCCAATGGGCGAGAAACAGAGACCTTTGGTCCCGGTTGATGCCACCAACCGGGACCAATGCCCCCTCTTAGTCTCGGTTGGTGCCACAAACCGGGACCAAAGGGGGCATTGGTCCCGGTTCGTGGCACCAACCGAGATCAATGGCCTGCGCCTGCCAAAGCCGCGGTGGGGTGGGATGTTTAGTCCCACCTCGCTAGCTGAGGAGCTGCCGCACCTGTTTATAAGCGCCGCCTTGCCATCTCTCTCGAACTCCTCTGAATTGCAGGCCTGTGGGCCTAATCTCACACTGCTATGCCTGTGGGCCTGCTGGGCCTTCTGCGGGCATGAATCCTGACCCAACTAGCTGGGTTCCTAGTCGTATTAAGGCCGTGGTGGCCCAGTAGATGGCACTTTATTTTTTCCCAGTCTTTTGTTTTCTTTTTTACTGTTGCTATTTTTATTTATTTTATTAAAATTTTCTTATTTTATTTTATTTTATTAAGGTTTATTTTATTTTGTTTTGTTTTTCTACTTATTTATTAAAGTTTATTTTGTTTCTACTTATTTATTTTATTTTGTTTCTACTTATTTATTTTATTTTTTCTTTTGCTTTTTTATTTATTTTATGAAAAATCTTTTTTCTTATAATGTTTTGAACAGCAAATACTTTGATAATTTTAGTTGCATAAATTTTATATAATTTCAGTTTCAATAATACTTTTTCTATTAGAGTTTCACTAAAGTTTTCTAGTTCATTTTTTTTCTACTAGAGTTTCATTAAAGTTTTCTAGTTCATTCTTTTAGTTTATTTTTTTTTATTAGAGTTTCATAAAAGTTTTTCAAATCATTCTTTTTTATATTAGTTCATTATTTGAGCTAAATGACCCTGAAATTCAAAAGTACTTGAGATGAACTCTGAAGAGGTTGAAAGTTGGCATGGTATTATCATTTCGCCCACATAGGATGTGCTAAAAAGTTGAGAGGGTTACGACAAAAACTGGATGCACTTCGTGTATATAAAACGGACAATCTCTTTCGAAGTATCAGGGTTTCGGACGAAAAATCATCTGTTACAAAGGGATTTTATTTTTTTGAACTTATTAGAATTGCAGACTTTTTGTGTGTTCAAAATGCACCATTCAAAGGCACATCATCAATTTTCAACCCTTTCTGACTTCATTTGTTATTTTTCATGCATTTATTGATTTTTTTGAGCTATATGACCCTGAAATTCAAAAGCACTTCAAATGAACTCTGAAAAGGTTGAAAGTTGGCATGGTATCATCATTTCACCCATATAGCATGTGCTAAAAAGTTGAGAGGGTTACGGCAAAAACTGGATGCACTTCGTGTATGAAACGAACAATCTCTTTCGAAGTATCAGGGTTTCGGACGAAAACTCATCTGTTACAAAGGTTTTCATTTTAGTTGCATAAATTTTATCTAATTTAAGTTGCATAAATTTTATTTTTTTATTGATTCTTTTTAGTTGATTCCTTTTCCAATTAGAGTTTTATTAAAGCTTTTTAGTTTATTCATTTTGCTATTGTAGAATATTATAGTTTGTTTTAGTTTTGTTTGGGAAAAAAACACCTTTGGTATTGGTTCTAGACACCAACCGGGACTAATGGTGGTGGGCCATGAGCAAGGTCCATTGGTCCCGGTTTGTTTTTGGAAGCGGGACCAATGTTCTCAGACGAACCGAAACCAATGGCCCCTGAGGCCCAGCACGCGCCCTGGCCTCATGAACCGGGACCTATGCCCCCATTGGTCCCGGTTCGTGTGTGAACCGGGATAAATGGGCTTGCCCTGCCTGGACCAAAGCTCTGTTTTCTACTAGTGTCTGGTAGTTAGGGAATATAAATCAAGATAATGATTCATATCTTTTCTTACAGTTAAGCCCTTATTTGGACGATGACATGCTTGTGGTTGAGCCGCTCGAGCTGCGTTTTCCCTATGACTTTAACAAGAAGATATCATGCTCACTTGAGCTGACAAACGAGACAAATGCTTATAAGGCATTCAATATCGAGATGATGAGTCCCCTTCCATACTGCACAGAACCAGGAAAAGGCGTCGTGTCACCACGATCCAAGTGTAGTGTTAACGTAACATTGAAACCACATGACACGTCTCCAAGAGATATCCAACATGCATGCAAATTTATCGTGCGAAGCACCAAAGTGGATGAGCTTCTTTGTTCTGAGGATTTAACCAAAGACATGTTCATTAAAGAGGATGGTAATGTGGTTGATGAGGTAAATCTGGATGTTGTTTTTGATGCACTACACTACTGCAGACTGATATACCACCGTTAGGTGTACTACATACTGGTCCAACACATACAGTTCCTGAGGTGAGTTTACTCAATATCCAAATATAAGAACTCATTTGTGTGCTAACGCCATACGTTTTGATCCATTCAAAGCTTTATGTGCTTGTATATTATCATTCTATCTCCACACTAAAATATCCTTATTTTAAAATTTCCTTAATTGCAGCAACTTTAGTTAGGTTGCATCAACTTCCCACTAACTTCACATCTCACACCTAAGCCCTTTGTAACTCAAATTGTTCCCGGCAGGTACTCTCACTCTCCCATGAGTCGGCTGAAACCCTAGTAACCAAGGTGGTGGATTTGACAGTTTCTTCAGGCGCACCGTCTCTTATACCGCAAGAAGATAATGGCATGTACGAAAGTCTAGACAGCAGCTGTCTTTAGTACCATCCATGTCATTTATAGACACACTAAAGACAGTTTCTGTAGTGTGTCATGTAAAATTCCGAAATGGAATGAAACTTAAAACTCAATTGATGAAACATTGTATTAATTAAATTTATGTGGTTTTCTTAGATAGACCTTGCAACATTACATATGAGTAGTGATTTCTTCTTGAAGACGTTATCTTTATGTACCACACTCGGTGTTCAGTTCCATGTTGTTCTAGGTTTGGATTTACTTTGGAGGTGTTGGCTATCACAAGACCATATGTTTATCTTGGGGTTTGTTATGCAATCTCGAGTCTGCTAACACCAGCGTTCTGATCCATCTGCGTCACCAGGCCCAACTGGAGAGCAACACCGACTTATGAAAGACCTTGGGCCCT
>NC_041384.1:44768208-44778124 GCF_002162155.2 Triticum dicoccoides | reverse complement strand
CCACCTTCCTGGTGGGCACCATGCTGGGATTCTCAGGGCATCACCAGCCGCGCCCCCAACAGGCCCTCCCCAGGCGTTTTTGCCGCGCCGGTGCCAAAAAAACGGCCCAGTCGCGCCCCCAGAAGCCCGTTTTTCGCCGGCTCGGGCCAAAACTGGTGACGGCGGACCCAGGCCGAACCCGGCGCCCTGGGGGGCGCTTGGGGAGCCGGCACAAGCGAAAAAGGCGCGTGAGTCCGCCCTGGCAGCGACCCGAGGGCCTTTTCCCGCCGTTTCTTGACGCTTTTCCCTCGCATCTCTCCCGCTCGCTCGCCTTCCTCCCGCCACTCCCTCCCTTTCTCCCGCCAAACCCCCTCCCGCTCGCCTTTCAATCGCCGCCATGCCGCCGAAGAAGTACGCCATGCCGCGCGCGGCGGCAACCGCGACTGGCATCGTGGCCCAGCCGAAGCAGAGGAAGTCGAGGGCGCCGCCATTGAAGCCACCGGGCCTGTCGAACACCGAGTGGAGGGTGGAAGTTCAGCGACGCGACGCAGTCACCGCCGACCGGCGGAACAGGGCCATGGCCAAGAAGGCCCGCGACAACGCGGCGCGCGCGGCTGCGTCTTCCTCATCGGTCGACCACGCGGGGATGATGAATCCACCCGTCGTCAGCCACGCCGAGTACGCGCCCTGAGGACAGCAAGGCATCGGATCTCCATGGGGTTCGTCATCGCCCGGCTACGCCGACGGCGACGCGCACGGTGGGTTCAACCCAAACATGACCTTCCCCCATGGCCATCCCGCGACGCGCACACCCTCGCCCGCCTTCGTCGGCGTGCAGTACCCTTCATACAACTACTCGCCGCCCGCCTACGCGTCCACACCGACGCCCCATCTCCGTCGTGGACCGCTGCCCTTCTCGCAGCTCGGCGACACCGACGACACAGGAGCCGACATGGATGACATCATCGCGACAGGATCGACCGCGGTCGCCGCGTCTCCCGGGTTCGCCACCCAGGACGAGGTAGTGGATCTCAGCGGCGACATGGAGGCCGAGCTTGGCTACGTCTATGGTGAGGACACGCACAAAGCGCAGAAACCCGAGGAAGAGGAGGAGGACGAGGAGGAGGAGGACGAGGAGGAGCTGGCTCCTGTTCCGACGAAGGGGCGCCAGAAGTAGAAGAAGCGGGCGGCTAGGTCAGGCGAACCGCACATCAAGTGGACGTCCAAGGAGGAGGAATGCCTCACCGAAGCATGGAAAGTCGTCTGCCTCGACCCGACCATCGGCGCGAACCAGAGCTTGGAGACGTACTGGGACCACATCAAGGCCGAGTTCGATGAGCGGAAGCTCGTCGACCCCTACTTCAAAGGCATCTACATGCAGCGCGGCTCCAAGGCGATGGCGAACCATTGGGGGTGTATCCAGTTGGCGTGCAACGAATGGCATGGAATCATCGAGGAGGTCGCGGCTCGCCCGGAGAGCGGTGCCAGCGTTGAGGATCAGGTACGCACGTCGTTCGCCCGCATCTCTTCGTCGTCTACGCCCGCCGCCCGTCAACTGTTTGTTCCTCCGCTCAGCTGCTGCGTATGTTCACCATGTATCGGCGCGACAACCAAGACGCCGACTTCAAGCACCTCCACGTCTACAAGCGCATTGACAAGTGCGAGAAGTGGGCAGAAATCCGACGTGCCCTCGACAAGGCCAAGGAGACATACAAGCCGGACGCGACGACTCCCGGCCGCGTCAGAGGGGCGGCCGGACGGCCACAAATTGGCAAAGAAGGGGAAAAACGCCGACGCGGCAACCGCGCGAGTGCAGGAGTCCATCGAGCATTGCATTGCCGATGCCCAGGCCCGGGCCGTCCTACGTGAACAGAAGACCGAGGCGCGGTGGTCGTCGTTGATGATGAACAGCGCCATCAAGCTCGACCTGTTCCGGACCAACGTCGACCTGCTCCGGACGAACGTCGCCGCGAAGAAGAGGAACACCGACATGGCTTTTTTGATGGGCGGGGCGGACATGCTCCAGAGCAACGACGAGCAGCTCAGGGTGTGGTACATGGCGGAGTGCGGCCTCATCCTGAACCAGATGCAGACGGCAACGCCGACGACGCCGACGACGCCAGCTCCCGCGCCCACGGCCACACGGACGCCAAGTCCGAACGACGCCTCTACATCACCGCCAGCAGCACCGAAGCCGCGCCGACACAGCCCAGCACCGAAGCAGCTCCGACACCGCCGAGCCTGCGCACGCCGACTCCGCCAACGCCTGGAGCCGACCCCACCGAGTGATTCGTTGCGCACGCGAACTTGCGGCGTGCGGCGCTCTGTTTTTTGTAACGCCAGACTACGTCCGATCGCCGGATTTGTCGCGTCTTTTGTGAGCGGGAACGACCTAGTTCAAATTTTTGCAATCCTGGAGCCGGCGCTTGGGGACGTGACTGGGAGCTAGGTCGCCCCCAGGGGCCGAACTAGCGCCGGCACGCCCCCAGACCGCTCTATTAATTCGACCTGGGGGGCCGAACGGCTGGAGATGCCCTCAACATCTTAGTTCTTACTAAGAGGAGTTCTAATACTATAAGCACTTTTGGGTGCTATCATGCATGCTACAAATGCACAGTAGATCCATGGGAATATACTGAAGCTTTAAAGATGAACAGCTATACTGTGTATATTGAAAGTCGTGATTTCTTTTATATGAAGTCTTCCTTTTAATCGGGTGTCTCGCTAGCCAGTCGCATGTTACTTTGATACCATTTGCAGGTTGTTTACTGTAGCTTTCATATGGCGCTTCTAGCTTAGGATAGAGTAGGTTAGAGGTCAAGATGTTTAAGGTATAACATTTAACTAGCAACTTGTTTTATAGAGCCAATGCTTATGTTAGACAGAGCAAGCATTTGTGGGATGTATACAATGATTGGCAGCAAAAAGAGCCAGAGATTGGGCAACTTAGTCAACGAAACATTTTTTCTTCTATAATACGGAGCCAGCTGTCATGACATCCTGTCGGTAGTTAAGAACCTTTAATGATATCTCAAATGATTCCTACCTAACCCAATGTTTTTCCTTTTATGAGAGGGATCTTTGCCCTGTTTCATTGAATAAATCATATAGTATGATCTTCCTTTTCAAAAATATAGTAGGCTCTTGGTGTTTTGGCTCCTAGGTGCATATGCACCCATTGTCTAAATACACGTTTTGAAAAGTTGAAAAATACGGAACAAAAACCCCACGGGTATATCCGGACATTCTATGTGCATGCACAAAGTTTCGGTGAAAAACAACATTTTTTGTGGCTTGCTTAAAAAAGATAAAGAAATGCAAAATGAATAGTTGTAATGAAGCATCAGAAATTGTCTTTTTTAGACAAGCCACAAAAAACCTCATTTTTCACCGAAAACTTTGTGCACACACATAGAATGTCCGGATATACACACAGGATTTTTGTTCGGAATTTTTCAACTTCTCAAAATGTGTATTTAGACAATGGGTGCATATGCACCTAGGAGCCATTGCCAATTTCCGCTTACAAGGGAAGGTCTCAAAATAGCAAAGCAAAATGGAAAGACAAAATTATGTCTCCAAGATTACAAACATAACAACAGCATGAACATGTCTTAGCAGGACACTGCACACACTTCTGTTATGCCAACAAACATGTCCACCAGCGACGCAGAATATTAGCTACACGTACAATTTTCTCCAAGCAATAAATAAATCATACGTGTACCCAGCTAGCATCCATCTTCTGATCTATTGAACACCCTGGTGGCTACGCGGCGAGTCTTCTAGATCGGTGTCGCAGAAGCTTCAGCTCATTTTCCTTCTGCAAACCAGCACATTCATCAATAAATTTAAATGACAAGTTAAGTAAATCAAAGAAGTGGGATCGCCAGGAAAGACCCCCTCTGAAAGCATGCATTGTTGAGTATGCTTTCCTGATCGTCCAAACAGTACCAGCAATGTCAGCTGCAACAAGCCTTTTCCGCATTTCGGAAAAGCAAGCTAGTATCTCAACACCTAAACTGGTAGGCGCCATAGACAAATCAAACGCTCATTGAGCAACATTCCAAATATATCTAAGCTATAGCGCGTCTGAAAAATATATGACGGAAATGCCAAAAAGAAATTCACCAGGCCATCTTCCGTGTAAGTGTTGCGGATGATAAGGAAAGCCATCTACCACATTTTTATCAATGGGAGTTGCATAGGTTGTCTGTGATAAAGAATGTTGGACGTCTTTTTGTATATGGCAGGCAGTGAGCTGGCAGCTGGATCAAGAAAATGGAAGTCTTTGCTACACGCAAACCGGTTTGTTGTCATCAAAGTAATCCAATAGAACGTGGGGGTGCAGAGTAGACTTTGCAGGTGTTCGATCCCAACCACCAAGAACATATATAAAGAAGGAAGTCGGACTTGAGAGTTTGTTTCATTCCGTTCCTCGAAGCTCCACTCCATCCGTTCCCAGCCACAGGCTCTCCTTGGCTAGCTAACTGGTATGTCAATGTACTTTTGCTTTGGCCTATGAGCCTAATATCATTCTGGTTTGCTTCTCCGGATCTATGGAATATCACCTTAGTATATGTTTTTTTTAGAAAAGGAGGATGACCCCCGGCCTCTGCATCTGGGAGATGCATGCGGCCACTTTATTGATTATTCTCGTTGACCTTATAAAGTATTACAACAATATGCCTGAATCCGTCATCTTGGCAACATATGCCACTACTCCTATCCATATGATGAAGGGATGCTAGCTGGGCCAAATACCCAGACCACTCACCTAAACCTACCATCAAAAGCCGAAAGCCCCAGCCGAGCCACATACCGGGTCTGGGGCACAAACCGGTCTGACGCACTCACATGTGTCGTCGCCGCCATCTTCCACAGGTCCGTCTTCAGAGCAGATATTGAGGCTTCTACCTTGTTAGGCCACTCTGCTATCGACGCCACCATGACGCCAGACAGCCATCTCCTCCTGCGCGAGTCCATCTACACGCATCGGGCGTCGAGTCTCCACTGCGCCACGCCGCCGAGATCCGCCGTCTTCGATGCGGAGGAGGAAACACCGCTCCACCTCTGAGCGCATCGCCGGCCACCTGTCGCGATGTCGTGCAAGTCCAGCTCTGGGAAAGCACGCAGGGAATCACGATCTTCAAGACGACGCCCTCAGGAGGGGAAGCGATGTCATGCCATCGTCTGGTCCTGCACCGCAGGTCCTGGGCTTTCACCCGAAGAAAGTGACCCGAGAGCGGAGGAGGTCGGAGAACTCCACAACGGCCCCCGGGAGGAGAGCGACATTCGCAGACACCGCGTCGTCGGCTTTCGCCCGGAGCAACCCTACCTCCACACCCTCACGCTGCCGGACGGGGATGGGGGAACCCCAGCGCCGCCAGCATGCGAACCCACTGGCCCAAGCACCTCATGCGCGGCGGCGGCGCCATCACCACGCACGACCACCAACCTCACCGCCGGCCGAAGCCAACGGGCCAGATCGGCCGAGCCCGCCACGGCCAGATCTGAAACCTCGGGATGCCGTCGCATCGAGGCAGCCACGAGCAGCCGGCAGCCCATCACCTGCGAGAGGTCGAGGACGCCGCGCCGAGCAGCCGCCACGCCGGCCGGAGACGCCGAGGACGAGACTCCCACAACACGGGCTCATGCCGGCGACCTAGGCCGTCGAGCGGGCGGAGATCCCCGCCGCCACCGTCCTCCGACGCGGGCTTCGCCCGGCGGACTCATCCGGCGGCGGCGGGAGATGGCCTTTATATTCCCTCGCATAAAAAGAAGGATGTGATCTTCATTTCTTTTTTTCCGGAAAGGAGGTTAAAAGCCCTTGCCTCTGCATCATTGTGATGCACACAACCAAAGATGCAAAGCTTCATATTGTTTAACTCCACATAAGTGTTTTGCTTCATATGTAGTCAGCCTTTTTTTTTGCGACGGTCGTCTTAATTTTACAAGCATATTTGTTTCCTCTATATGTTTAGTCTACCTCTTAAGAAAATTTCCACGTCTAAATTAATGCAGGTTTTGATCACTTCATTTTGCACCTCATATCACTTTTGGGTCGTGCTCTGCCTTCAAAAGGTATGAACTTCAAATATATGCCCAAGACACTTGTTAATTTCCCCATGCAAAATAACTTTTCCCCTCTTAACTTCGAAAAGGTACTTTGTATTTAGAATGGACGCTAGACATATGCAACCTAATGTCCTGGAGGAAATACTCGACGGAAACATGAAGCCAACGGATCTACGGTTAGCACTTTTAGAGAACATCACAGACAATTTCTCCAAAGAGCGGCAAATAGGCGAGGGTGGGTTTGGAATGCTTTACAAGGTAAAATTTACTGTTTAGAGAAAAATTATGGCATGATATCTAAAGTTGCATAAAGTATTTCTGCAAATCTGAGTGGGCTGTGAATTATTTCCTCAATAATTTACTGGGCCTTCAAACGTTAACCCAACAGGGTGTGCTCGGAAATGGGAATGTCGCTGTAAAGAAAATTATGAACACTCACACAATTGACGAGAAGCTATTTCGTCGCGAGGTTACCAGCTTGATGAAGGTTAACCATAAAAATGCAGTACGGTTTCTTGGGTTCTGTTCTAATACGGAGCATAAAGCCATACAAATTAGCGGATCAGCAGAATATATTTTTGCTGAGTTAAGACAACGATTACTCTGAGTATATCAACAATGGAAGCCTTGATAAATATATTACGGGTAAGACAATACTATGTATTATGTAAATCTTATCATTCTTATTTCTTAGTTCATACATATGTTCCGCTTCAACATTTCAAGTATTAGCATGTGGCAACTAGACTGGACCAATAAAAATATTGTGTTTTGGCGCATAATTTTTATCAGGCTCAAATCGAATGTTGGAAGTTTTATTCTGCAGATGAATTGAGGGGACTTGAATGGAACATACGGTATGACATAATTAAAGGAATCTGTGAAGGATTGCATCACCTTCACAAGGAAAATGGTATAATTCATATGGATCTTAAACCGGCCAATATACTACTAGATGATCAAATGGTACCAAAAATTTCCGATTTCGGCCTTTCAAGACTTGAGGAAAACTCACAAACCATGAGTACACACCGCTTCTTATCACTGTACGTAAGCTCTGCATCAAGCAAGCCAATTCCTTTCCCTGGCTTCTACTTGCTTAAATTAGAAACAATTTTTGGTACTATTATGCAGAGGATACTGTGCTCCGGAATACCAATTTGATGGCAAGATGTCATTGAAGTCGGACATGTACAGTTTGGGCGTTATTATTATCGAACTAGTGACCGGACAAAAGGGCATTCCTGATAATAAAAATGATGTAAGTGTTTTCTCTCAACATGGATATGGTCCCTTTTAGAAATATTTATGTCACGGTTCTGCATTTGCTTGTCATTATCTTTTCTATGTTTTATTATTATGCATACTATAGTATGAATAAATGAAGGCATGTCATATTTAAATAATACTCCTTTCAGTTCGCTAAACTGACATCAATGTAAGCTCTGATTCAGAGAATGAGGATATTACTCAGATTGTTGAAGAGTTAGATAATCACAGTACTTGTATACCAATTGGTCACAAGAACACTACGAGCAGAGCTAAAAGGAGGCATAACAACAAAAAAAGATACCATAGATGTGTGGAGGCTTCTCAGTATTTGTGTCTCTTCCCCCATTGTCATTGATAGAAGAAAACACCAACAATTGGATCAAGAAATACAAACCCATATAGTGTCAAAAATTACAACCATATTCTTTTAGATGAAAAATTATAACTGTAACTATTACTAAATAAAAAATCCATGCGCATAAATTATGTTCTATCATAAAATTCAATGCATGCATTTTCTAGATTTTTTTTAAACTCAGAAACTCCATGTGCCCCATTGGCACTAGTAGAAAAAGGGTCAAATGTGAAGCACATTAGTGTCGGTTCCAACGGCTAGGCGGGCGGGCATCATTAGTACCGGTTCGTGGGCAACCTTTAGTACCGGTTCATGCCACGAACCGGCACTAATGAGGTTGTGTCAGGCTATGGTCAGGCTGGGGCCCCCACGAAGACCTTTAGTACCGGTTCATGCCATGAACCGGTACTAGAGTTTCTTAGTAAGCTGATTTTTAGTCCCACCTCGCCAAGAAAGAGACAGTATGAGCGGTTTATAAGCCATGAGTGCACAGACAATGACGAAGAGGCGCAATACTCACCTGCATGTTGATTAACTTCAAGCCTTTCGAAATAGCATAGATTGCACTGAGGTATGTGCAGTGCAGTCTATACTATTCCGAAAGGCTTGAAGCAAATTAACTAGCATTGCACCTCTTTTTTATTTTTAATAACTTAGTTGAACTTCGGACTTTTTTGTGTTCAGTATGCAACATTCAAAGCGACGTCATTAATTTCCAACATGTTCTGACATTATTTGTTGTTTTTCGGTCATTTATCTAATTGTTTAGAGAGCTAAATGACTGTGAAATTGAAAATCACTACAAAATGAATTCTGAAAATGTTGAAAATTGGCATGGTATCATCATTTCACCCGCATAGAATGTGCGAAAGAGTGAAGAGGGTCACGGCAAAAACTGGATTCACTTCGTGTATAAACTGGACAAACTCTTTCGGACTATCAGGGTTTCGGGCGAGAACTCATCTGTTACACGGGCACTTCAATGTTTTTTAAACTTATTTGAACTTCGGACTTTTTTTGTGTTCAGTATGCAGCATTCAAAGCGACGTCATCAATTTCCAACATGTTCTGACATCATTTGTTGTTTTTCGGTCATTTACTTAATTGTTTAGAGAGCTAAATGACCATGAAATTGAAAATCACTACAAAATGAATTCTGAAAATGTTGAAACTTGGCATGGTATCATCATTTCACTCGCATAGCATGTGCGAAAGAGTAGAGAGGGTCACGGAAAAAACTGGACGCACTTCGTGTACAAACTGGACAAACTCTTTCGGAGTATCAGGGTTTCGGACGAGAACTCATCTGTTACACGGGCACTTCGATGTTTTTTAAACTTATTTGAACTCCGGACTTCTTTTGTGTTCAGTATGCAGCATTCAAAGCGACGTCATCAATTTCCAACATGTTCTGACATCATTTCACTACAAAATTTCGTGTACAAACTGGAAATAGAAGAAAATAAATAGAAGAAAAGAAATAATGCAGAAAAAAAAACTATACAAAAAAATTACTCAAAAATAAATAGAAGAAAATAAATAATGCAGAAAAGAAAAAAACTATATAAAAAATTACTCAAAAATAAACAGAAGAAAATAAATAATGCAGAAAAGAAAAAACTATATAAAAAATTTATTGGCGCGCTGCCCAGTGGGCCTGCAGACCTAGGGTGTGCAAATGCAGGCCCAGAAGGGCCAGCAGACTCACAGGGCAGCGCGCCCTACTTAGGCCCAGAAGCCTGCTATATAGAGAAGCTCGAAGGAGCAGCCGCGGCTGGGTTTATAACCCAGTGCGGCTGCCCTTCGCTCGGCGAGGTGGGACTAAACATTGTGCACCGCCGGTGGCAGCGCGCAACCATTAGTACCGGTTGGTGGCTCCAACCGGTACTAAAGGGCGGATCTTTAGTACCGGTTCGTGGCACGAACCGGTACTAAAGGGGTCATTTTCCGCCTCTTGGCCTGGCGAAAATTGGCCTTTAGTATTGGTTGGTGGCTCCAACCGGTACTAAAGACCCCTCCTATATATATGGCACTTACAAAAAAATCAGTTTCATCGACCACCAGTACTACTTCTAGATCCAACTTCTTCGCCGCTCCCGTCGCCCATCGCGCACCGCCCTCGCCGCCCCCGCCGCCCGTCGTCGCCGTCACCGCCGTCGCCCACGCCACCCGTCGTCGCCGTCACCGCCATCGCCCACGCCACCCGTCGTCGCCGTCACCGCCGTCGCCCCC
>NC_041384.1:44761054-44767749 GCF_002162155.2 Triticum dicoccoides | reverse complement strand
GAACTAGTTTATTTAGTTGAATTAATAGAACTAGTACGTGTTTAATATTTCACCTATATATGAACATATGTTAGATATTAATGTCAAATGTTAGATGAATTAGATATAAATTATATGTTAGATATATATTTAATTTAGTTATATGAGATTTTATTATCTAATTAACATTTTATTATATAGAACTAGCTACCTTATTTTTAGTAAGAAAATTAATAGAACTAGTTTAGTTGAATTAATTAGTTGAACTAGTTAGTTGAATTAGTTCAATTAATTAGGTATATTCTTCGTAAGTGCTTAGTTGAATTAGTTCAATTAATTAGGTATATTCTTCGTAAGTGCTTAGTTGAATTAGTTCAATTAATTAGTTGAACTAGTTGAATTAACAGAATTAGTTGAATTAATAGAACTAATAAGTGTTTAATGTTTCACCTATGAACATAGGAATGTCGTCTGACGACGAATACAATTTCATTATGTATGAATACTGCGAAGACCAGCGCGGCCTGTGCGGCAGAAATTTTCTAGTTGATGATAGACGCTTCAGCATCAAGTTGGATGAGAACTTCGAAGTGGATACAGTAAGTCACAACGACTAGTCTTTTTTCTTAATTAAGCATGACTTATGCTTCATTTGCTTCAACTTTTAATTTTAATTTTTCATTATTCTACTAGCGTATCCCCTGCGATGAAAGATTTTTTGTCTTGGATAAGATAGGTTTCAGTCTTTACGAAACTATGGAGGTAAAAAGAGTTTACTTGAAGACCGAGCATGGTTATACCTTCAACGTCAAATTATACAATGCAGACACATACACCTATTTTGAATGCAAAACTTGGCAAGCACTATGCAAGGCTTATGCATTTGAGCCTGATATGGTTATCACTTTTGATATTCGTCCGGAAGATGATATTGAAGGTAATAGAGATATCTAGGTCGATGTGCAGACGCCTCCAATTCTACCATTATGTGAGTTTCTCAACCATATTTATGTCTTCGATATGAGATTATTTGAACCAGTTGAATAATTAATAGATCTCAATCTATATTGACAGCTTACTTCTAATCAAGCAAACATGTCCGGCGCTTGGTAGACAGGACCGTCCACTGTCCCGGGGCTGAACTAAACTGCGAGGAGACAAGTCATTATGTTTCATGGCTTGGGGATCTTGATGTTGTCAAGACAAATTTCTTTCCTGCACTTAAAAATGTTAGTACTCAAAACGTGCGACCAATAGTGTTCGTGCTGAACTACCGTCACATATATTTAGGAAAGATGGTAAGATTTCTACTATTTCTCCTCAGTGCATCTTTTGCATACATTATTTTTTTAAGCTAAACTTCATTGCTAAGTATGTTACTATACGATGTTCTTCAACAGTGACTCCCGATGAATGTTGTGCCTGATTGGATCGAGACTAAAGGTACCACGAGTATTGTTAGCTTACGGCCAAGATATCCTACAATGCACATAATTTCTAATAGCGAGGAATGCTTAATAGTAAAAGACTGGAGCAAAATTGGGAACGATCACAGAGAAGTACTGGGGGGGCAGCAATCAGAAGCGCAACCCACGATTAGGAGACAGGTTCATCTGCATGCTCAAATATGATGAATCAGCAAAGCTATACATGTTCTATGCTATTTTACCTGGGAGAGAGCAGCAGGAGTGATTAATTAGCTAGTTCATGCTCTTAATACTTGTCCTCTCATGTTCGTGTTCTTCGTCCTGAACTTAATCTCAAAGAGTGATTTGCTTTTGTGGTGTTATGAACGCTTATAATATCATTACCATGTTGAACTCGATGATATCTTTGCTATGAAAACCGTTGGTGATGATATATACGATGCAAGAGTTTTTATATTAATTAATATGATGATGATGATGATGATGATGAGTTATTATATCATTTATGAAAGAAATTGCATATTAGTTTCAACTGGATGGATTCTAGCTAAGTGATCAAGTATATGCCATATCCATATTACCTCGATCACTTAAGTAGGTGATCAAGTATATATAATATGGATATGACATATACTTGATGACTTAGCTAGGATCCACGCATCCAATCAAACTAATCACCTAATGATTTAACAACTCATTATAATGTAAAACAATCACTAAATTAAATTAAAAACACAAAATTAAAGTAAAAATAAAAAATAAAACCAAAACACACCCAAACATTTAGTACCGGTTGGTGTTACCAACCGGTACTAATGTCCTACGCATCCACGGAGCTGGCTCATGCCGCGTGGTTGCCCTTTAGCACCGGTTCATGCTGAACCGGTACTAAAGGAGGGGTTTAGTGCCTACAATTTAGTACCGGTTACCGAACCGGCACTAAAGGGCCTTACGAACCGGTGCTATTGCCCGGTCCGGTTCTGCACTAGTGTGGGTGCGAATCAACTAGTTGTAGAAAAATTGCATTCCTACTTTATCACATCGAGTTTTCTTGGCTTGGCTTGTAGAGGATACAATCTGATCGTTTTATCTACGCCCGATTGTATCCTCCTCTACAAGTCAAACCAAGAATACAAACATGTGTAGTGTTCAACTCAGACTCCACGTCACGAGCTTCCAGTACAGGCTATACATCATAGATTGTCATCCTCACTAAACAACAAACTATGTGAATATGTGTGGCTGTCAGATAGGACCTCCTTCCTTAATTAGCCTGCAAATTGTAGTGCCATGGAGATTCCTCTCAGCATAGCACCACGTTAATTGTAGGTAGGCAAGCGGTTCATAGACGTTTACTGAGTTACTTAAGCACTGAGCATGCTCTTTCTAGAAAATACATAGATTTGAGGACATGCATATATGTTGGCATCATCGTAGTTGTCCTTGTGAAATGGCAGGTACTTAGGAGATGGAGGCATAGAAGGAGTAAATCAACGAAGGGATCAGCTTTGTGTTACCAACAAGTAAATAAGTGCATTGATATAGGTGTACTTCGTTGGTTTCCCTTAAGTAATTGATGCCATGTATGGTTTTTGGGTCCAGTTTCCCTTATTAACCGGACCAACTCTTTTTTTCTTAATGCAATGCAGGAGCTCCCCGCCCTCTGACGAGGTTCCGTCAAAAGATATAGGTCTCCTTTTGACAGTCAGAAAACCCCTGCGGCAGACCTTTTATATGGGAAATAATGGAAGATATCAAGAAAATGGAAAGTGTGAATGAGATAATCGATGGCGCTAGTGAATCTTAGCTCGGCCATGTAAGCTAAATGGGAAAATAGTTACTACCATCGGTGGTAGTTACCTCCGTCCTCCGTGCCATCCGATTGCATTGTGATCCGTGCAATTCTTAGCGGGTCATGGAAAGGGAATGAGTGGATTTCTCGTGCCCGCTTCGTGGGTTAGTTAAGCTAGCTCCCGATTTTCTTGCTTCCGCTGAGCGTTTCTTTCCTCGCTACTTATTTGGATCAGGACGCCGGGTACCATCCCAAAGAAAAAGGATTGGATCTGGCATACAGAACCAAAACAAGCTCGTCTATCTCAACTACCAAATCAAAAAGTGCACCTGCTAGCAGAAAGGTATGGCTCAGCAATTGATTTACACACATGCATGATTCTTTCATTTACATCTGTGCATGCATCCTGATGCTAATTGACTTCTTTTTCCTGCAAGCTTCCGTGTTGGGAAGACAACTCGGTAGGCTATTGCCGCCGCCGCCGCCGTGTACCACCTGCTACTGCTGCTACCATCGACAACATCTGCAAGCTGCAACATCCTACATTCCTACATGACCTCAATTCCCTTCAGTGACCAACCCAGGAGATTTTTGTACGGTGACGGCGAGGACACACGAGCGCACATGGCCGATGGGTGGCTGCTCTATTGTGGTGGTAGAAACAACCTGCACGGCCTGGCGGTAGCAGTGGCAAACACGGGAGTACGGCGGACAAGCGACTGGCTGACTGCTCTAGCATGGCGGCGTCGAAGTCGCACCGGCCACGCGGTCGTCTCCGTGATCCATTGAAGAGCCTGGACGAACATCACGCACTGAAGCCTCTCCATGCAAATCCTCCTTTTCATGTTGAGCCGATCAAGATCGTATATGACCGAGCAGCGATAGCAAGACTTGTATTCGAGTGAGATGAACAGTGTTTTTTGTATGATGAGATGAGTAGTTTTCGGTGGTCAACGTTGCCCCTTCATGTGATGCATGGCTGACATCACGTATGCATGCATGATGCACCTACTGGACCGTGAAATCAATATCAGATGCATTATTAGCAGTATATAAATAGACAGATATTAACATCTACTCCACTTCATTCTGGCCGGGCGGATACATGCTCTTCTGTGCTATTATAGATACACTTCAAATTTAGTTTTTTAATACCATATACTCCATACTTTATACTTGACCTTTTTTTCTGAATGCAATATACTCCATACTTAATATTTTTGTTTTGAAATATACTACATACTCCATACTTCCTCATATGGAACACATACATACTCCTTAGAGTATAGACATGTACACTATGGCTTTGAAGATATCATCATGTAATATGTATCCTCGTCGACCCTGAACATATACTATCCGCTACTTCATACTAAGTTTCAATTAAAAAAAATATATACTCCCTACTAAATATGACAATTCGAAGTATATATACTCCGGAAGCCATACTACATACTGACATACTTTATACTACTTTTTTATTCTACATAGTGTATAAACTCCATACCATACTTCATCTCAGATTATTCTACATACTCCGTATGCCTAGAAACAAAAGTTCATATATACTATATGCTCAATCAATAATATACAATACTATTTTCTAGTAATACCAAGCATCATCCCCACACACAAAAAAAAAACAAGTACCGTATACGGCTATTTCCAAATTATATACAATATACTTTACGTTATTTCTTGCACAAGGTATTTGTGGCAACACGCCATACTGACACGTCTCTTTTGCTTTTTACGTGGGTACATGACGCCACTTATCCATTCAACACAGTTGGTTACTTCGGAAGACCTCGCAATAAAAAAGAAGGTTGTTGAAACTAACGCACGCAATTTCTTGCTAATTCTTTTGCCGAATGGTAATCAGACGCAAGTTAGTTACCCTGCTATTGGGTTTCCCACATCCACTAACCCGTCTAGTATGGAGAAAGAATGACACACGTGGCAGGCAAGCACTTAGATGGTAACTACCACCGCTTGTAGATAAAATTTGTCATATATATATATATATATATATATATATATATATATATATATATATATCTTTCCCTATCTTTTCCTAATATAATAATAATAATAATAATAATAATAATCTCTCCTTAATAATAAAGCACGGATTAATTCCGTGGGTTCACCGTCACAATACGCTTCCTCCCATAAATTTACGCTTTCAGTTCGAATTAATTAAAAACATATAAACGAGGTGGTACTAAAGCATCGATCGCTTCTTCCTCCGGATTATTAGTTCGTCATGATTTTCGTATGTCGCACATACCAAATTCCATAGGCAAGCTGGCCTCTCACATACGGGAGCTCCTAACCGGCGCCTTAAGCGCTGGTTCAGGAAGCTGGCGCTCGCACGCCGCACCTCACGGGCCGGCCCACCACACGCTGTAGAAGGAAAAATGTCTCGTGAATAAAACACGCAAAAAACTGCCGGTACCGTCACTCGAACTCACGCCTTGAAACTCCAAGGATGGAACCATTCCGCTAACCACTACAACAAGGAACCGCTAGTTAGTACAAATGAACGCGAAGTGTATAAGAACCAATAAATTAGCGCTATTTATTAGATTTCCTAATTATTTTAAAAACACTTATTGAACTTGAAAAAAGATCATTGAACTTGAAAAAAAGTTCATCAAATTTGTAAAAAGTTCATCATTTTACTTAAAGTTCATCAAATTTGTAGAAATGTTCGTCCATTTTTTAAAAAGAGTTCATCAATTTCGGAAAAAATTCAACAAAATTTGAAAATAGTTCATAAATTTTGAAAAAAGGTTCATCGGATTTGCAAAAAAGTTCATCGATTTTGAAAAAAGTTCACGAATTCAAAAAAGGTTCACAAAAAAAAGTTCATCGGATTTGCAAAAAGTTTATGGATTTTGAAAAAAGTTCATGAATTCAAAAAAGGTTCACAAAAAATGTTCATCAAATTTGAGAAACGTTCATCGGATTTGCAAAAAGTTTATGGATTTTGAAAAAAGTTCACGAATTCAAAAAAGGTTCACAAAAAAAAGTTCATCAAATTTGAGAAAATGTTCAACGGATTTGCAAAAAATTTATCGATTTTGAAAAAAGTTCATGAATTCAAAAAATGTTCACAAAACAATGTTCGCGAAATCAAAAAAGGTTCACAAAATAGAAAAAAGAACAAACAGAAGAAAACCGGCGAAAAAAAGAAAGAAAAGAAAACAGGTTCACGTTTTTTATTTGAAGAACTATGAAAGATGCTCTCAATCACCAAAGCTTGTTGTCCCCGGTGGTTACTGCGCATGTAAAGAGACTGTGGGGTGAAGGGTTCGAATCCTCCCCGGCACACCTTTTTTTGAAAGAATTTAGAGTAGAAGAAAAAAAAAAGGTAAGACGGGCCAGCCCAGTGCGGACGGAGGGGTGTGCGCCCGATTGCACAAAGAACTATATCGGGCGCAGAGAGCGCCGTTTAGGTCCCCGGCACACCTTTTTTTGAAAGAATTTAGAGT
>NC_041384.1:44722751-44760615 GCF_002162155.2 Triticum dicoccoides | reverse complement strand
AAAAAGGGAAGACGGGCCAGCCCAGTGCGGACGGAGGGGTGTGAGCCCGATTGCACAAAGAACTATATCGGGCGCAGAGAGCGCCGTTTAGGTCCCCGGCACACCTTTTTTTGAAAGAATTTAGAGTAGAAGAAAAAAAAAGGGAAGACGGGCCAGCCCAGTGCGGACGGAGGGGTGTGAGCCCGATTGCACAAAGAACTATATCGGGCGCAGAGAGCGCCGTTTAGGAAATGCCCTCACGTACGGTGCCACAATGCCATCTATGCATCGAATCAATGCACTACTGGGCCATCTCTTATGGGCCAAAAGCCACGTTACAGAATTTATTTTCTATGGGTAAGTGGCCTTCATAGAATTCATGGAGGACTTTTTTCTTTGACAGTACTATAAACTAGAGAGGATGCATTCGTCTTTTTTGTCAAATAGTACCACCTTGCTTTCTTTTACCAATTTTCACCAATTCATAAACGCTGGCAAGTTGCCTGGAATATCAACAAGCAGCCTACACAAACAGAAGGATACATCTGACAATCTCTTGACAGAGGGTTTAAATAAATAGAGGGTCTCTACAGAAGAGACATGCATGGACTACGAGCTTAGACTGCACGCTGAGACGTGCATGGCATTCGCCCAGGATTGTGGGCTCTCCATGATGGAATATTTAAACTGAATTCACGATGATGGGCGCGGACGTGAAGAGAATTTAAACAGGATTTCTTTACGGCAAGACATCCGATGATGGGTTGAGACGTGCTTGGCTAAACATAGAGTGTTAGAACCATAAATTTCAGACATCAAGTACGATGACCATGCTTCCCCCGAAAAAAAAGTACGATGAGCATGCTTAACGTGGGCTGGTAGATGAAAGAGCACAGATGTTGGAAAGCCAAGGAACGACGATAAAAAAGCTTCATGAGAAAAGTAATCACTTTTTTTATCACTTGCAACACAACGAATTTTTTGCTTATTTTCTTGTGTTCTACTCTCGCTCAAAAAAAAAGAACATACATGCTTTGGCGAGAGTCGAATTGCATGTACATCTCTAATATATACCCCCATGCTTTTTTTTACCAATGCCTCTCTCTCCCATGAGTAAACGCTGTCATCGGCTCCAGTTCCCGATGTCCCCCATGCCGCTCTGTATCGGTGTAAATACTTCCTTTTCTCCTGTTGCAAATACTCGTGCATTCTCGGTGTGCAGCCCTGCGGCTAACTCTATCTGCTCGGATTTCATGTAAATGTCATCATCAGTCGTAGTTCCAGATAGTCGCTGAACATCCCCACTCTACTTTGTATTGATGTGACTACTTCCTTTTCTCCTCTAGCGAATACCAGTGCCTTCTCCGTATGCAGCCCAGTGGCTAACTCTATCTGCTCGGGTTTCTAGCGTGGTGTCACACTGGACATCGACACGGCCTTCCCCTGCCGGACTTCCTCGACTCTCTCCACACAGTTTAGACCATGCTTATTGGGCTAGGGAGTAATTTTTTTTAACGTTTTCCTCTTTTGTTTCCAACCGGCCGTGCTGTCTAAATTAAACATAAATAGAAAAAAAGAGAAAAGCGGGGGCGCTAGGATTCAATCCGAGGCCACCGGGATGGGGGCTTGGTCCGGTGACCAACTCGGCTAAGCTCATGTTCATTTCTGGTACGTCATCTTAGTCACAAGTAGCTCAGCTGGACCTCTGTGTTGGCCCGTGTTGCTACTGTTTTTCTAATGGGCCGCCAGCCACGTTTTGCGAGTGGGCTCTCCTGGAAGCCACGAGAAATAGAAGCGCTGAAAAATAATTTTTGTTGTTGTCGACAGGAAGAAGCAATCAGTTAAACATATATATCGTACGGTATTCGAACCCACAATCTACGTTCCTGTCAAGAAGACAACAGCCAACGGAGTATGTATGCTTTTGATACAAATCTGGGTTCGCTATCCAATAGTCCCATTCGGTTCTTTTCTCAAAGTTCCATCAGTTTATACACGTTTACAAGTTGCCTAGCAGCAAGCCTCCAGAAGCAAAAAAAACAACAAGAATGAAGGAATGACACGAGAAAAAGAAGGAGGGACATGCAACAGATGCATTGATTGTGGCTTTAAAATTCGGATAGAGGAAGAAAAAGAGGAGGAACATGCTGACTAATTGTGGTTATATATATGATGGATGCATGCACGGGAAATTGGAGCCGGCTGTGTGCATCCCTGCAAGACTAACTGCACACGCAGGAGCTCCGGGATTGCTTTCCAAGCATCATACCCGAGTGAGTCGTTCGTTCAAACAAAAGTTTTTTATTTTGTGTTAATATTAACAGAGTTCATTTGATCAAATAATGACATGCGTGTGGGCTTTTTGGTTCTGTACATGAATAAATTCCGCTCTTAGGAGCAAGAAGGAAAGATTTAAAAGAAGAAGTAATCCGCTTGAGCACAAAGGAAAGAAATTAGAAGAGGAAATAAATTTTGCAGGAAAGAAAGTAAAGTAATTAAAAGAAAAAGTAATCTGCAATTATGAGCACTTGAGCACAAAGAAAAGAAATTAAAAGAGGAATTAAATTTGACAGAAAGAAAGGAATTAGAAGAACGAATACATTCCGTGTTCTATCTAATACTAGGAGAGATGACCATTAAATAAATAGGCACACGCTAATGTTGTACTTCACTTCTTGATAATGTTGTTTTCAATTACCTGTGGTATATATAAATTATGCCTGGCCATGTTTATATTATAATTTATATGAATTATTTAGGGTAGTGTGAAAGTCAAGCTTTTTGGCCGGAAGTGTGAACGTAAAGTTTACAATTGATTGATTCCCACATGTTATACTCCACTTTTTGATAATGTTGTTTTCAATTACCTGTGGTATATATAAATTATGCCTGGCCATGTTTATATTGTAATTTTATATGAACTATTTAGGGTAGTGTGAAAGTCAAGCTTTTTGGCCGGAAGTGTGAAAGTAAAGTTTACAATTGATTGATTCCCACATGTTGTACTCCACTTTTTGATAATGTTGTTTTTAATTTCCTGTGGTATATATAAATTATGCTTGGCCATGTTTATATTATAATTTTATATGAATTATTTAGTGCTATGTGAAAGTCAAGCTTTTTGACCGGAAGTGTGAAACTAAAGTTTACAATTGATTGATTCCCAATCAATGGGAATGAATTTCGTGAATATTAATTATGGCTATCTTTTGTACTTGATGATT
Source organism: Triticum dicoccoides (assembly GCF_002162155.2). NCBI lineage: Eukaryota > Viridiplantae > Streptophyta > Magnoliopsida > Poales > Poaceae > Triticum > Triticum dicoccoides. The sequence continues at coordinate 44,757,412 of NC_041384.1, read as the reverse complement.
AGAACAATAAGTTTACTCTCACCGGGTTTTTTTAACTATGGTTCGAGGACCATGGTGGAAGAACACGACATAGGTTACTACCCAAAAAATGTCCAAGCTCACGGTAGAGATGAAGAAGATCGACATGCACCGCCTGATATGTCAAGACATGATTTGTGTTGAACCACTTAAAGTGAATGTGATGGTTGCAACGCACGAGGAATTACAAGTCAGTGCAGGGAAAGGCTCGATTTTGTTTTTCCCGTTGCAACGCACGGGCATTTGTGCTAGTAATAATAATAATAATCTATCCCTAATAATAAAGCACGGATTGACTCCGTGGGTTCACCGTCACAATACGCTTTTTCCCATGAATTTACGCTTTCAGTTTTTTTTTCACCTATATTATTTTTTATATTCGAGGTGGTACTATTTTACCTGCGTATCTATTACAATACGACAACGACTACCCCTCCGCCAGCCAGTCCAATCTCTCTCCCACCTCGATCATGACTACTCGACTGTGCAGTGCCTGACCCGTCCTCTCTGCGACACTCTGCTCTTTCCACACTCGCGGTGACCACCACCACAACATGCTTCCTCCGGATGGATCATAAGGATGGCGTGCAACGACGGCCGGATCGACCCACAAACCACCCCTTCCGCCTCAACACAAGCAAAAGAACACGTCAACAACGGAGCTCGACTGCACCTTGTGCCGGAATAGGTGGAGGCCACACTGCGGGTCATGAGAGATGGACAATGAGAGGCGGCCGAGGCTACCATGTCTCAAGCCAGTGCAGGATATGCTCCTGCTCGGCGGTCCAGCTAACCTCCGCGTCACGGCCGTCTCCGGCGCACTGGGTGGACATTCGTATGTCTCCCCATCCCCACGCACTTAGGCAACCTTGTCGCGGTGCACGCGCGGACGAAGGATTGGAGCCGCTGCTGGGGGACGGGACCACGGTCCGCTATAGCGCAGCCTCAGCAGTGTTTTGGGCGGTGTGGAAGGGAGCTGATGTACTCCCTCCGGTCCTTTTTACTCTGCATATTAGGTTTGTCTGAAGTCAATCTCATCCAACTTTGACCAAGTTTATATAAAAAAAAGTGAATTCCATTTTTTACCTTGTAGTTGTACATTTGTGACACATATTACCCTATTTAGCGGAACTTTTATCGAAATGTCAGATTTTGAAGACTTTTAACACGGTTTTACCCCAGTTTTACATTTTGTCTGTTTATGGTCGATAGGATCGACATGTTGCGTCATTGATTTGTAAAAAAAACTGTAAGGATCGGAGGGCATCATTGGCGATCTTGTCCAAACTTCTCTTGTCTATCTATTCCACTCCTTGTGGCCGTCCACATGTTTTTGGATACAGGGCGTCACCTCACACCTTACCTGATGGACACGCATCAAAAAACAAGGGTCCAAAGATTTCAAAAGGGGTATTCTAGACGAATTTTCACTTGAAGGGGTAATTAGTGTCACAAATGTATAAATATGGGGTAAAAAGTGGAATTCACTCTATAAAAAATTATTGACATTTACATAACAACACCAACATCATTAGATTCATCTCGGAATATATTTTCATATTATATTTATTAGATATTATAGATGCTAATAATTTCTAATATAAATTTGGTCAAACTTAGCTAAGTTTGACTTTCGGCAAATCCAATGTGGAGAGTAAAAAGGACCGGAGGGAGTACGCAGTACGCTCGCCTCCTGCACGAACGGGAGCCCTGCTCTTTCACGAGTTAGGAACCTCCGCGGCAGCGGTCGAGCCGCACGGCAGGGCAAAGCAGCGGACGGAAAGGGGGGTGCAATGGTGAAGCGGGGCCTTGAACCTGTTAATAAAGTGACGACTAGAAGCGGCAGCGCCATCGGTGGCTGGACGGGTGGACAAGGGCGTGGCGCAAGATGTCTGATCTCTGATGACGGACGAAGAAGAGAAAGGGGATTTTTTCCCTTACCCACATGTGGGCACTTAATTCCTGATTGATTGTTGTTTACAATCTACTTAGAGCTGTCGAATAACCAGGGTTAGTTCGTTTCTTGATCCATCCTGTGTGAGATTAAAATGCTTTGTGCCTTTTTACGTGTTTTCTCTTTACAGAGAATGTGATATACTGATATGCATATGTTGGTCTATGGTATTTGCTCACACACTTTGTCTATACATCTTGATAAGTACTCCCCTATTTCTGCTATTAATCTACAAGTTTTTGGCGTGAGTCATATGTTGTGTAAACCCGCATTCTTGCTATATCTTAAGTTGTCACAATGTCTTACTATATTCAGGATTCAACTTAGGAGAGTGTACAGAACATGCAACTCTGTATTGTTTCCGGTGTATGTTGGTCATGCATCGGATATCACTCAGTTTCTAGGAATTTCGAGATGGCATGTAAGCTTCTTCTATTTTATGTATTTTTACTTTCTCGAAATCTCTTTATTAATACCAATCGTGATTTTATTTCTGCCTGATGACTTAATATCATATTGTTTTAGCAAAGAAACCGACAAACAAGGAGAGAAAACTTAAGGCCTCTTTTGGTTCATAGGATAGGATTATCGTATGAATAGGAATTTTGTAGGAAATGAAATAACATGTATCTCAAATCTTATGAGTAGGAATAGGAAATGAGATGTCATTTGATTGATACCAAAGAAAAAAAATTCATTGAGCCTAAGCTCATTTTTATTTTCCTATGAAATATGGAGAATAGGAACCAATCCTATGTAGGAATAGGAATCCATTCCTATGAACCAAAGGGCTTTAAAGAAAAAAAAATCTTATAGGATCCTATCTTCTAGAATTTCTATGAAATTCCTCCAGACCAAAGAAGGCCTAAACAAGAGAGATGTAGATGTTGGTGTCTCATCAAACATGTATTGTGTATGGACTTCGTGGAATAATGAAGTAGAAAACCATCAAATACAAAGGTTGTGTTCCAGCAGTAACTAGGATTTTTTTAGTGAAAGCAGTAACTAGATTTGATTTAGTTGAGTGACAAATAACAGGTGAGGCCCTATCTGAGAATGTATATGTTTATCCAAGAACGACCCCCTGGTACTTTTAATTATTTTTTGCTATTTTGCAAATTTATTTGGGTGATAAAGTACGGATTGAGTCTTCGGGTTCACCGTCATAATACGTTTTTTTCGTGAATTTACACTTTCAGTTTATCAATAAAAAAATGTTCGACCCACCGCCTCGAGCGAACTCACGCCCTGTGTTAAAATCGACAGGACGGAAACCAACTGGGCTGGCTGCCCTTTCTTTCCTTTAAATGGGATATGTGCTATAGAAAAAGAGGACACGGAAGAGATCCAACACAGAGGGGATATTCGGATGGATTTCTTAGAAAGAAGACATACCCCATAATGAGAAGGTGCAGCAAGACCAATTAACTGAAGTCAAAGATTTCTTCATAAAAAATTACATGCAAAGACCACATAATGGGAAGGTCCGCATGGATCTGCTGCACGCATGCAGCGTGCATATGGCCTACGCATAGTGGTATGTTTTTTTATCATATGTATGATTTTTTACTAATTCTAAAACATATTAAGTGATACTAATTATTCGATTGATTATTTTAAAACAACACCCAAACTTTTTACTAAATCTAAAATAATTACAGATTAAGTGATACTAATTATTTGAGTTATTATTTTAAAACAACACCCAAACGAATTATACAAAAAAAATCGACCGGTGGAGATTTACTACTCATTTAAATGATGATGGAGAAGGGAGGTATTAATTGTTAGTTATTTTGTACCGTTGCAACGCACGGACACTTTTGCTATCTATATCTGTATCTATACCACCTATATATTAATAAAAGAGTTATTGCTTCTTACCACCGTAATTTCGTCCGTCCATCTCGTTCATGCAGTTTCGTATGGTTTGCCCGAGGTGGTATTATTTTTCTGCGCAGGTTCACAATCGTTCAATTTTATTTATGGACCACCAGCCGGCGTGTACGTCCGGCCAGGCTAGGCTGCAGCAAATGCACGAACTAGCCCATCTAGAAAGGGCTCTCGTAAAAACAGAAGAAAGTAAAATAGTCCCAACAAGAGGACACAGGTTTCTTCACGATAAAATAGTCCCACCTCGGCTTTTTTCATTGAATTCCACCGGTTCTTATAGTTCGCGTAAAATAGTCCTAACAAGTAACTTGGGAATCAACAAAGATTGTGGGGCATACCATGCATGTTAAGGAGGTAACCAAGGAATCACATCAAACGGCAAGCTCCTTGGTTAATTAAGAGGTGGGATTGTGGGCAAGAATCAGTAAGCAATGAATGGTGGAAACCAAGGAATAACATGCATGGCATGATGCGGTACTCTGAATAAGAGAAGAAGGAATTGTGGGCAAGAATCACGAAGGAGAAAAATCTATGTGTGATGGCCAGCTAGGTCAGCGACTCCTGCATCCAGGCGCCGAAGCTCGCGGGAAAGAGATGGTCGCTAGCAACATAGCGGCCGTCCATGGAGCCAAAGCAGCGACATGAAGTCAGCACGGTTTATACGCGCATGGATGGTGGCCTGAGCGGCTGCGCACATGCAACCTATTTGGGAATGGGTGCACGGGTATGATACAAACGGATACCACACTGACTTGTGGCAACACTTGGCGCAGCTCCTAAGCATATTTGTATGTGCATATAACACACGTAACCATTTTATTTTCTTCCAAAGATTAATTTTCAAGTTTGATCGTACACACTGCCATTAGTATGACGTCTGATAATAATGCAAGTCTCATTGCATGTTGTATATTTTTTCTTCGATAAATTACATAGCTTTCAAAGTGCACATATGACAACAAAGCTAGCTTCTATTGGATTTAATTATTATTGTGTTCAAGCTTCAGTGTGGAGCTTTAGCACTTAACTTTCTGCCATGCTTGTAGAGGTAGAGAGACCATTTTGCCTCAGATGCCTGAAAGCTACTTAAGAATTTGGTGCAACTTAAGCATATAATATTTCTTTTCTACCGCTTCTTATCACGGGACTAATTGAGTCGGAGGCGACGGCGAAGGAGGCGAGGCGATGTATGATCCACGCCGCCAAGGTTCGGCAGTCATGACCGAAGTGACGGAACCATCTTTTGAGGAAATTCGAAAGTATTCATGGGAGGAGAAAAAAGGAGGGGCGTCCCAATCCTGGCCCAAGCGGCAAGTTGATGATTTACTTTGCGCAACAGTGAACTGAGGCATTAAGTGTTTATAATTCAAATTTTATTTATTTTATACCCGTTGCAACGCACGGGCCCTTTTGCTAGTAATAATAATAATATAATAATAATCTCTCTTCTATCCCTAATAATAAAGCACGGATTGACTCCGTGGGTTCACCGTCGTAATACGCTTCTTCCGGTGAATTTACGCTTTCAGATTTTTTTTCAATATGTTCATATTATTTTTTTCCAAAATCCAAATCCAAGGTGGTACTAATCTACCTATATATATTATAAATTTTTTCTGCAAGTTATTATAGTCACGTATGCCCGTCTATCACACCGGCCCATATATGTTTCCACCCAACTAGCCCACGTTTTCTTAATTGGTTGATCCATCAAGAGGACGTAGTGTTTTAGTCATAATCATCGTACGAGAACTATTCCAATACGAAGTCATGAGTGCCCCGACCCGGATTTCACACAGAATTTCATTGTTAAAAGATGAAAGGCTCGACCGGAAATCCATCTAAATTGTGCCTCTCGCCGGCCCTGCTGTCCCATGCACAGTTGTAAGCACTCCCTCCACGCGTTCCACGAGCCACGCATTACGCACCAAGCGCCATCGTGGACGACTCGAGCCCAACCCGCCACCAAACGCACGCCGCCGTCCTGATCTCCTCCGTCGCCTCTCTTCCCCGACGCCACAAGCTCGACTCGCAAATGCCATGGCGCCCGCTGCCTACCTTCGCTCGCCCGCGCGTCGCGGAAGAAGACCATGCATGGGCGCATGGCAGGCTCCATGAACCGAGTCGGCCTGCCGCCGGGACCAACGCCCGCGAAGGGAGCCAACATGTTTGTTACGGAGCGCGATGGCGCCGCGCCGGGAACAACGGAGCTCGGGTTGGAGATCCGGGTGGTAGAAGTCGGAGAGGACAAGCCATGGCCGCCAGTGACAACAAGGAGCTTTCCGCGTCTGCGAAGGGGCGCGATCGGGGAAGCCCACCGCCCAGATCACTAGGCCATGCCGTCGCCGCCGGCTATCTCCACAACGAAACCACGCCGCCTCGATTCCCAGCTTGCAGGCATATGCGGATGTGCCCAGCCACGGGCAAAACAATCACGCGACAGCACAATGTTACAGTTTGTTCTGATTATAGGCATATGCGGATGTGCCCATGTAGCCGAGCCATCGACACTGCGTCATCTTCCTTGGCGCTGATTATACTGGCTTCTCGATTTCTTTTGTATGTATCCGTCATAACCGTGTGCAGTTTTGCATGTGGCTCATGTGCGTGCGTGCGCGTGCTAAGTTGCTAATATGCTCGGTGGCATTTCGCAGAGACCGTAGGACATCCACACGGCGGCCGGCATCTCGCCAGAGCAGCGGCGGCTGCTCTTCTTGCCGTTCATCTATGATGGCGATGCTGTCTCTACCTTCTCCAGTCATGCAGTACGAGGAAGCATCCAGGTACCGTGGTACGTGTGTGACTGTGCTAATAGCTATATCTATACCAAATTCATGTATTATACAGGAGAACTCCAGTTCCTTTGTCTCTTTTCCTTAATTTTTCTGTAGTTTATTTTGGATTTCTGGACATCAATGAAAAAAATTGAACAACTCCATCTATAAACTCCTGACAAACCAACCCCTTAATTTATTTTTTCTCAGTTAATTTTGTTTTTCATCAACTTAGCAATGGTTCCACCCAAATCCTTCTAGGAAAGCAGTCCGTTTAATTTCATTCTAATTTTTTAATTTTTAATTCTTCTTTAGGTCAACAAAGGAGTCTCCTGCAAAAAGAAAAAAAAGGATTCCACACAAAAAAAATCAAGGAAAAAATTGTGTCCACACAAATTTCACTTCTAAACCGTGTAAGCTTCCTTTAATTAGTTCATAGCTCAGTTTTCCTCAGTTTGTTATGAACTTCTATTATTTATGGCATATAGATGAACTAAATGACTAGATTCTGGTGGGCAGGGATAGGATAAAGGCCACAGTGCAGAAGTTGCACCATGATCGATATGCTCAGTTCCAGGCTTAAATTTAGCTTTTATGTAGCATGGTAAATTATGGTCACTACTCACTATATATATGTCTATATCCTCAAAATTGTGATATTCTGGTTTTCAAAATTGCATGGGCTAGGATTATATTCTGGTACTGTTGGAAGTGGAAAGATATAAACCAAGTATAAGAAATCTGAAGTAAAGAGAGATCCAATGAATTAAAAGATATTGGAGTTAATGGCGATTATTGTGTATTAGTACATAATGATCTATTCAGACAATCTTCGGCCCAGTAACCGAATCCTTGGTACCACAGCTCTCCACGCAAATGGATACGTCAGGTAATTCTTTCCAATAACATTCTTCTATTAAAGGGAGGGATGCCTTTTCTCAACAGTGATTGAAATAGTCCCTGAAGTTAAAGGAAATTGCTCACCATACCATCGATAAGTAGGAAAAAAAACATCGATCCTCCCATACGCCACTTGGCATGCCGCTGCCCGAGGTAGCTTATTGTTTTTATACTTACAAAACGTTTTTTGAGTCATAAATAATTTTGTATCCATTGCAACGCACGGGCCCTTTTGCTAGTAATAATAAATCACGAATTGACTCCGTGAGTTCACCGTTACAATACGCTTCTTCCCGTGAATTTACGCTTTTAGTTTTTTTCACCGTCATCCTCTTTTTTAAAACTTCTTCGGTCTCTTTGGCCTCCTTCCTACGAGGTGGTACTATCCCCCTGCCCCTGACCTCTAGGATTTCACAATGACACCGACCAGCTAAGCTAGCTATCAATTCTGTTAGGTAACATGATGTACGTAGTCTTATGGGTCAGAGTTGATGGAGACTGGGACCAGGACTCTATCGATTGGGGGAGCTGCCAGTGTAAAGAAACAACAACAGATTCATTCGTCTATCCTGTTTGCAAAAGTTTGATCAGCCGATCATCAAATAATCTCACCTCGCTTCATTACATCGAATCACACCAGTTTATATACAAGTTGCTTAGAAAATCAACGAGCCACCTTCAGAATCAAAATAGGCAAAAGGGCAAACAGAGGGATTGGTGGCAGCAGGGCGGCGAGCTTGGGCGGAGGCTGGGTGATGCAGCAAGGCGAACGTCCTGCTTGCTGCCGAAGGATAGAGACAAGAGGAATTGTGGGGATTGGGAAGATGCTGCGACCCGCGCAAGGCGGCGGCTGCAGCCCAAGGCCGGGCGGGGGAGGCTCGCCAGAGTAAGATCCATTGGTGCAGTCTGGATGGAGAAGAGGCGCAAAGCTGGGTGGCCGGCCTCACGAGGAGGGACATGGAAGCGGAGCGATGACGTTGGAGGCACGCACTGCTCGCTGGACCCGGCACCGGCCTTGATGTGGACGTTGGAGACGCGCGGCGCCGGCGACCGGTAAAGGCGCGTCGTAACGACAGCTGAGCGCGGCGACACCATGAGGAGCCTTGAAGTAACAAGCCTTTTATCATTCAGAATTTATTTGAAACTGAATTCTGAAAAAGAGCATGAGTATCTTTCACTGTGTTCCTGCAACCATAGCTTCTATCGCCATTATCCTAGGTTTTTGTTTTCCATACTTTTACAGAAAAGTGTTGCGTATTTTATTTTTTATATTATTGGAATGAAGCTTTGATGCATTGAGAAAACAAATTAGGATGTACCTCTATCTGCATTAAGACCGAAGACTATTTGTGACTTTGTGTATCCTTCAGTTGCCTGCTGTAATCTGAGGAATTGGCAAGCATTCAGTTGTGGTAGTCTGTCCTGTTTGTATGTTTATAAATGACAGGTGTTTGGGCATGAGTCGATTGCACTGGTTGTAGTAGCAGTTAGCGCTAAGCGCAATGTGGTTATTGTCATTGTAGTGTATTTGCTGTCGCTATTTACAGAACACTACAAAGAGGACATTGTTGCTATTCTAAAAGTAAAATGATGCACTTATAACATTGTAATATGACTTGTACACCTGTTTCCAGAAAATAGTAATTGAACATACACAGGGTCAAGTGTAGTTGTTAATTTTTTTCAAGGAGTACAAATGTGGGCTTTTCTATGTTTATTCCTGATTACATCACACTGTAACTCAATTTCTTAAAGTCATGATGTGTTCTCTGTTCCATTGAATGCACGATTTGATCAGATAAATTTTGCTCGTATGATGTAATTTATGTCAAATTTCCCGTGTAGATAATTTAGGAACCACATTGCCCGTGTATGTTAAGTTCTTCTGTCAATTTATCTTACTTCGACAGAAAGACGGACGTGATACAGAACTGCCATGGACTGCTGACATAACTCATGTATTACTTCATGATGGTACACTTCCTTATTGCCGTCTTTTCTGCAATAAGCTCACTCTTTGAGATTTTATCCGACAAGGAAATAGACTGAGATCCTTTGTGCTATTTTCCTTTCTACAGTATCTCGAAGCATTGATTATATTTCCGACCTGCACATTAGTTGAAACACAATTACACTACATATATTTAGTGAATTTGCATACTATTATTGTTTGAGTAGAAGAATATTTCCCAACTTTAAATTGTCTATCAGAATATAATGATGTTGATTCCTTTGATATGTGGACAGGAAAAAGTGATTATATTTTTCATGACTCCTTTGTGCTATTTTCCTTTCTATAGTATTTGTTGCATCGCGTGTACTGAGAGGAGAGCTTCAACAATCTCGAGTTAGTATTTTTTTTCTAGCATGGAAGAAGATGGTATGCATTTATTTAATTAATACATAAGTAAACAATAGTAAAACTGTGTATCTTACAATATTACATTCTAATTATACTCATGCATACATTAATGGGACATGTCATCCACAGAATTACAAGTCAGTGAAAAAAGGGGCACGCGGATGCAGCATGCTATAGTGTAATGGCCAACCTTGTAACCTTGGAATTGATCATGTTTACCATGATTAGGTGGAATACATGACCATCATCGACGAACGGGAGCAGTGTTTACCGTGATTAGGTGGAATACATGACCACCATTGATGAACGGGAGAAGTGACAAGATCGATGTGTCGCTAGGTATGTGCAAGAATTTTGTTCAGCCGTTGCAATGCACGGATTATTTTTGCGACTCAAGTGAAGATGTGTTGTTTCCGTGTTATGACCGCAAAGGCATATGTCAACATAGGGAAGTAGAGATTTCACTGAAACAAGGCCCCCAAAGCTTAGCTTGTGTGCACCTAATGATAACTTCTTATGACAACTAGAATTCACGGTAGAAGTTGTTTGATTGGTAAATTGTTTTTCAGGTTTCCAAACAGATGCTTATTTATTTTGTATTCGTTGTAACACATGGCCTTTCTTGCTTTTACAAAATGTCGAAGCACTAGAAAATGACTAAACTTTATACGCCCCGTTGCAACGCATGGGCCTTTGTGCTAGTATATCCCTAATAATAAAGCACGGATTGACTCCGTGGGTTCACCGTCACAATACGCTTCTTCTCGTGATTTTACGCTTTCAATTTAAATTTAAAATATATTCGAGGTGGTACTAAATTTCTGTCTCGGTAATTCAATGAGGCGAATCCTGCGCCGGTTCGCCAACTGCGCTTGTAATTGGGCCGGCCCGTTTTTTCTTTATTTTTCAAACCCAAGCAAATAAGGCGAGTGCGCCAGCGGGGTTCGAACTCAGGAGACCGCAGCGCAATAACCACTAGGACACTAAATCACTTGTGTACAAATACATGTTACCTTCTTTTATTCTTTCCCAGGTCGCGGTTCTTATTCCTTTTTTTGTTTTCTTCATTGCACGAACTTGGTTCAAATTCGTGATTCTATATTCATGAACTTTTTCAAAATATCATGAACTTTCATCAAACTCCATGATTTTTTCAAAAAATTATTAGTTTTTTTAAAAAAATGTTGAACTTTTTTTCAAATTTGATGAACGTTTTCAAATTCAATGAACTTTTTTTCAAATTCGATGTAATTTTTTCAAAATCAATAAACTTTTTTACAAACTGGATGAACTTTTTTTCCAAATTCGATGAACTTTTCTCAGAATCAATGATTTTTTTTGAATTCAATGAACTATTTTCAAATTTGATGAACTATTTTCAATACCGACGAACTTTTTTTGAATTCGATGAACTTTTTTTCAAATTCGATGAACTTTTTTCAAATTCGACAACTTTTTATCAAATTCCATGAACTTTTTTCTAATTCTATGAACTTTTTTGAAAATCGATGATTCTTTTAAATTCAATGAACTTTTTTTGTATTTGGTGAACTTTTTGTCAAAATCGATAACTATTTTCCAAACTCACGTTTTTTTTCAATTTTTTGTGCTTTCTTCAAATTCATGAACTATTTTTGAATTTGTGAATTGTTTTTTCAAATTCATAAACTGTTTTTCGAAATTTTGCACCAGCAACACTAAATACTTCGCCGCTACAGTACCTCGTGGCTCTGTAGAGCGGCTGGAACGAGCGAGCGAGGACTGCACAGCACTAACAGGCCGGCCCAACTAGGGACTCCCATTCAATCATGCGTCTTCCGCGCTTGGGCAGTCTTCCGCGCTTGGGCATCAGCCCATCTGGCATGCATCCCCCGGTCTGGGCGAGATGCAGCTGTGGCGGCAATGCATGGGGTGTTTAGAAGGTCGACGCCGACCCAGATCTAATATGAAGGCGGCAAAGAAATTGGGCGATGGTAGTGCAGCACTCCCACAGGGCTTTCAGGGGGAGAGCAGACGAAGTCGGACGATGGCGGGCGCATCACTCCCAACGGATCCAACCCAGGAGCGGCGTCATGGCGTGGATCTAGAGCAAAACGCGATGGCGGCGAAGCTTCTCTGCCATGGCGGCTCGACTGGGTTCCTGCGCTGGAAGAGGAGAGTGAGACGAGGGAGGAGATAGACAGGAGAAGATAAGAAGGAAGAGGAAGGAGGAAAGGGAGGGAAAAGGCAGGGAAGAGGGCGGCGGTCGCGAAGCTATACTGCCATGGCGGCTCGGCTGAGTTCCTGCGTGAAGGGAGGAGAGAGACGGGAGAAGAAGAGGGCGGCAGCGCGAGGTTATCGGCGGCAGTTGGGCTCGCCGGCCGGAGGCGAGAGGAAGGCGGCGGAGATGTCATCCCAAGGAAGAGCTCGGCCTTTCCTCGCTCGCTCGGGCGCAGCGGCGGCTGCTGGCTATAGCGGGCACATGCTCCCATTTTTTAGAAGAAACATTTTTTATTTCACTTTTGTTTAGGGGAAAGCGTTCTTTATTTGACGGGCACGAGATGTCCTATGATTCAGCCCATCCAGTTTACTATTCTCTTTATTGGGCCAGCTTTTGGTACTATAAAAAAATCTTTATTGATTAATAGTACCATCTATTCCTAAAAAGAAAATTAGTAGTACCACCCTGCAAATATACACAGGATCTCACTAATTTATATATGGCCTCAAATAGACAACCAATAAGCCTCTTTGAAAATAATAAAAAACTGCGGATGAGGTGTAGCTATAATCTAGCAATGACGGAAATAAACAAAACAAATGATGAGGTGTGGGTATAATCCGACAATGACAGACATATGCAAGTCAGTGGTTAGGTTAGTAAAATCTTGAACCACGTATTATATTTTTTTCCGTTGCAACGCACGGGCATGTGTGCTAGTCTTTCCCTAATAATAAAACACGGATTGACTCCGTGGGTTCACCGTCACAATACGCTTTCTTCTCATGTCATAATACGCTTTTACGATTTGTATAGACAAAATCGTAATATAAACGAGGTGGTACTAATTTGGGGGCCGTCATCTACTTCTGTTCCTGCGTGGGTTTTACGATTTGTATAGACAAAATCGTAATATAAATGAGGTGGTATTAATTTGGGGGCCGTCATCTACGTTCTATTCCTGCATGGGTTGCAGTTTTTGATTTTCGTGGTGGGCCAAGTTGGGCCAAGCTGCGCATAAAAAATAGTTGCTAATGGTTTGGGGTCTGAAACACACGATCTTTCTTTCTGTATGACGATATTGATTACGTACACAATTAAATATAGTCCCACATCGTCTCTATGCATCAAAGAGCATCAATTTATATATGTCCGAGTTATACAAGAAAACAAGCAGGCTCGAAAATAAACAAAACAGGGTGAGATATGGGCCTCGGTGGTGTATGTATGCGCGTGATAGAAAGAACAAAGAAAGGGGCTCGTGGGGGGCACAGGAGAACAAAGGGGCACCACCAGATGGCATGGATGACCGAAGAGAATTGATGGGGATGCCCTTGCGGCCTAGGGAATCGATTGGGGAAAATTGGCGCTGGGGAAGTGAAGAGAAGAGGAGAGGAGCAGGAACATGCTTGGCTTTGGCGCCATTGATGGAAGAAGAACGAGGCCGAGGCTGACGGCAACAACGGCCGAGGCCAAGAGTCCGTAGCCACACCACTACAGCTCCACACGGACACGGGTGCGATGAAACCAGCCAACAACTCAATGAGCAGAAGCAGCGCGGTTGCTGCGGTTTGCTCGAACTCCGACTGACGGCATGATGGCGTGGTTGCTGCGGTTTGCTCAAACTCCAACTGACGGCATGACGGCGTGCGTGGACCTCGGTGTAGCGCCGACAGACGGTCCCCTAAGCTACTTGCCTTCCTACATTTGTCTCATCTTTGACGAACTACAGGATGGACTGATTTCCAACTAATGCCACTCATGCATGATATGATCGGACAAGTGTATACACACATTTAGAATAACTGCATATGATCTACCACCTACTATGAAGTATGAATAGTAAATTCGTAAAAAATAAAAGAAAATTAAAAAATTCTAATATATTTTTTGGTAAACTTTAAGAAATGTTTGAAGGGCATGCAAATTTTCATAACAAAATAACATTGGAGCAAGTCGTACCAAAAAAAAATTCAGAGCTCCAAAATGCGTTTGAAAGTAACATCGATTTTGTTTTTTTATCACGCCTTGTACCGATGATTCTGTGATGAATTTTTTCTTGCACTTAAACATTCTTTAAAGTTTACGACAAAAAAATCAGAATTTTATGGAATAAATGTATTTTTTTTTGAATTCACAGTTCATCCAAGAGCATTTCAGCTCGAGATTAGAAACTCCACGTCTGAGTAAATTTTCCTATGATGCTACTCTAAACTTTTGCTGCATTTGTACAAGATGTGCTTGGTTGACCAGAGCATCGATTTTGTTTTTTATCACGCCTTTGCACCAATGTGATTTCTTGTTGAATTTTTTTTGCAGTCTAAACATTCTTTAAAGTTTACTAAAAAAATCAGAATTTTTGAAAATTTTTCTATTTGTTTTCAAATTTACTGTTCATCAAGGAGCATTTGACCTCAAGATTAAAAACTCCACGTCTGAGTAAATTTCCCTATGATGCTACTCTAAACTAGATGTGCTTGGTTGACCATTAATATGACAATAATTTTTCACATCTTCCCTGTGTTTGGTGGTCGTGCTAGCAACGGGAAGATGTGTGAGTTGGCTGCAGCGGTAGCAGCAGATGGGCGAGCATTATGCGATCCTTCTATGGAGGACAAATACAAGATGTGTGTAGTGCACGACATACCGCCACAACTTCATTGGTGATCCAATTGTTACTTGTCACCTATGCTCTCCACTCATGGGCGCTGCCAGATAGAAGCTCATGATACTGAGAGGGAATGTCTTGAGGCATTATTATCAAGGCTAAGGTGTGTGCCATTGTTCCGTTGCAACGCACGAGCCTTTTTGCTAGTCTATCCCTAATAATAAAGTACGGATTGACTCCGTGGGTTCACCGTCACAATACGCTTCTTCCCGTGATTTTACGCTTTTAGTTTGAATTTAAAAAATATTCGAGGTGGTACTAAAGGGTGATTGCTTCTGGTCGTCCATCGCTTCGTTTCTTCCTAAGATGCGTTTGATTTCCTGGTACGTCGCCAAGTTGGGCTGCCGCCTCGCTTCTTCCCGTCGCTCAGATGGGCCTGGCAGGGCCTGCACCCATGGTAAAAGTTATGTGATAATCAAACGCACCCTTTCATACTATCATCAGAAGATTCTAATCAAGGTAGCCTGGAATAGTACCACCTTGCTTCATTGAAAGAATTCTCCCCAATTTAAATACGTTCCCGGGTTGTCTGCAATATCAACCGGTCTCCTCAGGAATCAACAAACAGACATGAGAATTGTGCACACACGATAAGAAAGAAATGGGACGGCTCGGTGGGCAAGGAGGAGGCCAACAACGAGAACACACAAGGAGGAGGCAGACGGTCCATGGCGCTCCGGTGGTGCGCGGATCAGAAAGAAGACAGAGATGAGGGATCAGAGAGAAGAGAAAAGGGAGGGGGAGCTCACTCACCTCGCCGACGAGCGCAACGGCAACGAAGGAGAAGCGTGGGAGCTGGGGACGCGCGCAGGCGAGGTGGTACGTGGGCGGGCGTGAATGGAACGAAGAAAGAAGAGATTGGTAGTTGCGGCTGGTCGGACACCCGCGGCTGCGCACTCCCGCATCTCGCACGGCGTCCTCCCTGGCTCCCAGCGCGAAGCTGCCGCAGCTGTGTTGCCCATAATCGGAACTACAGTACTATAAGCAGCTAGCGGACGGCCTCCACTTTGTCTACCGCATGTACGGTTGGATCAGTACGATTGATCGTGCACAAATCGTCCAGCGCATGACCAATGTGAAGGCAAATGGAAGACCACTTTAATGGACCTAGAGTTTCTACACCCAGGTCCTCGTGTGAACAGTAAGATACATTTTTTTCAAAAAATTGATTTTTTTGGCATCCGTTTATAAGTTTGTTGTGCATGCAAAATTTCATCGCAAAATCACATTGGTGGAAGGCCTCGTAAAAAAATGAAATTGGTGCTCTAAAAATATTACTTGCAGAATTGGTTTTGTTTTTTATATGACTTCCACCAATGTAATTTCGCGATGAAATTTTGCATGCAAAACAAATATTTGTGAAAGTATGACATAAAAAAAGTTCAGTTTTTTTTATTTTTTTTCTATTTTACTGTACACACGAGGAGCAAGGACCAGCATTAGCTCCAGAATTAGTTCAGTGTATCAAATTCTGGTCCAATGAATTTTTGCTTTTTAAGTTTCAAGTTCCTAAATAAACATTAGCTCAGGGTATGGACCTGATTGAAAGGATTCTAATACGCAATATGCACTCGCAATTTCCTAGAGGGAATGTCGACCTCAACCATATGGCAGGAGCTTTGCGTAAATTCATTCATCTTTGATCTAATCGGTACTTCAATAAAATACAAAAAATTGTTCAATACTCTATCCATGAATTGGTATTCCGGTTCGTACTTTTTTTAAACGGCTTGCCGATTGACACTAACTATGTGTCCATTTTGTATGGCGAAGTCATATGTACGATATCTAAGTTCAATTACAAGTTCCCGTACGCGACATTGCCTCACAACCACTGGCGGAGGGCTCCGGTGGGCAGGGTATGGCGCCCGCCATATCTTGATTTTTGGCCAAAAAATTTTATGTCTACGTATCTATCACTTTTGTACTGCCTAGACATCGGCTGGAGCATCGACCGCGGCCAGATGGGGCTCTGCATCGAGCGCCCACTAGTGTATACCTAGAAAAACAGAAAGAAATGAACGCCCGCACACACCGACGCCGCGACGCGAACGCGACCAACTCCACCCACCTAGACGCGACCAAACCTAGTGCGGCGGCGGCGGCTGGCCAGATCGCGAGGTCCAGGCGGGCGCGACGACGGGGCGGTCGACGGCGTCAGCGGGCTGGGGGCTTGGAGGGCTGCTGCACAGCGGCGCTTGCAGCGGCGGCTCCGGCGGTGCAGCAAGCGGCGGCCCCGGCGGCGCAGCAAGCGGCGGCTCTGACGACGGCTTCAGCGGCGCGGGGGCTTCATCGGCGGCTTCAGCATGCGACGGCCACAGTCGGGGTCGGGGATTTTTCTGGTAATCCCTAGGGGCTAGGTCTGAACTCTGAACTTTGTTGGGGCATTGGCGTTTTTTCTTTTGTCAGTTCTCCATGATCTGAAGTTTCTGAACCAGAACTCCAGAACTTCAGATTTGTTTATATTCATTCATGCTAGTGTATTGTCATTGCCTGGGTCTTCTAGACGCCATTGAAAGCATTATTATCGGTATGTTTTAGGTTGTTTTTCTATTGAAACATGCCTATGTTTTCAGTGTATTTCATTTTGAGTTGTAATGTGTATTGACTCTTTCGATTTGCATCAAAAGAATTCTTTTCTTAAGATTTTGCCACACCTTAATTTTTTTCCGTCCTCCGCCTCTGCTCACAACCAAGCTCATCGGCTTGGAATTGAAAGACGTGAATAGTTGGACCACATGGCCATCGTCGATGATGGTGGCGTACAGAAGTGGCAACACGAATGGATTGCTTGGCGTATACGAAAATTTTCTCGTTGCAACGCACGGGCTCTTTTTTGCTAGTTGCTAGTAATAATAAAGTATGGATTGACTCCGTGGGTTCACCGTCACAATACGCTTCTTCCCGTGAATTTACGCTTTCAGATTGAATATAAAACATATACACGAGGTGATACTAAAATATAATTCTGATTGTACGTGCACACTAAAAGTTTCGCTAAAATTCCTTAAAACGATCTTTGTGACTCGCCCGGGCCTCAGCCCCATCGATAGACCTTGCTGGCAGCCTCACAAACGGCAGCCCACATCGATGGCCCCGGGATTTATTCCTTCATGGCAGCCTCACAAACGGCAGCCCACAACCGATGAAGACAGGCAGGGACGCAAAAATAATGTGCTGTGAATTAATTAAAGGGAGTAACGTTTCTTCTTTATGATTTTTGTGTTTTTGTATTCCGTAGGGCCTAGACTTTCAAATATGTTTATTATTAGGGAAAGATTGTATGTTAAGTGAAATATACAAGCGCATTTGCATCTAGCATTGGTTTGGATATGTGGTCCATGTGCTTCTGCTGATGCACGCATGGCGCAGCCTCCACCTGTCCTCTATTACTCTCCTCACCGCAGCGAACACCATCATTGTCCATGAAATTATAAGTTAGTATAGCGAGGTGCTCACAGGAACGACATGCTACAGTGCGATGACCAAACTCATCACCATGGAATTGACCACATTCATCTTGAATTGGTTGACAATGTGACAAAGGGAGGGGCTGGCAAAAACAGCGTGTTAAAGTGTGATGACCAAGCTCACCTTGAGATTGATCATGGTCGTCGTTAATTGGTGGATGACTAACAACCGTCGACGATGGTGATGAAGAGAAGTGACAATATGGACGGGCTACTATGCACATATAAGGATTTGTTTTCCCCGTTGTAACGCACGGGCTCGACCACTTTGGGAAGTCATCGTGCACTCAAGCCTAGGAATTTCCGGTAGACGGCAACTCGATACGCCTAGCTTTGCTAGCTAGCTACGTAGTCAAACTGTACAATGTACAACGTCCAACTATTGTTATCTTTCTTATCTCCTCTCAATTGCACAATCAATTTTTGTAAGGAATTTTCACCCGCAAAAAAAAATTGTAAGGAATTTCACCACAACAGTATTATTGTACATAGTATGCTGAAATCAGCAAAATGTGGTCATATGAAAGAATACACTTAAGCCTTCTCATGGCAGCACAAACAAACAGTTTACTTACAAAATAGAAAGAATTATAAAGAAATTGTCATTGTGAGGATTTTTTTTAGAAAAGGTGTCATTGTGAGGATACATTCAACTTTGGCCATAACATATGAAATGGCACGTGGGCTTTATATGTCTTGGTGATCATGCATCTCGATCTTTATTTTATAGATGATAAACCCTTACTCAAAAGATGACATGCTTGGGGTTGAGCCGCTCGAGCTACGATTTCCATATGAGCTTAACAAGAAGGTATCATGCTCACTCGAGCTAAGAAATGAGACAAATGCTCATATGGCATTCAACATCGAGACATTTAGTCTCCTGCCATACTGCACACAGCCAGAAAGAGGCATCGTGTCACCACGATCCAAGTGTAGTATCAATGTAACATTGGAACAACAGGACAATTCTCCAAGAGATTTCCAGCACCCCGGCGTCTTTGTCGTGCGAAGCACCAAAGTGGATGATGTTCTTATATCTAGTGACATAACTAAAGACATGTTTGTTAAAGAGAGGGGCAACGTGGTTGATGAGGTAAATTTGGATGTTGTTTTTGATGCACAACTACTAGCACCTTGCCACTCAGAAGAACCCACGGAGGATTTGTCACTTGAGACTCTTAATACACTTTCTGGTACGGGCAATCTGAAGGCATCTGGTGTCCCACAGTTAAGTGCAAAAGAGACGGGAGAAACAGTTTCTGAGGTGAGCTTACTCAATGTCAAACTATAAGCATCAACTTTCTGGTTTAGCTGCCTATCTCATTTCTAAACCCTTCGTGTTTTTAACTTGTTTCTCACAGGTAGTCTCAGGCTCTCAGCCTCCAGCGAATCAACTGTACCCCTTGATGCCAAGTTGATTGTAGCTTCAGATGAACCACCACAGCCACCATCTCCATTGCTTGAGGAACACAAGGACATGTACGAAAGTCTAGACTGTAGCTGTCTATAGTACTCATTTATGTCACTTCTCCCAACGCCTTCCATATATTTTCACGCCCCAACTCCTCCCGTGTCGCCCCTGCGCGGCGACCGGTGGGAACCCTAGCACTGCCCCGTCCTCGTTCCTCCCCTGACCTCTCCTCCTCGCCGCCGCCGGGGCGCGCCGCCGGGCAAAGCCAGGTCGGCGGCGGCGGCGGCGGGATCTCTTCTCCCACGACTAGCTGGATCTAGCATGGGCGGATCGCGGTGGTTGTTGGCGGCGCTCTGGAGGCGGGGCGCGCCGGCGCGGGCTTGGGGGCGACGGCAGGGCTCACGCTCGTGATTTCCCCTGGTGTGCGTGGGAGTCCGCTCGGGGCGCGCGGCGGCGGCCCTCGGCAAGCGGTGGCGGGCGCTGGGCTCTCGGCAGCGCTCCGGCGTGTGCAGGCGGCGGTGGTCCTTGTGCGCTGTCGGCGGCTCCGTCTCTGACCCGGACGGCGCGGGGGATGGCGGCGGCCCGGTGTGGCCGGCGATCTGGATGTGGTGGTGTCGACGGCTCGCTGATCTGCCGGTGCTCCATGGTTCTGCCTGGTGGTGCTGGTGGTGACGGCGGCCCGTGCACGAGAGTTGGATCCCTTTGAACTGATCTGGGTGAAAACTTGCCTTCGGCGTCTACTAAGGCCGGCGGTGGCGGCGCTATATGCGCCGTTCCCTTCTAGAAGGCATCGCCGTGGAGAAGTTCAATGCCACTCTCTGCCACCTCCGGGGGAAACCCTAGATCGAATGATCGGATGACGGCGGCGCTCTGGTGTCGTTCCTCCCTTGGGGGCGTCATTCTTGGAGGTACACACATGATCGAGGGACCAGAGGACGGATTCTTTGGTGGAGCGGTGATTCATCCTACACACCGATGGCGACGGTCTTGACGGCGTGGCGCAGTGCAGATTCGGAGTTTGCTGTGGGAGGATGGACTCGCGCAGGAGGACGACGCTGTCGGGCGTCGTGGTGGCGTCGATGGCAGAGAGACCTGGCATGGTACACGCAACAGTACAGTTCTGAAGATGGATTGGTGGCAGGTGGCTGCGGTGGCCTCATACCCAGCAGGCGTCCTGATTGAGGAGTGCAGCGGACTGGTAGGTGCCCCATACCAGACAGGCGTCCTGGTTGGGACCTCAGGTCTTAGATGTTTAAGTTTGGCTGCAATGTCTGTTTGGTATTAGGCCCAGACTATCTGCACCCCTTCATCAATTGGATAGGTGTAGCAACAATTGTTGCATAGACGGTGGCTTTAGTCTTGCTGTTGTTTGGCTTTGTAAGGTCTTGTGAGAATAATTAATAAAGTGGCCGTATGGATCGCCCAAATGCAGAGGCCGGGAATCATCCTCCTTTTCTAAAAAAAAACTTGTCGCTCTTTCAAAAATGTCATATGTACATATTTCTACAGTGGGTTGTCTTTTTAGTTGTCTATGGAATTCCAAAATGGAAAGAAACCTGAATAAGCTGTCGATTGGTACTAGATTTTATCTCATGTATCTAGCCTGACTGTGACAAGGTACTAACATTTCCCCGCAAAAAAAAGAGAGACAAGGTACTAACATTTGCAGAAAGTATGTTATATATGTAATGCGCCATGAAAATACTGGTTTAAAAGAAAGGTTTGTTCACATGTATTAATTGAGCCCATTTGGGATATAAACCTTCCCCTATTTCCGGTTGGAGATGGCTTATTTGGTGTGTGGAAGGTGCATGGAAAAAATACATAAGACATATATAGTCACTAGCTAATTGCTCGTGTGTTGCAGCGGGAGTATATACAGAAAGTGCCTAACATATATATTTAGGGCAGCATTTCAACTTTTTTATGGGATCCCTTCTTTTATTGTTATGAACCACTCTCCATCTTCTTCTTCTTCTTCTTCTTCTTCTTCTTCTTCTTCTTGCCGTTAGGATCCTCTACCGACAATCTTCGCCTCCCTGATCCTAAATTGTCACCTCTGTCAATGGCGCATCCGACTGGCACCCACACATATTTTGACTTGGAAACATGTAACTATCTCGTTTTGTTAACATAAAGAGAACCAGACATGGATTAGTTAGAAGATGCAATAAAGAAAACAATGATTTACAAAGTTACTACGTGTGCGGGGAAGAGTAGTTTATCTCGGCAATTGTTCTGAAAACCATAGACTGCATACATAATTAAAATGCAGCATGTGTAATAATTCCTCTATTCCAGAATATAAGGCACAACAATTTTCATAAAAGTCAAAAGGTTGTAGAATAAAATGTCTACATGTGCAATAATTTTTATAATAAAATATGTAAATACTTTTTACGATGGATCCAATGATACAAATTTGGTATTATAGATATTAATTTTTTTTCTAAGAACATGATAAAAAATGCACAAGTTAAACTTTTGAAAATAATAATACTATATTTAATTAATAAAATATCATTAATATGTAACAAAATATATACAGTTGGAAATTTATGATAAAAGTTTAACCCAAAATACAATTGCTCTAAAATTTCGGACAGAGTACCTGCTATGTACACATGAGACATGACAATGTTTTGGTTGCACCCAGTCATCCATCCAGACCATTAATCAAAGAAGCAAGCCTTCGGAGACACATTGAGAAGTGCTTCCTTGAAAGAAGCATGTGGAGAACAGTTATCACGAAGACATCCCATGGTGTACCTAGGTATGAACAGAACAATTAGCAAATTCAAAAGCACCACAGAAGCATCATCCCTAGCTCATAATCGTTTGCATAAAAGTACACTGATTTTCACCCGTAAAAAAAGTACACTGATTTCATCATCCACTGCCTATGTTAATTATTAATTCACGCTTAAATGGAGGAATCGACTCACGAACGGTTGGTTTCTCAATCGATAACACATGTTTGTCTATCACATGCATGCATGTAGTTCCTGGATCATCAGCTGGATGCTGTGCAAGATTCGCAGTTTTCCATCACACTCGGCCATCACGTGAAACTACCGACCGCAAACAAGAGACGTACGCTGACTTCGGCGGATACATAACGATCATGTCGTTGTCATCGAACAGCTCTTGCAGTGTGCACTGAAACTTGCGGCCACTGTCTTCAGTCGCCTCACTGCATAGCCCGTCTTCTTTTGGCCACCAGGGAATATCACAGATACGCACGCCGGTGCCCCGACAGCCATGGCGGGTTGCTCTCCTCTGAGAGCTCACCGGAGGGGCGGCCCGACGCCAGCAACTTTGCCGACCTGGACGCGGAGGAGTAGGACGTCGTCTCACTGGCCGCCTGCGGCCGGAGTAGCGGCACGACGGCACGGACGGCACTGTGGAGCCAGGATTCGCGAACAGGTCAGCCTTGAGTTCGGCGTCTCCGTGACAGTTGACA
Source organism: Triticum dicoccoides (assembly GCF_002162155.2). Taxonomy (NCBI): domain Eukaryota; kingdom Viridiplantae; phylum Streptophyta; class Magnoliopsida; order Poales; family Poaceae; genus Triticum; species Triticum dicoccoides. The sequence goes on along the minus strand of NC_041384.1, from coordinate 44,734,296 downwards.
ATACTAATTTTCTTTTGCTGTAATCCAGAGGGTTGGAGGGTCGTACCTGCCTAAGACTAGCCACAGTGAAAGTAATTTCAGTAGTAACATCGAGTCCAACTCAGCAAATTTGCTTATGTGACAATGAGTTAATGAGGAGAGAGGTAGTTGTAGTAACTTAGCTAGTTACTGTAACATCACATGTTCCAATGCAATATAAGTCTATAACCTAATAAATGAATCTTTGCATGTTACCACACTTAAGTTACTACCCACTATGAAGGTAATAACATAGTCTAACGATATGTGTATGTTACTAGTCTATGTTACTCTTCATTGTGGCTAGTCTAATGGCATGTCAATCCTCGGCTCGCTGGCCGAGGATGAGGACGTCGGCGTACGGTAGCGGGCTGAGGATGAGGGAGATGGGATCTGGAGGAGCCTTCTATTTCGGATGGAGGAGGCAGCGGCTACGCAGCCCTAGGAGTGCGACGTGGGGAAGGAACGAAAAAACAGGAAGAGCAATTATCTCTACTTACTTAAAAAGAATGCAAGGTTTCCATTTCATCTTTCTTCGCACCACCCCTTCGTCCACCATTCTATGTATATGATAATCAAACATCTTAATTTACTTATCTTCTGAACCAATTCCACTTTAATTTACTTACCAAACTTCTAATCAAAATATAAGGAAATTCATGGTCAGAATTTGATGAACATTTATTTACACAATCGCATTATTATTGATAGGTAAATCACAAGCTAATGTAGTAGAATATTTATATCCCGTTGCAACGCATGAGCATTGTTCTAGTTACACAAACAAATCAATGAAAAACCAAAGACGTAGAGAGGTGGGAAACCATCGTACGTTGGGGTGGGCCAAAGATGTTCGACGAAACGTAAGATGGGAGACGGAGCACTCCGTTTCTTTTAGGTAGTGGAGAAAAGAAGAGATTCTTCGATAGGCGGAAGCTAATGTGCACTCCGTGGCAAGAAGAATAGCGGAAAAATGGGATAGAGATAGTCAAATCCAATTCCTAGGAGTTCCCTGCCCTTTTTGCACTATTCACACAACAAAGCTAATTAAAGAATCATACTCCCTCCGGTCCAAACTATAAGTAGTTATAGTTTTCTAAAAAGTCAAAGTTCTTTAACTTTGACCAAGTTTATAGCAAAAAACATCAACATCTACCATATTAAATAAATAAAATATGAAAATACATTTGATGGTGAATCTTATGATATTGATTTGATATTATGAATAATGGTATATTTCTCTATAAATCTTATCAAAGTTAAGAAGTTTGACTTTTTGACAAACTAATACACCTTACATTTTAAAACGGAGGAAGTAGCTTACAAAAGGCAACAACAACAACACTGCACTTGTACTTAACACACAGATGCGTGCCACGTCCTCATATTTCATCTGGATCAATTAAAAAAATTACCATAGAGGCCTGCCAGCTCTGACATTTGGCCACCTCTATCCCCCAAGAGCCCGCGTTACCGCGTGTCCTAGAGCTTTCACAGGGTTTCCATGGCAGCAGAAGGCAAGCCCGGGCGTTGGCCAGGGTAAGGGAAGCCATAACTCCTTGATTGCGCATAGATGAGTTCATGTTCCTAGACAAGGCAGCCATATCTGATTACGAAATATACTTACATGTCAAAAGGCTATGAAATCATGGCCGTGCATTGTTACGGTCAAGAAGTTAGAACAAACGACAAGGAAACCTACGCGGCGCACGTCCAGGGGAGCATGCTTGGAGTTGCTGTTGTTTTCCTCCTCATGGGGCAATGATGCAATGGGAGATCGACTGTCCTCGGACCATTCCTCCAAAGGGGATTGGAGTGGATTTTGGCTTCTAGAGGTTTTAATCCCCCTCACCCCCTTCAAATCCATCTCAACCAAACAAAGCGCAAGGCTCTTATGAGAGATGGACATGCTCCAGGTCATTTCAATAGGATCTAGAAAAGTGCCTTCCAGTTAAGACACCGAATATTTTGCTGGCTCATGCATGTTGCATGATGGCCGTGTGCATCCTTGGATGCAGAGGCCGGCGGTTTCAACCTCCTTTTCGACAAAAATGCATGTTGCACGACAGGATAAATACTAGGAGCTTGCTACATAGGAAATCCTCCTACCTTCCTATCCTCTCAGTGGCATCTCAAATTTTAAGAAATTGCTCGACCTTTCAGCATGGATATCATAATCATGGGATATTGGAATATCTGGAGGGTCAAAACAAATAAATTAATAGACTAATTTTCAAGAATGGAAGCCCCCTAGGAGGCACAGATGACTTATTGCCCCAAGTAGGATCTTACTCTGGTTATCCATATAAAATAGCTAAACACATCAGCCCAAACTTCAATTCCTGGGTACAACACAATCTTTGATTCTGGCTCACTACTTTGTGTGCGCGTGTAAGGAAGTTGGAGTTATGTTGGCTCCGTCAGTTAGGAACTTAGGATGCATGCGAGGAGACTGAGCAAACGGGCCGCGAGCGGAGGGCTCGGCCGCACGCACGGGAGAAAGAAACGGAATGCCACACAAACAAGATTGATTTCATCCCAAAGATCCCCATGCGTGCTTCTCTCAACAACCCCTCCAGTCGGTGGGAGTTGTGGCACACAACGCACAAGTGCGAAAACATAAAATAGAACACCTGCACCCAAGCTCTTTCTATCTAACCATCCATTCTGCGTATCACGATTCATGCAAATATATTTCTTTTTTTTCTCTTGCATAAAACATGTTTTAAAGTTTAAACTTTTGCAGCGTGGCAAAGTTTTCTATCTAGAATCTAGGATAAATCTTATCAAAATCATATTTTGTATATTTATGTTTGACAAAAAATTCTGAAAAGATTTATCCTAGATTCTAGATAGAAAGCATTGTACGCTGCAAAGGTTTGAACTTCAAGACATGTTCTATGTGAGAGAAACAAAAAAAAGAAAATATCATATAAAAAGTTAGTTGTGTTGCACAGATTTTAAAGCAATATTAGACAACCAGGATAGCAGGGCCCAGGTGCAGATGTTCTAAAAATCCACACTCCGCACAAGTGATCAGTGAAGAAGCCATGGCCATCCATCAGCACGTACCCCTTCTCCTTCTCCTCGGGGTGGCCGGGGTGTCAGGCCTTGCGCCCCGCCGCGCGTCCCCCCTCATCAAATCAATGTGCGTCGCGGCCATCAAGCACACCTGGAAAACCTCCTACCACTATTCTGTGCACATGCTCTTGGCCGATCCAAGGGCCACCTTCGCCGCCGACGCACGGGGGCTCACGGTCGTCGCGGCCAGCCTCATCGCCGCCAACGTCACGTCGACGGTGCGCACCCTCAAACTAATGTAGACCGAACCCCGTGGCGAGATCCTATCCGTTGTTGTGGTCCGACCTTTCACGACACTCCACCACCAATAGCAGCAACCTCTCGCCCGCGCACACGATGTACACGAAGTAGAGGGTTTGAACCTTGCGGCCCAGCACGAGAAAACCAATCTCGACGAAGGTACTCACGCGCAAAACAATTTCCACGAAGAGAAATCGCAACACAGAGGTTTTCTAAAGATCCCTCCAAAACTTGATACGGATGTCTACCCTAAAAACACATCGTGTCTATTTCATAAAATATTACCTGCTTTTACAAAGAACTGAATTGGCTTTATATAATAGCCGTACACCCTAACTATCTTGGAAAACAAGCCTTGGTACGTACTTGAAAGAAAAGATAACACATAAATATATGCTAGTCTATTTAAGAAAACAAAAACTACTAGATTTGTTGCATGCATCGCCGGCCTCTGTTTTTATGTTGGAGGACCCAATCCAATTTCCTTCAAACATAGAAGACTCCACATATTATACGTCTGGTTTGCTACATGATATCTCTTGCACGGCAGGAACAAAAACAACCAACGCAGCTTGACCCCTAGCCTGTCTTTTTTAAATGAATCTGATCTCCTTTTGTAGTACGAGCCAACATTACCCTGCATGCCCGCATGCACACCAAAGCTTCCAGAATGCATGTACGTGTATGTCTTACCCACAAATGTGTCCTCATATTTTCCTTTAAACTGAAACAAACACAATCTGTCTGTTTGGTCCGGATGGATACAAATCACGGCAACTAACTTTTCCTTATTTGTCGTGGTCGTAACTGTATCGACCATCATAGTTAACTTACACACGGTCATATCACAGACACCTCGTTGGCAGCATCCAGCAGTGCTTGGACATGTACAGGGACATGAACGGATGGGTCGTCGGCGCGGTCGACGACCTCCTGTGGGCCGCATCGAGGCAGCGTCGATGAAGCTATGTATCTAGGGTAGGGTCATGGATCTGTCCAACATACCCTCCTCAAGGACATCTCTACAAAGAATTAGAAGCAGTCAAAAAGAAATCATCATCCACTCAACCATGAAGATGTGCTCACTCGACCACCTTTAAGACACTCGACCACCAGAACATGAGAAACCCTCCACTCTGCAACGGTCAAGACTTAAACCATAACTTTATGGGCATTTACAACACTTTACTGCAGACGTTACCAGTAACGCCCCTCCTTTATGAGCATTGAACCTTGTGTAACGGAGGGGAGCTGTGGTCCTGGCGTACTCTATATAAGCCACCCCCTCCTCTGGGACAAGGGTTCGCACTTTCTGTAATTCACACACATATATTCAGTCGACCGCCTCCGGGCTCCGAGACGTAGGGCTGTTACTTCCTCCGAGAAGGGCCTGAACTCGTAAAACTCGTGTGTACAACTCCTTCATAGCTAGGATCTTGCCTCTACATTCCTACCCCCTTATTCTACTGTCAGTCTTAGAACCACGACAGTTGGCGCCCACTGTGGGGCAGGTGTCTTAGCGACTTGTTGGAGAAGTTGCAATTTTTCCGACCCCCCTCATCATGGTTTCAGGTGGAGGTTTGGCCGAGGGCCGCGGGATCCGTCTCGGCGCGCTCGTGTTTGTCGCCGATGACTTCGCTTGGCTTCAGGAGGCTCCACTCGACGTCGACGCGCTCCCCGCCCGCGGGGCGACGTACTTTTGTGCGTGCGTCCGCGGCGTCCTCCTGCGGCAACCGTCGACCCAGTATCAGTCGACTCCAGTAGTTTTCCCCCTCCCTGCGGCTCGCCAGAGCAAACGCTCCGGTCGGTCGAGGCTTCAGCGGTGGGTGAGGCATGCGGTGGCCTGCCAGTCGGCCACCCCTCAAGTCGCGGCGATCGAGCCCGACGAAACTCTCTACGGCATGTTCGATCTGTCGTCTGGCTCCGTAGAGACCGCATCCGAGTGCGACAGCAGCGACCCGGCGGCTGAAGTTCTGATGGCCAATGGACCATGCAACCCTCCTGGCTTCACCCGTGAAGACGGAGGCAACGGGAACGGCGATCCGTCGCACGTTCATGAAGAGTACCACCCCGAACCCCTCTCTTCGCAGCAGAGGGAGGAACTTCGCCGCCGGAACATGGATGCACTGCATACTCCTACAGTTGGAGAAACCCCTGAGGCCCAGGCCTTGGAGCAGGCGCGCTTGGCCAACTTGGCTGAGCGCACTCGACTGGAGAACCTCCAGCGCGCACTCGACGATCGCGCTCGGCAGCGCGCTCCCGAATCCAGTCGACACCAACTTTTTCCATCTCCGACTCAGTTATACCGAACACCGATCCAGAATCTAGCAGCTGCTGCCCGGATAGCAGAGTCGATCCAACCTTCCCAATTAGAAGCTGGCCGAGGTCTGGTGCAGATCAGAGCCTTGCTCCGGGCAGCGGGAGAGCAGAATATGGCCATGTCTCAGTCGTGGAATAGGATCCATAGCAGATTCATGGTCGCAGACACAGTTCAGTCGGCCCATAGCCCAAGATCGCTCCCGAGGTGTGAGGGACGTGGAGATCGGCGTGATCAGTACAGAAACCGAGAGCAGTATGATCGCCGTGCCGATCGCGATGATCGTCGTCGAGTGCCCACGCCTCCTCCAAGGAGTGGGTCATACGTGCCTCGGCCACATGAAGACAGACGCCCTCACAATGTCGGACGAGGTATTCCAGTCGACCCCAGGGAGCCAGGCTTTGATGCGAGATCTATTCTCGTGCAGGGTTTGGTCGACAGAAACAGAGCTCACCGAGAGGGCCATGACAGAGATCCGCAAACCAGCAACAGGGTGCATGTCTCTGGTCCAGAGTGCTTCAGCAGAGCTATCAGAGCTGCGGTGATTCCCCCAACTTCAGGTTGGCGTTTGGAGTTAGTAAGTTCACCGGAGAGTCCAAGCTTGACACTTGGCTTGAAGACTACCGAGTGGCTATCCAGATTGGTGGCGGCAATGATGAAGTGGCCATGAAACACCTTCCTCTGATGTTGGAGGGCTTGGCTAGAGCATGGCTGAATCAATTAGCGCCTGGCAGCATCTATACTTGGGAAGATCTCGCCCGAGTGTTTGTCAGAACATTCGATGGCACTTGCAAACGGCCGGCAGGTTTGACAGAATTACAGTGTTGTGTTCAGAAACCGAATGAAACTTTGAGGGATTATATCCAGAGATGGATCACCCTACACCACACGGTAGAAGATGTGTCAGATCATCAGGCGATTTGTGCCTTTAAGGAAGGCATCAGGTATCGGGAGTTGAATATGAAATTCGGCCGGACAGGAAATATGACTCTGGCTCGTATGATGGAAATTCCCACCAAGTATGCCAATGGTGAAAAAGAAGAGCGACTCCGGAGTGGCAAGCACAAAGCAGTCGCCCACGAAGCCGGAGGAGGAAACTCCGGTCGGAAACAGAAGCGCAAGGCCGAGCCAGCTACTCCGGGTGAAGCCTTGGCTGTGGTTCAAGGAAAGTTCAAGGGGAAGCCCAAAGGGCCGTGGAACCCCAAGAAAGTAAAAGATCAAGATGGAAATGACGTGTTGGATCTGCCGTGCCATATCCACACTAAAAAAGATGAAGAAGGTAACTTCATTTACCCAAAGCACACCACTCGGCAGTGTCGGCTCCTAATCCAGCAGTTCCAAGAGAAACAGTCCAAGGAAAAGGAGAAAGAAGCAGACAAGGCTGAGGATGAGGAAGAGGATGATGATGGTTATCCCCACGTGAATTCCACTCTGATGATTTTTGCTGATGTTGAGAGCAAAAGTCGATTGAAAGTCATCAACAGGGAAGTGAACATGGTCGCTCCGGTGACACCCAGTTACTTGAAGTGGTCACAGACTGCCATTACATTCGACCAGTCTAACCATCCAGCGCACATAGCCACCCCTGAGAGGCAAGCACTGGTGGTCGACCCGGTGGTCGAAGGCACTCGACTGAGAAAGGTCCTGATGGACGATGGCAGTGGCCTGAACATACTATATGCAGAGACGTTGAAGGGAATGGGCATTCCGATGTCCAGACTCAGCGAAAGCCATATGAGTTTCCATGGGGTCATTCCAGGCAAGAAGGCTACATCCCTCGGTCAAATTGCGCTCGACGTGGTTTTCGGTGATTCCAAAAATTACCGCAAAGAAAAGTTGACATTTGAAGTTGTGGATTTCCAGAGTGCTTATCATGCAATTCTGGGCAGGCCAGCTTATGCACGATTTATGGCTCGACCATGTTACGTGTACCTCAAACTGAAGATGCCTGGTCCCAGAGAAGTGATCACTATCTCTAGTAACCGGAAGAAGGCAGAAGAATGCTTCCAGAAGGGCTCAAAGATCGCCGATGCCCAGATGGCCGTGGTAGAATTGCAAGAATACCAGAAAAATGCAGATCCGAGTGAATTGCCGCGAGCCAAGAAGCCGATTCACATTCACCCGACAGATCCCAATGCAGCTCCGACTCACATTTCAACCACACTCGACTCCAAATAGGAAGAAGCGCTCATCCAATTCCTCCGTGAGAACTGGGACATCTTTGCATGGAAGCCTTCTGACATGCCGGGTGTCCCCAGGGGACTGGCTGAGCATCGTTTGTGAGTCGACCCGAAGGTGAAACCAGTCAAAGAGCATCTTCGACGGTCCGCCGTCCAGAAAAGAAAGGCAATCGGTGAAGAGGTGGCTCGGCTTTTGGCATCTGAGTTTATCCGAGAGATTTATTACTCCGAGTGGTTAGCCAATGTTGTCATGGTCCCAAATAAAGATGACTCACTTTGCATGTGCATTGATTTCAAGCATATCAATCGGGCCTGCCCGAAAGATCACTTCCCTCTCCCTCGCATCGATCAGATAGTCGACTCGACTGCAGGGTGCGAGCGTTTGCCCTTTTTGGACGCCTACTCCGGGTACCACTAGATCCGTCTGTACGGACCCGACGAAATAAAGATAGCTTTTATCACCCCGTTTGGGTCCTTCTGTTATGTCACAATGCCATTCGGTTTGAAGAATGCCAGAGCCACATTCATGCGGATGATTCAAAAGTGCCTGCTCACTCAGATCAGTTAGAATGTGGAAGCATACATGGATGACATTGTGGTCAAGTCACATAAAGGTTCCGACCTACTGACCGACCTTGCTGAAATCTTTGCCAACCTTAGAAGGAATGATATCAAGCTCAATCCATCAAAGTGCATGTTTGGAGTTCCAGGCGGAAAGTTACTCGGTTTCCTTGTTTCCGAACGAGGAATCGATGTTGACCCAGAGAAAGTAGGCGCTATACTCCGAATGAAACGCCCTGTGCGTGTGCATGATGTCCAGAAGCTTACTGGTTGCTTGGCCACCCTAAGTCGATTCATTTCTCGCCTCGGTGAAAAGGCGCTGCCTCTTTACCGACTGATGAAGAAATCAGACAAGTTCGAGTGGACCCCAGAAGTTGATGCAGCGTTTGCAGAGCTAAAAGCCCTGCTTTCCACCTAGCCGGTGCTTGCTGCTCCAATCGGCAGAGAGCCTCTACTGCTTTATATAGCAGCCACTGGACAAGTCGTCAGTACAGTACTTACGATCGAGCGGAAAGAAGAAGGAAAAGCTTATAAGGTTCAACGCCCAGTTTATTATATTTCTGAAGTCCTGACCCCGCCAAAGCAGAGATATCCTCATTATCAGAAGCTTGTCTATGGGATTTACATGACCACGAAGAAGGTTGCACACTATTTCTCGGATCACTCTGTTACAGTCGTCAGCGACGCTCCATTGTCAGAGATTCTGCACAACAGAGATGCAACTGGTCTAGTGGCCAAATGTGCGATTGAACTCCTTCCCTTGGATATCAAGTTTGAGGCAAAGAAAGCTATCAAGGCCATAGCAATAGCAGATTTCCTCGCCGAGCGGATCGAACGGCAACTGCCGACTCAAGTTCACTCTGAGCACTAGACCATGTTCTTTGACGGATCCAAGATGTTGAACGGTTCTGGTGCTGGAGTAGCTCTGGTATCCCCCCGAGGAGACAGACTCAGATATGTCCTCCAGATTCACTTTGATTCCTCCAACAATGAAGCAGAATATGAAGCACTCCTGTATGGGTTGCGCATGGCCATCTCACTCGACGTCCATCGCCTCATGGTCTATAGCGACTCAGATTTGGTAGTTAATCAAGTAATGAAGGAGTGGGACGTCAGAAGCCCAACCATGACTGGTTACTGCAACGCGGTGAGAAAGCTTGAAAAGAAGTTTGAGGGGTTAGAACTCCACCACATACCCCGACTGAAAAATCAAGCAGCCGACGAGTTGGCAAAGATAGGTTCCAAGAGAGAAGTCATTCCCAGCAATGTGTTTTTGGAGCATATTCACTCGCCGACAGTTCAGGAAGATCCTTTTACTGAAGAGCCCCCGCAACCTAAGAGCGCCACAGATCTAACTGAAGTCGAGGTCCCAGCCGTGGTCGACCTGATCATGGAGGTTCTGGCCATTACTCCCGACTGGACGGTGCCCTACATTGCGTACATCCTCAGGAAAGAACTCCCAGAGGATGAAGAAGAGGCTCGACAGATCGTCCGTCGATCCAAGGCCTTTACTGTGATAAGAGGACAACTGTTCAGGGAAAGCGTGACTGCAGTCGGTCAGAAATGCATAACACGAGAAGAAGGTCGAATGATCCTCAATGGCATCCACTCGGGGACCTGTGGTCATCATGCGTCCTCTCGGGCCATCGTGGCTAAAGCATACCGAGCTGGATTCTATTGGCCACGAGCAAATGAAATGGCGAAAGATATAGTCGACAGATGTGAAGGCTGCCAGTTTTACTCTGACATGTCTCACAAGCCAGCGTCAGCCCTGAAGACCACCACCCTCATCTGGCCCTTTGCTGTTTGGGGACTGGATATGGTTGGACCACTAAGAACTGGCAGGAGCGGCTTCACTCATGTGCTCGTTGCAGTCGACAAGTTTACCAAATGGATCGAAGCTAAACCTATCAAGAACCTTGATGCTAGCACCGCTGTCAGTTTTATCAGAGAATTGACATTCAGATATGGAGTCCCACACAATATCATCACGGACAACGGATCGAACTTCGATTCCGATGAGTTCAGAGCTTTCTGCGCCTCCCAGGGCACTCGAGTCGACTATGCTTCAGTCGCTCACCCGCAGTCGAACGGACAAGCAGAAAAAGCCAATGGCCTAATTCTCAAAGGACTGAAACCCCGACTGATGCGTGATCTCAAACACGCAGCAGGCGCTTGGGTTGATGAACTTATGTCAGTTCTGTGGGGTTTAAGGACAACTCCTAATCGGTCGACTAGACGAACTCCTTTCTTCTTATTCTATGGAGCCGAAGCTGTTCTGCCAAGTGACCTGCTCCACAACGCACCCCGAGTCAAGCTCTTCTCCAAAGAGGAAGCAGGACAGGCCCGACAAGATTCAGTCGATCTCTTAGAGGAGGAAAGAGAGATTGTCTTGATCCGGACGACCATTTATCAGCAAGACTTGCGTCGATTCCACGCAGAAATGTGAGGGGTCGAGCCTTTCAAGAAGGAGACCTGGTTCTTCGAGTGGATCAACAGAAACCACACAAGCTTGCCCCGACTTGGGAGGGCCCCTTCATCATCACCAAAGTTCTCCACAATAGAGCATACCATCTTTACAGTTGAGCATCATAAAGATGAACCACGGGCTTGGAACGCGGAGCTGCTCCACCCTTTTTATACTTAAGCACTCGTTCGAATAAAATGTAATAAGAAACACCTTTGTAATTTGTTTATCAAATACAAGAGCTTATGGTCCTATCATTCGATTGTTGTGTTCTTATTTACTTCTGAAATCCCCAAGTGGGTGGGTTTAGTCGCGAATCCATTTCGCCTAAGTTCGAAAGAAAATCCTACCGAGTGGAGAGCAATCCTCCCACTCGGGGGCTTAGCTGCAGTTCAGTACTCGCCTAAGTTCTCCCACTAGGAGGCTTAGCTGCAGTCCAGTACTCGCCTAAGTTTAAAAAAATCCTACCGAGTGGAGAGCAATCCTCCCACTCGGGGGCTTAACTGCAGTCCAGTACTCGCTTAAGTTCTCTCACTAGGAGACTTAGCTGCAGTCCGGTACTCGCCTAAGTTTGAAAAAATCATACCGAGTGGAGAGCAATCCTCCCACTCGGGGGCTTAGCTGCAGTCCAGTACTCGCCTGAGTTCTCTCACTAGGAGACTTAGCTGCAGTCTAGTACTC
>NC_041384.1:44721644-44722139 GCF_002162155.2 Triticum dicoccoides | reverse complement strand
CGCCGCCTCTCGCCCGCCGCGCCCGTCCCCGTCGTCGCCTGCCGCCGCCCCCCGCTCGTACACACACACACAGACACAGACACAAACACACACACACACCCCCCCACACACACACGTACACACACACATTGTTTTTACTTATTTTCTGTTGTTTAGATTAATGTTAGATAAATTACATAGATAATAATGTTAGAATGTTAATGTTAGATGAATTATATGAAAAAGATGTTAAATATTAATGTCAAATATATTTTACATTAATTAGAACAAGTTGAACTAGTTGAATTAGTATAGCTAGATATTAATTAGGTATATATATGAGATTTGAACTAGTTGAATTAATATAACTAGTTTATTTTTAGTATGAAAATTAATAGAACAAGTTTATTTTTAGTACGAAAATTTAGGTATATGAGATTTGATGATCTAATCAAAATATTACTATATAGAACTACCTACTTTATTTTAGTAACAAATTAATAAAACTAGTTTATT
>NC_041384.1:44702040-44721415 GCF_002162155.2 Triticum dicoccoides | reverse complement strand
CTATATATGAACATATGTTAGATATTAATGTCAAATGTTAGATGAATTAGATATAAATTATATGTTAGATATATATTTAATTTAGTTATATGAGATTTCATTATCTAATTAACATTTTATTATATAGAACTAGCTACCTTATTTTTAGTAAGAAAATTAATAGAACTAGTTTAGTTGAATTAATTAGTTGAACTAGTTAGTTGAATTAGTTCAATTAATTAGGTATATTCTTCGTAAGTGCTTAGTTGAATTAGTTCAATTAATTAGTTGAACTAGTTGAATTAACAGAATTAGTTGAATTAATAGAACTAATAAGTGTTTAATGTTTAACAGCAAAGTCCATTCGAAGGCAAACGCAAGCACATTCGGAGATAAACCAAATTCAGATAAATCCTAAAAGTTTCGAGCAGCAAATCAAAAGTACTCGGGCATCAAGCCCGAAGGAGTTCAACGGTTACAGCAATCACTCGGCATTCCGAGGCAAATTTAAAGCAGATTCAAGTTTCATAAGTTTGTTCACTCGGCCGGAGGAGGGCTGGCAGGCTCCACGAATAAGTCCAGGTCGATCCCATCAGCGATACGAGTGGCGGTAGCAATGAAAGTCTCCATGAAGGACTAGAAGTCATGCTTTTTGGTGTTAGCGACTTTGATCGCAGCCGGCTTGTCTTCACGAGCCTCCTTGCAATGGACTCACACCAAGGACTGCGCCACGTCAGCACCACACTGGGCGGAGGATTTCTTCCATTCTTGCACTCGGTCAGGGATCTCGTTCAGTCGAGTCATCAGGGATTCCAGGTCATTCTGAAGCGTTGCCCTCGGCCAAAGCTATGAGTCGATTCGGGAGACTACCTCCTTCAGGCGCACGAGGTAGCTTGTGGCGCTGGCGATACGGGACTCCAGTCAAAGCACGTTCATCGCAGTTTCGTCGTAGACTGGGGAAGCGATAGGGTCCAGACCCGTCTCAACCCTTCCAGTTTCCTCGTCGAAGTCTTGGCGGAATTTTGCAGCAAAAAATTAGTGAATCGACCAAGCAAGATCCGATCACAAGCATCAACACAGTCGATTTAGAAGAAATACCTTCCAGCGCGAGATAGAGCTTCTTGGCAAGAGTCCTCAGATAAGCTTCCGTGCCATTCCTCTTGCGGATCGCAGACTCCAACTTTTCATTCAGGACAACCTTGTCCTTCTTCAGACTGGTCACTTCGCGGTTAGCTTCATTAAGACAAGATTTCAGTTTGTTCACCTCCCCTTCCAGCGTTCCGATTGAAGCAAGCTTTTGGTCTGCGAGAGCAGTTTTATCTTGGGATGCTTTTTGCGCGGCGGCGAGGTCCGAGTCCTTCTTCTCCAGATCCAACTTCATTTTCTCTGCAAAAGAAACAATCGAATCAAAGAAGAGATCAAAGAAATATATTGAAAGTCAGTCGACAGTCAGTTACCTTCCATACCAACGGCTTCGTCTTGAGCTTTCTTCAGATTCTGCTGAGCTAATTCCAAGTCGAGGTTGAGTTGCCTATGCTTCTCCTCAAGTTCAGCAAACTTAGAAATAAGAGTACAAGACTTCTGCAGAAGGCAAAAGACGGATAAGTCGATAAGATCAAAGGTTGTTTTCCGAGTGAATAAAACCTAAAGAAGTTCGCTTAGACCCCAGCCGACTGCACACAGTCGACTGCGGTCTCAGGGGCTACACCCAGCGGGTGCACTTGGTGTGCCCCCGCTGACTAAGACTCAACTCGACCGGTCCACCCGGACAGAAAAAAAGCTGTTCAGACCCCAGTCGACTGCAGTCACGGGGACTACACCCAGTGGGTGCACTTGGCGTGCCCCCACCGGTTCGGATCCTACTCGACTGGGCCGCCTGAGTCGAGTGTAAGGAGTAAAAAAGAAAGAAAAGAAGAACTCAGACCCCAGTCGACTGCCAGCAGTCAACCGCGATCTCGGGGACTACACCCAGTGGGTGCACTTAGCGTGCCCCCACCGGTTCAGATCCCACTCGCCCAGACCGAGTGGAAGAACGAAACTACCAAGAATAACAAAACACCCAGTGAGTGCTCTAATTCGACGCAAACAATAGCAGGTTGTGTAGAAGAAGATTTTTCGAGTAACATTTCCTCACAGAGCAAAAACAGTTGAAAAGTCTACTCACCTGGACATTGGCCCGAAGAGCAGCACTGGTGTCGTAGGTAGCCTGGCTGTTCTCATGCACCGTCTTCACCCGCTCCATCATCATGTCAGCCTGTCGGATGGCTTCCGCAGCCGCTTCCGACTGGTTGTCCGGGACGGGATAGCTGGTGAAAAAGTGAGCAGACGACCCAGGTGCGGCGGCTTGGAGCTCCGTGGTGTGGAGTTGGACGACTGAAGGAATCACATGCGCAGTCGGCAGTGTGGGGTACTCACTCGACAAGGGTGCAGCGAAGGTCACAGAGGCCCTGCCCACATCTTCAGTTTGACGGACGGGAGGTGTCGTAGTGGGTCCTTGCCGAGACATCCTACCAGCTGCTACCTTCTTGCTCTTCCTGGGCTTAAGAGCCACATCTTCATCGTCATCTGGAAGATCGATGACGTTGGGTGGAGCTGCAAGGCAGATCATTCGACCCCAAGTGAACCACTAGAATGCAATCGACCAAAGAATCAAGAACAAAATCGCAAGAGTTTATACCTGGGTTGGAGGTTACCGCATCTTCCATCTCCTCATCCCGGTACTGGAGAGAAGAGGTTCCTGACGTAGCAGCACTGCAAAGACCTGCATTCAATCGGTTACGTCCGGTTAATCGAGTCGATGAAAAGGACAAGTCAGATGATTACCCGGAGATAATAGGGATGATCACTTTGATCCTGGGCAAAGCTTTTGGCAGTTTGGAGGAGGTGGCCTTCGGTGCTTTCGGCGCTGGAGGCATCACAACTTTGGACTGCTTTGGAGCCTTCTCAGTCGACGTTGGGGAAGACATCCTGGGATGCTTCGAAGACTGTCCAATCGGTGCGGCCACCAAGTCCGGAGCGCTCGTCGGGTCGTGAGCGTGTTTGGATCTCCTCTCCCTGTGAGGAGGCGAGTCGACTTCTTCGTCATTAGTCGATTCGTCGCTCTCCTCGTCCTCCTCGGCATCCGAGTGCTCCTCGCCGCTCTCGCCCCCGCTCGCTTCTTCCTTGACGTCTTGTTCCTGCACTCCATTGGGCATTGAGTACATGTCGATGAGGGCCTGAAAGGACAACGATCAAAGGAAATTCAATCGACCACAAACAAGATGTCACACGGTGAATCGAAAAGATACTTGATAAAACAGAATTATACCTGCTCCGGCTGGTGCTAGTTGTCGAATGGAATCACCCTCCTAGACCCCCGAGGGTTGTCTTTGTTGCTGGTGATCCCCATCAACCACTTCTCCAAGGTATCCTCGCTGACATCCTCCGGGTGGATCCGAGTGGAATCCTCGAGCCCAGAGTACATCCACATCGGATGATCACGCGCCTGAAGCGGTTGGATGCATCGACCGAGAAAGACCTCCAGCAGGTCCATCACGGTCACCCCGTCACGAACGAGTTGGACGACCCGCTCGACCAGCACCATGACCTGCGCCTTCTCTTCTAGAACTACCTTCAGGGGGGCGGGCTTCTCCACTCGAGCCAAAGAAAAAGGAGGAAGTCTAGTCGACTGACCCGGGGTCGGCTAATCCTTGCAGTAGAACCAAGTCGACTGCCAGCCCTAGACCGAGTCGGGAAGGATCATGGCTGGGAAGGTACTCTTGCTCCTCATCTGGATCCCCAGACTCCCGCACATCTGGATCACCTGTGTCCTCTCGTCACTCGATTTGGCCTTTTTGACCGACTGGGAGCGGCAGGTGAAGATGTGTTTGAAAAGACCCCAGTGCGGTCGACAACCCAAGAAATTTTCACACATTGACACGAAAGCGGCCAGATAGACTATGGTGTTTGGAGTGAAATGGTGAAGTTGAGCCCCAAAGAAGTTCAAAAAACCCCGGAAGAAAGGATGGGGAGGCAGTGAGAATCCGCGATCTACGTGGGTGGCGAGGAGAACACACTCGCCCTCCCTTGGCTGCGGCTCGGTTTTGTTCCCTGGGAGCCGTGCTGACTTGTGGGGATCAGTCCCCCCTCCACCAGGTCGTCGAGGTTGTCATGGGTGATTGTCGAGCGGATTCAGTCGCCCTAGATCCAGCCTGGCAGCAAGCCGGATCTCGACGAGGATCCGCCCCGGCTGGTCCGCTTGCCCTTCGCCTTCGCGGTCGCCTTCTTCGCGCGCTCCAGCACCACCGTCTTCTCTTTCCCCATGGCGACGGGTCGAGCTCGAGTGAGAGTCAGGCGACAAGAGCGGAAGCGAGCGTGGCGGAGAGATCGGGAGAAGAAGAAGAGAGAATGGGAGTGCATGGGGCAGAGGCCTGGTCCGGGACCTTTTATAAGGCCGTCCCCCGAGTGACTGACTGGTGCACCCAGGCGATCTAAACAAATCCCGCAATAGTCGCGCGCGCAGTACGTGGTGAAAAAGGTGGCGCGGGGATCGAGGAGACTTGCCTAATCCGTCCCGATAACCTCGGTTCCGTCCGTCTGGCGCACTTTCCAAAATTCGAATCCTGCGAAATCCGCGGAGAGCAGAGCAACTTGTCAGACTGAAGACAAACATCCTCTACATCATCATTCGGAATTCTACCGTGAAAATTCACTCGACAAAAACCAAGAATGGACCAAGGCGACTGAGAAAGGAGTCGACGTCGTCACCTCAACTCATTGTTCCAGAACAAGATATACTCATAGCACAAAGAATGGGTCAGAAGTGTTCCCAACTCCTTCCTCACTCAAACCCTGATCCATTCGGGGGCTAATGATGAAGCTATGTACCTAGGGTAGGGTCATGGATCTGTCCAACATACCCTCCCCAAGGACATCTTTACAAAAAATCAGAAGCAGACGAAGAGAAATCATCATCCACTCGACCATGAAGATGTGCTCACTCGACCACCTTGAAGACACTCGACCACCAGAACATGAGAAACCCTCCACTCTGCAACGGTCAAGACTTAAACCATAGCTTTATGGGCATTTACAACACTTTACTGCAGACGTTACCAGTAACGCCCCTCCTTTATGAGCATTGAACCTTGTGTAACGGAGGGGAGTTGGGGTCCTGGCGTACTCTATGTAAGCCACCCCCTCCTCTTGGACAAGGGTTCGCACTTTCTGTAATTCACACACATATATTAAGTCGACCGCCTCCGGGCTCCGAGATGTAGGGCCGTTACTTCCTTCGAGAAGGGCCTGAACTCGTAAAACTCGTGTGTACAACTCCTCCATAGCTAGGATCTTGCCTCTACATTCCTACCCCATATTCTACTGTCAGTCTTAGAACCACGACAAGCATGGCTGGCGCTCAAGGACGCCTCATACCAGCCAGGTTACTGCGAGCTGGCGCTGATGGAGGGTAACTCGACCCCCAAGGACCCGGTGTCGGATGGGAACAATGCTAGCGACTGGCTGTCTGCCATGGCCGCTGACATCATGGAGACGCTTCATGATCACCGTGCGGGATCGCCAAGATGAAGAGTAGTTAATGCATAGCTTGTCGATTTTATTTCTTCTGTTTCCACCAAAAAGTATTTACGACTGCATTTTTTTTCTACCTGCCGAAGAAAAAAACTCAAATGGAATATACATATTCTTTTATAGATTTTATTAGGAAAAAAGTATATTTTTTGTCTCTCAACTCTTATCGAAGTATAGATTTGGTCCCTCAACTATAAAACCAGTCAACTTACATCCCCAACTCTTCAAACCGGACAAGTTTCGTCCCTCCTCTTAGTTTTGATCGGTTTTGGTGCTGCCTCACCCCGGTTTTGACCAGTCCATGCTGACGTGCTCCCCTACTCGCACGCGGCGTCTGCGGGGGGCAAGGAGCACAGGGATGAGCATGCTGGCGTTGATGGTGGTCTCGACGGACGGCGTGAGCACGGCGCGAGAGGGGGGGGGGTCACCGTGGCTCAACCTACTCGTCGTTCGGCTGGGGAACGTCACGGTCGTTTTTGGGCTGGGGCACCTCACTGTTGTGGTGGTGCTCGCCGTCATCGTCGACCTTCACGCATGGGCTACGCGCTTGGATGAATTCGGCTTGCCTGCTCCCTCCCCATACTCCCATCCATGCTCCCACTCCATCCTACGGCTATCCTTTTCTTTTCTTTTTTTTCTAACCTAATCATCTTCCCCCTGATTTTAAAGAGATGGAGCTGGGCCTTATTTTGTTCCAATCAAATCATGCCACGTATGCGGGAGCACAGATGGGCGCACGCAGGAGGGAGCAGGCAAGTCTCGTCCCGCTTGGATCCAGCAGCGTGGTGCGGAGGCGGAGGGGCTGCCGCTCAAACATGCTCCGTGTCTGCGTGCTCGGGCTCTCGGCCATACATTTTTGCGTTGTGTGAGAGCGGCTCTAGTTGCATGCTGCGAGTACCGGCACATGCAGAAGCCTCACAAAGCCGGCCTGGATGAGCTACGTCCTGATCTTATCATGCTAGCTTCGAGTGCAAGTTCGTGAGGAGGCTGCTGTTGGTTGCAGTTCCTGCCATCCTGCTCCATAGGAAAGCTACGGCATGGCCAGGCGTGCCAGCTAGCAGGTGGTTGTGCCCGCGGCCATAGGCGCGGGGTCACATGATAGCTTGAAGTGGTGTGTTTAGGCTAGTCATAGTCGGAGTAACTTAGCTAGTAATATAGTATACTTTAAGAATTTTTTTCTTATGTGGCAAGTATTTAATGTGAGGTGGTAACATAATATGTTACTACTCCCTCTTCTCCGGTTTATAAGGCTCAATTCAAAAATCTCACCAACCAAGATAGATGATGAGTGGTAGAATATTTTTTGTAGTTTGCAAAAGCACTCAATTAATGCTTTTGTTTTTCTCAAAAAATTATGTTTACGAATGCATTAATTGCAATGCATGCATGCATGCATAAAGTGCATGCATTGGTCAGTTTTCTCTTAATACTTGCTTGCAATGATTTAATGCACCTTAAAGTCTGAACATGTGATGGAAAACAACCAAATTGAGCCTTATAAAATAGAAAAACTAAAATTTTGAGATAAGCCCTATAAACCGGAAAGAAGGGAGTATAGCATATTATTTCCCAAGACAAGATGAGTCTACAAGCTAATAAATAAAGTCATCTATGACACTACTATCATATTACTTTGCATTATGAAAATAGTAACTTAGACTAGTGTCATGCATATGACACTAGTCTAAGTTACTCCCCGCTATAACCAGCCTTAGTTGCCAGTAGGACAACCGGTGGTGCGTGCTAGTTAGCAGGGCCACCGATGGTGGTGGCACTGGCTCGTCCACTTACGGGCATGCTTGATGGTTGTCTGGTGCAGCATTGCATGTCAACTCTTCGACGAAACGTCTACACCAAAGATGGATGAAAAGAAATAGAAATATTGTCAAGTGGACATGCCCCGGTCAAAACCATGCTGACTCAGGATGGATATTGCTTTGGTTGAGTCGAGGGATGGAACTTGACCGGTTTCAATAGTTAGGGATGCAAGTTGTTCGGTTTCATAGTTGAGGGATCGAATCTAGACTCTGTCAATAATTGAGAGACGAAAAATATATTTTTTATTAATTCAAAATTAAGCATAAAAAACAAACCTAAGTAATAAATTACAACAACAACTAGAGTAGCAAAATCATACAAGACCAAAATTATGTCATGATGGAGTAAAAAGAAAGAGAACTCAAAAGAAATCAAAACAATGATCAAAGAAGCTACATTAGTGATCATATATATATGCACCAATCATATATCTTGCCATCACAAGTACAACAAAAAACATTCTTCAACACCGACGCCTTCAAAAAAGGAACAACCCTCAAACATCGTCATCACTAGATGCAACCATCTTAGGTCAAATCATGGGTTTTCACCCTGAAGCATCGTCATTGTCAGGTATAATCAAATAGGCTCTTGGAATTAGAGGCGGCTACTGACCCCCGCGACCCCGAGCTAGGGTTCCTTCCTTGCTCCCGCGCCGCTGCCGGCCACCCCTCGCCCCCTCCCGTCGGTGCCGGCCTCCGTCGCGCGCGCCCCCGGCCTACCTCCCTCTCCCCCGGCACCCTCCTGCCTGCCTCCCCGTCTCGACCCCCTCCTCCTCCTCGGATGGCACCGACGGCGGCGGACGTCCATTTCCCGCACGCCTGGAGGGGGAGTCGGGGCTCCCTCCTGCCCGGCGGCGGTGCTGCTCGGCTCACGGCGATGGGGCCCGACGGCGGAGTTCTGCGGGCCTCGGGTGCTCTCGACGCGGTGGCGAGGCCGTTGGCTGCGGGGCGGCGCGGTCGGCAGCTGGCCGGCGGCGCCTGCTCGGCCCAGATCTTGGCCCTTTTGGGTCCCATCTGGGCTGGGGCGGGCCTGCGGTCCGTGGCGCGACGGCGTAGCTCCCTGATGGTGTGGCGAGGCGGCCGTGGATGCGATGGTGATGGCTTCGGCGACCGGCGCGCTGCAGCGTGGCTACAGGGACTGTCCGGACCCGTTGGGGTCCGGCCGGGCCGGTGTGGCCTGGCAAGTCCCTGTCGCTATGTCCGGTCGGCTCCGCGCGGCGGTGGAGGTTGTTCCCTCCTGTCGGCTGTGTTGCAGTTGCCACCAAGCCCGGTGTCTTCTTGTCCTACCTCCAGGTTTCGTGTTGGTGGCTCAGTGAGACGGTGATGATGGTGCGGTATCCGTGGTGGCACGGGCTGGTGGGCGGCATGTTGTGCGGTGCGCTTCCGTTTGTCTAGGGTGGTGGTGGTGGTTTCGGGACGGGTGAAATCTCTCATGGCTCATTCGCCACCGACGCGGCTGCGCCCGTGGGCGTTGCCGGACCCTCCTGAGGGGCGTCGGTGATACCCCTCCCCCACTACCATCCGCGTACCGGGGAAAACCCTAGGACTTTCCTGGGTAGCAGTGTCGTCGTCGTCGCATTTCTTCATGAAGATGTTGCTTGGTACGCGAGACTTCAGAGTGCTTGGTGAGCGGTGGTACTTCTCCGAAGGGTGTAGCGGGTGTCGGCCATCTTTGCTTAGTTGAGCTGTCGGCGTCGGCATTTATTTCTTTTTTCTTTCTCTCCTTTTTTTTTCTTTTGGGTTTGTTTGTGTTGCGACCCCGGCAAGCTAATTGTATCGGTTAGATATTGCTTTATAATCTAAAGCGGAGGGAATCCTTTTTCGTAAGGTATAATCAAATAGGGCAGACCTTGGATTTTCAAGTATTGAAGAAGCACCATCAAATTGAAGTCATCATGTATTGTCGCCATCACTTTCCGCGATTCCGGATGTTGCGTGCATAATATGGTCTGGATGTGGAATGCCAAGCAAGTCAAGATCCTGTTACAAGCAGGTAGTTGAGTCACGACCACAGTCAGTTGCCACCAAAGGATCCCAACAGCGAAGGTCGTCATCACACACTGTGACAGAGATTGAGTAAGGTCATAGGATCTCCAAAATCCTGACTCGGCAGACTCCGACAATCCTGCACTATTTTCATGGTCCGCGGTTCTCATTCGTGTTGACATAACAAAAATAACGTGCACATGGTTTCAAAGATATAAATTTCAACTTAGGAAGGTATTCAATGTGAGCAAAAGCATACATGTCTTTCTCACTCATATGCCCAAGCATCTTGTGCCACAAAGTCAGTTGAATGCTCTTTCTCAGCAATGTTTCGGCACTTCATCGTATGATTAGTCACATAGAGAAAACCTTGCCTACTTATTCGAGCCATGACCAAAAAGTCTTTGGTGATCTTTCACTTTATTTTGCCGAAGTAACTAGGTTGCTTGGTATCATCAAACTTGCTCACGACGATAAATTCAATCTTATGTTGAAAACACGCCTCACATCATCAAGCATTAATCTACAACTTGTGTTTGTCTCAATGCATTTTCTAAAAAGGGGTTACACTAGCCTTTGCATCACATGGCACACACATCCATACTATTAAACATGGATCAAGTTATAGTCACCGAGTTTCTAGTGCATATATGAGCTCTTGCCAACAGTAGTTGACGAACCACTACTTTCTATCTTCACTTGGCCAATATACCACTTGTGTAAGATGTGAAATACTCCTTACGTGAGGTAATGTGAAAGGGTACATCTGAATGCGTGAGTTCTCCCCATCAGATATCATTAGAGACGGATGCAGTAGAACATGCAAACCAACCCGTAGTTGGATTGTTAGATGAACATTGGTATCTCCAGCCCATCAAGATTCAAGTTCTACATGCTGCAGCTCACATTTATTTTTATTCTGAATTATTTCAGGATTTTCGGCGATACGCTCTGAGTGAGAGGAGACGTTTTTGTCGACTACAAGACATGTTTATAGGGATAGGATGTGCGTTTCTAGGGTGACTGTATGCACGTATATATGAGCGCTTGTGTGTGTACTAATGTTAAAAAAAAACAATAGAACATGGCTCGTGTTTGCAATCAGAGTTGCAGGACGACACAGGCCGCCGACCCCCGCCAAGCGCGGCATGTCGCCGCGGTGGATGCTGGACGTCGGCGTCCCTGGCCCCGCGCCCCAAACTGCTCTCGTCGCCGCCCATCTCCCGGTGCCGCATCAATCCTATCGAGTACGAGCAGCTCGCTGCCTCGACTAGCTGGCTCATTGTTCCGGGCCAGCTGCTCTGCTCTGCTCGCTCGTTCGGCGTCCGGTTCAAGGGAGAAGGACCAATTGCCATGCGATTGTAGGAGTCAAGCGGCGGCGGACGCGGATTTGCAAATCGCGACCTCCCTCCTTGAAGTTGATCGTTCTCGCCGGCTGGTTTGCCCACCGCCCGGTGGTTCCTGACTGTAAGCCCCGTTCTCGTATCACTCCCATCGTTTTGTGTTGACTAACATAGACCGCCTCCCTGATTGCTTTGGCGACTCGTCAGCCTTGAGGCACAAGGAGAGAGCGTTAACGAAAATGGCAGGCGTTCCATTGAATGTTTGTTTGAACATCAGTGGATGCATACGAGCTGTTCGACGAAATGCTCATGTGCGCTTCCTAGCCTCTCCTCTGTTTCTGGGTTAAAAATTTCGCTATCCTAATCAAAATCTTGCAACTTCGCAGGAGGCAAGCCAAGCTGGCACTTCCTATGTAATGATTCTGCACCGAACCGAGGTCTTGCCGGTGCAAGTAGATGAGGACAAGTGGACAACCATACTAGTATATTATGGCTGAAATGTTATTCGCTGATTAAGATAGACGGACTGAAAGACTTCAAGTGCATCAATGACTGTCCTTTTCTGGATAATTTCATGTTAAACGAATCTGATGCAAATATTACAAGAAATTGATTAGGTAGCCATTCTGCATTTGACTTTGAAGGAGTGGTAGGTTCTCTTCTTCCAACTGCTGGGTTGATGGATTGACTGTGTAGGCAGAAGGAGTGGCTTAGCTTGTGACTCTATGAGCAACCATCCAAGAAGAGGTAGTTTGATCTCACCTAAGCAAGAGATTCCTCTTCTACCACCTCCCAGCAGTAGCAGGCTCGCCGCTGCTCGTCTACACCGAGGCATGGTGACCAATTCCTTTCTTGTCAGCCGGTTTTTCTTTCTCGCGAGCCTGAATTGCATATGCTACATTTTGGGCTCCTGGCTTGCGGAGAATCCTTTCGTTGTTTATCCCAGCAAGAGACCACCACTGGACCGCCGCCTTTGTCTCTACCCCTTCTCGCATCTGCCGTTAAAATCGAAAGGTATGGCATCATTCCTTTAAAATTGAGTACCATATCTTGGTTCCATGCTCTTTAGTTTTGCTTATGAATTGTTTGACGAAATATAGTCAAAATAAAAATTGTTTGATGAAATGCCCAAATAATCATCTGTCCACTTTTTACAATATATTTGCTCCTAGTTAAAGTCTATGGCATGTGGTTCCTGTAGCTGGTTGTCGTAAGAAGAAAGTGCTTCGAACTTGCATGTCTGGAATCTGACTAGGATCAAGAAAAGGGGCATCATTTTTCATATATTTTACTAGCAAGTGGATGTATGGAAAAAGATAATTACTGAAAGGGCCTTCACCTTGTAATTCTGCAACAACACTTGTCCATTTTTTATTTCATCATTAGTGGGAATTTACAATGAGGAAGGTGGGAAGAAAAATGCGAACAAGGACGTGTTTGATGACAAGAAAGGTGTGCTTGATTGTGTGGCTGTGACAGGGACGGACAGGTCCTATGGCTTGACAAGAAAACAGTCAGCTGGTCTTCCTCCTTCCATGTAATGAAGTAACCATGAGGTGTGAGCAAGCATCCAACAGGCTAGTTTGTGTGGCCGAGCTAAATCTCACCTAGGCAGGAGATTTTCCTTCTGGAGCACAGGAGTATGGCGAAAGCCGCTCGTCTATACAGTGGTATGGCTGCTTCTTCTATCCCCCGTGCTTGAATTGCACATATGGCCTCTTATAGTTATATGATCCTGGCATTGGGTAACCATTCATCAGTTATTGATGCAGATGTCTCAGCATTCACTGATCATGGCTTCAACCACTAAATCCTAGACAGTGCTGCCGCCACGTCCTTGACTCCTCCTTTCATTATCAAAGAGTAGAAAGGTACATCCTTTAGTTACGTGTCATTCTCTGTCACTGCAGGCTCATGTGTTGCTGCTCTAAGATCCTGACTTTTTCAAATTTGATATCTTATTTAGTGGTCTGGAAACATAAGTTTCACTTTGTAGATTACACAGGATTTGTTTGGAATGTGACCAGGGTATTTTATTCATAAAAAAAGTAAAGAGTATCCCACAGTTTTTCCTGTAGGAATTTAAGTCTCGAAGGTTCTTGAGCTTGTTGTAATGAAATAAAAATAAATTATCACTCACTTATGCAGAGAAGAGCATTGTGTGGACAATTTGCACAGCACAAGGCCCACAAAACATCAAGGCAGGCGCACTTGCATCGAAGTCAGAGTCCATTAGTTTGCCCACTATGGGCACAATTTTGGATGCTCTCACTTCGAAATTTTTGACAAAGTTGGGTCAGCTTATCGAAGATGAGGTTGTGATGACACTAAGCATGAAAAAGGATATCAAGAGGCTGAAGAAAAATCTGGAATACTTCAGCGCTGTTCGTGAGGACATGGAAGCTCTGGCCATGAAAGATAGACGGATAAAGGCATGGTGGAAGAGCATGACTGATGTTATGTTTGATGTTGATGTCATCATAGATCTTGTTATGGTTCATTCACAGAAGCTTCTGCTACCACCTAGATCGGTATGTTGCAATCAGTCTATGGTTTCTTGTTTTGGAAAGCTTTCATTTGATCATAAGGTGGCTAGAAGAATTAAGGACATAAATGAAAAGTTTGATGAGATTAAAACGAACACACAGATGTTCAGCTTGGATAGAACCATTCATCAACAATTCCAGGTAACAACCGTGGATAGAAATCAGACATCCCCTATAGATGAACTAGAGGTTGTTGGAAGAGAGATCAAACAATCTGTTGGTAACATAGTACAAATGATTGTCAGTGGCTGCCATGAGAATAGTAGAAGTGTTCTGGGGATTCAAGGAATGGGAGGCATTGGTAAGACAACGTTAGCCCAGAAGATATATAATGAGCAGATGATAAGAGAGAAATTCCAAGTTCATATATGGTTGTGCGTTTCGCAGAGCTACACAGAGACCGGGTTGATAAAGCAGGCAATACGAATGGCTGGAGAAAAGTGTGATCAACTAGAGACCAAGACCGAGCTTCTTCCACTTTTAGTGGACACTATCAAAGGAAAGAGTGTTTTTCTTGTCCTGGATGATGTGTGGAAATCTGATGTCTGGATTGATCTTCTTCTATCGCCTTTCATGAGAGCCTTTAATTTCCATGTCCTTGTCACCACAAGTGACCTGGATGTTTTGTCAGAAATGCATGCAATATATACCCACCAAGTAAACAAAATGAATTACAATGATGGCTTAGAACTGCTTATGAAGAAGTCCTTTCAGTCGTCCGAGCAAATAAGTGAATTCAAGAATATGGGGTATGAAATTGTAAAGAAATGTGATGGCCTTCCTCTTGCCATAAAGGTCGTTGCAGGTGTCCTATCTACCAAAAAAACAGTTGCCGAAAGAGCATCCGAGATAGCAAATGGTCCATTCATGGACTCCCGAAAGAACTTGGAGGCCCACTGTATTTAAGTTACAACAATTTACCCCCTCGACTCAAGCAGTGCTTTCTCTGGTGTGCTTTATTGCCTCCTAATTTTGAAATCCACCGTGATGCTGTAGCTTACTGGTGGGTTGCCGAAGGTTTTGTGAGGAAAGAGCATGAGTTCTCAGTACATGAAATTGCTGAAGAGTATTATCTTGAGCTAGTTCGGAGGAATCTTATTCAACCAATACCAAAGTATGTAGACAAGGCTGTGTCAACAATGCATGATCTATTGAGGTCACTTGGACAATATCTGACAAAGGATCACTCCCTATTCATGAATGCGGAAAATAACAATGCCATGTCGAATCTGCGCCGCATAGGCATCAGCCATGCTGTAGAAAAAATACCCGCTCTAGAAGAGCATAAGTGTTTGAGGAGCCTCCTACTGTTTAATAACAAGAACTTCAAGTCGATTCACAAGGAAATTTTCAGAAAGCTCGAGCATATCCGTATTTTAGTTCTCAGCGGAACAAGCATCCAAAATATACCAGAGTCACTGGGGAACTTGGTGCTATTGAGGTTGCTAGATCTGAGCTATACTGAAATTAACATGCTTCCAGAGTCCACAGGAAGCCTCATCAGCCTTGAATACCTTTCTTTGCTTGGTTGCCGTCAATTGGATAGCCTGCCAGCTGGTCTCATGAGACTGTCCAACATAAGTTTTTTGCAATTAGAACAGACTGCAGTTGATCATGTTCCAAAAGGGATTGCAAAGTTTCAGCAGCTCTACAACCTAAGAGGAGTTTTTGAGAGTGGTACTGGATTCAGATTAGATGAATTGAGACGCCTCCCCAATATCCAACGTCTTTGGGTCGAGAAGCTAGAGACAGCGGCACCAGGGGCTGAACTTGTACTGAAGAACAGTCATAATCTTAGAGAACTGGGACTGCGCTGCACAGTGGCCAGTACGCAAGAGAGAACTCGTTACCAGACTGATGAGGTTGAGAGAATTCAGCAAGTCTATGATATGCTTATTCCATCACCAAGCCTTGTATATATTTTTCTGGAAGGGTTCCTGGGTATAAGATTCCCGGAATGGCTACTCTCAGAACCGGAGCTTAATATGCCAAGTTTGTGTCATATGCACCTCAATGAGTGCGTATCATGTTCAGAGCTTCCACCAGCAGGTCAGATGCCAGAATTGCTAGTTCTTCAGATTAAAGGTGCAGATGAAATTGTAACTATTGACACAGAACTCCTGGGGAAAGGTGTCAGAAGTGCAGCGGCTTTCTTCCCAAAACTTGAACTGCTTCACATCATTAGCATGTGTAGTTTGGAAAAATGGTCACTGAACATAAGAAATAAGCTTGATCACATGGAAGACAACTCTCAGCAGTTCACTCTGATGCCCTGCCTTAAGCGTCTGCTGCTTCTTGATTGCCCCAAACTGAGAGCTCTGCCTCAAGACATGTCCATGATTGTTAATTTGAAGAGAATCCACATTGAAGGTGCTCACAAGCTTCAAGAAGTTGTCAATCTTCCTGCCGTTCTGTGGCTCAAGGTGAAGAACAACGCATGTTTGAGGAGGATTTCTAACCTCTGTAAGTTGCAGCACCTGTTTGTACAGGACTGCCCAATGCTGGACCAGGCAGAGAACCTGTGCTCGCTGAATAGGGTGTACATGATTGACTGCCCACACGTCCAAGAGTTCAGGAATTGTCTCGCGGAAGAAGAGCAAGGCATCCTAGTCCATGTTGCAGCAGATGGACATAATATCTTCCCTGATGAATCTCTCTATAATTAGATAGGTGACTGAATAGCGGGCTAAGGAAAACTTGCTCTAGTTCTACTACTTTATTATTCTAATTTTTTTGGTTCCGAAACTGTGGACACTCACTTGAAATTATTTTTATTATTTTCCTTCTTACAGGCTTACAAGATCGGTTTGTATTGAAGACATGATGGTTAGTTGTAAATACTCAAAATTTTGTGAAGCCTTGAAGTGCAAGGAGCTCTTCGATCGGAGACAGGCAATGAGAGGTCTCTGTTTGTCGAATGCTGGAGTGCAGTGTTGTTGCCTTTTCTCTGTTTTACATGGCCGCTCAAAATATCAGATTGGTTACAGATATGGCCTTTTGTAGGGAGCTGCTGCTCGGGGATTCCTCAGAATCCTTCATCATATCTTCGAGCCTTGAAGTGCTATGGAGCTCTTCGATTGGAGGCGGACGATGGGAGGTCCCTGTTTGTTGAGTTCTGGAGTGAAATGCTGTTGCTTTTTCTCTGTAACATTTGTTCTTTTAGTGTGTTCTTGTGGAGTTCAGGTGAGTATTTCACCTGGGCTTCCTACAAAAACGGCGTCAGAAGCTCATTAGTTTTTGGATTGATTGAATAATGATAATGGCGTACCTATGGTTGATTTTCAAAAGGCTTTTGTACTATCATTTTGAGGAACGTGACTATATGGTATCAGGGAAAGTTAAACAGATGCCTGCTTAGCTTAACTGCTTAAGCATGGAGCTGCACCTTTGTTATGCTTGTCAATATGTGCATGGAATTAGGCAGGCATTCATCTGGAATATGTTTGGAGTTGTGTTTCTTATCTTGGGAGTGAAAATTTAAGGCGATCCAAACTGCTAGTAACAATAGTATTTTTGACTTTGTAGCTACTTAGACCTCTTTGATTCAAAAGATCGTATAGGAATTCTAAGAAGAAGAAAATAAATTATTTTGGTTGTTTGATCTGTTGGAATGAACCTTGAAAAAAAAAGGTCTCCAGATTTATTGGCACTACATTTCAAAAGTATTATTTTTCAAGAGATTCAAAGTTTTCCTATGAAATATAGTCTTAGAAAACTTACGAAAATTTCCTACATGACACAATCGTACAAATTAAACAACTAACATAAAAAATCCAAAAAAGATCCAATCTTTCAAATATTTCTATAAAAATCCTTTGTATAAAAAATACCTATTTGTGCTGTTGGAACAATGAAACCTTCATTAGAAAAACGTTCATGAAGAGAATCTCTAACTTATCCCTTAAGAACCTTTGAGGAATTAAGCGCATCTAGCCAACCTCTCAAACCGTTAAGAGGAGTAAATATTATAAGAGTCGGCCGCAAAAAGCAGCCCAACTCTCTCAAATATACTCAAGGCGGCCTCCCAAAGTAAAAAAATAAATTTGTCGGGCCTCCCTTCCCACTCGACCGACCATCACTTCTCGCCGCCGCCCACTCTCGCCACCGCTGCCCCCGATTCCTTCTGGAATGTAACATCAAGACCCTTCTACAACCCTTCCGCCACTCTGCCGGCCACCACCGCTAGGGCAATGCCGCCGCCCGCACGAAGGAAAGAGGTTGGGGAGCATAAACTTGCTTCGGTTCGCCACATCGTCAACCAAGGCCGGAAGCAAGGGCGGTGGCAAGGCCCCAGCGGCCCCAACGACGACAGGACGCACTCATCTTGATCCGGTCGGTGGCAAGCGGACGATGAAGCCAACGATGGTCATGAAGGTGCTCGCCAGAGCGGAGGCAAAGAAGATGGCGAGTCCGGTACCTCGTCCTTGTCCGGCTGCTCGTACCCCGTCTCTGGCCACCCCCCCTCCCCCCCCTATCTAGCGCATTTGGCCCCTGCAGCCGTCGCTCAGGTTTGTGGCCGCCAAGTGGTCCATGAAATGTCGAAGAGGTAAAATATTTGTGCCTTTTCTTTTCAGCCAATGCATTGGTAGCTAAAGCGTCATCCCGCGGTAACTAACGTAGCTGCGCCAGGACGTGTGGGCATATTTGCTTCGTGCCACACGCGTGAGGTAGAGATGAGTAGTATTTGTTGGACGTGTGGTACGAAATAGCTGCACCCACACATGTGGATAGTTCTAATGTTCGTCCATGCATGACCTGTGTGGGCTGCCTCCTGATTATGCCACACAGGATATATGAGCGAATCTCTAATATGCCACACGTGTCCAAATAATAAGAAGATTTTGACTCACTAACGAATGATATGCCAATATCATCCGCGAGAACTTTGTATAGCGGTAGCGTTTTCTTGTCACAGCAGAAGTTTTCACTGTTTCTCCAAGAAAGTATATTGCGGTGGCAGGGTTATTAGTCAAGCTTAGTTAATAACACAATTTTTTTTGGCAGCGTTGAGCCTCGCCGTGGTGGGTTCTCGGCGTCGGCATCCCCGGTCCCTGGCTGGCCGGCTCCAAACTGCTCTCGCCGCCTCCCATCTGCTCGTGCCGCATCACCCCGATCTAGTACGAGCAGCTCGCTGCCTCGACTTGCTGCTTCATTGTTCCGGGCTAGCTGCTCTGCTCGTTCGCTCATTGCCCGGTTCATGGGAGAAGGACCAACCGCCATGTGATTGTGGGAGTTTAAGCGGCTGCGGAGGCGGAGGCGGATTCGGAACCCCCCTCCTTGGTCGGCGTCGCCGGCTGGCTTGCCCACGGCCCTTCTAGCATTCATTCCACTGAACACAAATGTTTGGGACAACAAATGAGCTGATGCATACGAGCTGTTTGACGAAATGCTCACTAGCTGCTCCTCTGTTTCTTGGTTTAAACGAAATTCGCTGTGCTAATCAAAATCTTGCAGCTTCGTAGGAAGCCCAGCCAAGTTGGCACTTGCTATATGATATGATCGCACATCGCAATTTCCAATCCTTGACCGGTCTCGCCGGCTTGCTTGCCCTTGCCTGCCCACCGCACCGGTGGTTGCTGACTGTAAGCCCCTTCTAGCATATTACTTCCATTGTTCTGTTTTCTTATGACTAACTTTGATTGCCTCCCTGATTGCTTCGGTGACCCGTGAAGTCGTGAGACACAGGGAGAGCAGGAACGGAAATGGTTGGATACTAGCATTCCGTTGGGTTTTTCCTTGAGACAACAACTCAGTGGATGCATGCGAGCTGTTCAACGAAATGCTCAGGTGAGCTTCCTAATCTCACTCGCCGCTACGTGTTTTCCGCGTTAAAAAGTCGTTATCCTAATCAAAATCTTGCAACTTTGTACTAGGAGACAAGCCAAGTTGGCACTTGCTATATAATGATTCTACACCTAACTGAGGCCTTGCCAGTGCAAGTAGATGAGGACAACCATACTATATTATGGTTGAATAAAATAAACGGACTTAACGACTTCAAGTGCAGCAATGATTGTCCTTTCCTGGCTAATTTCGTACTATGGAATCCGATGCAAATATTATAAGTATTATAAGAAATTGATTAGGTGACCGATTCTGCATTTGACGTTCTGATGAGCGACCATCCAACAAG
>NC_041384.1:44695541-44701951 GCF_002162155.2 Triticum dicoccoides | reverse complement strand
TACACCGAGGCCGGATCTTCTTTCTTACCCTGAATTTCATATGCTACATCGTCCTGGGCTCCTGACTTGCAAGAATCCTTTGGTTGTTCATCTCAGCAAGAGACCACCACCGCGCCACCGCCTTCTCCTCTGCTCCTTCTCACATCTTGTTGTTACAATCAAAAGGTATGACCTTTTTCATTAAAAATGCAGTACTATATCTGGGTTCCACGCTTTCTTTGGTTTTGCTTATGAATTGTTTGATGAATGCCCAAATAGACATGTGTGCATTTTTTGCAACATATTTTCTCCTGGTTGAAGTCTCCGGCGTATGGTTCCTGTAGCTGGTTGTCATAAGGAGAAAGAGTTTCGAACTTGCAGATCTGGAATCTCAGTAAAATCAAGAAAAGGTAGATACTCCTTCCATATAACAGCAAGAGCTGGGAAGGAAAATGAAACAAAGACATGTTTTGATTGTGGCTATGACATGGACGGATCGGTCCTAAGACAAGCTTGACAAGAGACAGGCCGGCTGGTCTTCCCACCTTCCATATAAATAAAGCAGCCATGAGGTGGGAGCAAGCATCCAAGAAGCTAGTCTGTGCAGCCAAGCAAGATCTCAGCTAGGCAGGAGATTCTCCTTCTGGAGCAGGGTCAAAGCTGCTCCTCTATACTGTGGTATGACTGCTGCTTTTATCCCCCGTGCCTGAATTGCACATATGACCTCTTATATGGTCCTGGCTTGGGGTAACCATTCATCATTTATTTCCAGATGTCTCCACAACTGATTGTGGGTCGTGGCTTCAACCACTAAATCCTAGGAAGTGCCGGCGTCACGTGGTCAGCTCCTTCTTTCATCTGTCAATAGAGTAGAAGGT
Source organism: Triticum dicoccoides (assembly GCF_002162155.2). NCBI lineage: Eukaryota > Viridiplantae > Streptophyta > Magnoliopsida > Poales > Poaceae > Triticum > Triticum dicoccoides. Next base: position 44,701,094 of record NC_041384.1, on the reverse strand, counting down.
ACAATCTTTAGTTTTGCTTCATTCTGTGTCACTGCAAGCTCCGTGTCACTGCTCTCAAGATCCTGGTTTTCACAAATTTGATATCTTATTTGTTATTGGTTTAGAAAAATCTGTCACATGAGTTTCACTTTGTCGATCTCAAAGGAAATATTTTTAATTGTGACGAGGGCATTTTATTCTACAAAAAGAACTAGAGGGTTTCACTTTGTTTTTTTTGTAGGAATTTATGTCTTTGGGGGTTCTTGAGCTTGTTGTGATGAAATAAATTATCATTGATTTATGCAGAGAGCATTATTTGGACAATCATCCTGTGATGAACGGAGGAGGGTAGAACTCACTTAGCAGAAGGCCCACAAAACATCAAAGCAGGTGCACCTACATCAAAGTCAGAATCCACTGGTTTTGGGCACCATGGGCACAGTTTTGGATGCTCTCACTTCGAAATTTTTGACAAAGCTGGGTCGGCTTATTGAAGACGAGGTTGTGATGACACTAAGCGTAAAAAAGGACATCAAGAGGCTGAAGAAAAATCTGGAACACTTCACTGCAGTTCGTGAGGATGCGGAAGCTCTGGCAATGAACGATAGAGGGTTAGAGGCATGGTGGAAGAACATGAGTGATGTTATGTTTGATGTTGATGTCATCATAGATCTTGTTGTGGTTAATTCACAGAAGTTTTTGCTACCAGCTAGATCACCATGTTTCAATCAGCCTATGGTCTCTTGTTTTGAAAAGCTTTTATTTGATCACAAGGTGGCTAGAAGAATTAAGGACATAAATGAAAAGCTTGATGAGATTAAAATGAACACACAGATGTTCAGCTTGGATAGATCTATTCGTCAACAATTCCAGGTAACAACCGTGGACAGAAATCAGACATCTCCTATAGATGAACTAGAGGTTGTTGGAAGAGAGATCAAACAATCTGTTGATGACATCGTACAAATGGTTGTCAGTGGCTACCATGAGAATAGTACAAGTGTTCTGGGGATTCAAGGAATGGGAGGCATTGGTAAGACAACGTTAGCTCAGAAGATATATAATCATCAGATGATAAGAGAGAAATTCCAAGTTCATATATGGCTGTGCATTTCGCAGAGCTACACAGAGACCGGGTTGATAAAGCAGGCAATACGAATGGCTGGAGAAAAGTGTGATCAGCTAGAGACCAAGACCGAGCTTCTACCACTTTTAGTGGACACTATCAAAGGAAAGAGTGTTTTTCTTGTGCTGGATGATGTGTGGAAGTCTGATGTCTGGATTGATCTTCTTCTATCACCTTTCATGAGAGCTTCGAATTTCCAGATCCTTGTGACCACAAGAGACCTGTATGTTTTGTCAGAAATGCATGCAACATATATCCACCGAGTAAACAAAATGAATTACAGTGATGGCGTAGAATTGCTTATGAAGAAGTCCTTTCAATCATCCGAGCAAATATGTGAATTCAAGAATGTTGGCTATGACATTGTAAAGAAATGCGATGGTCTTCCTCTTGCCATCAAGGTTGTTGCTGGTGTCCTATCCACCAGAAGAACAGTTGCCGGATGGAAGAGCATCCGTGATAGTAAATGGTCCATTCATGGACTCCCCAAAGAACTTGGAGGTCCCCTGTATTTAAGTTACAGCAACTTACCCCCTCAACTCAAGCAGTGCTTTCTCTGGTGTGCTTTGTTGCCTCCTAATTTTGCAATAGTCCGTGATGATGTTGCTTACTGGTGGGTTGCCGAAGGTTTTGTAAGGAAAGAGCATGACTACTCAATACATGAAATTGCTGAAGAGTATTACATTGAGCTAATTAGGAGGAATCTTCTGCAACCGATACCTCAGTTTGTAGATAAAGGTGAGTCAACGATGCATGATCTATTGAGGTCACTTGGGCAATATCTGACAAAGGATCACTCCCTATTCATGAATGCGGAAAGTAGCAATTCCATGTCAAATCTTCGCCGCTTAGGTATCAGCCATGCTATAGAAGAAATCCCCCCTCTGGAAGAGCACAAGTGCTTGAGGAGCCTCCTACTTTTTAATAACAAGAACTTCAAAATAATTCGCAAGGATATTTTCAGAAAGCTTGAGCATATCCGTGTCTTGGTTCTCAGTGGGACAAGCATCAAGGACATACCAGACTCAGTGGGAAATTTGGTGTTGTTGAGGTTGCTAGATCTGAGCTATACCAAGATTAACAAACTTCCGGAGTCCACCGGAAGGCTCATCAGCCTTGAATACCTCTCTTTGCTTGGTTGCCATCAATTAGATAGCCTGCCAGCTGGTCTCATGAGACTGTCCAACATAAGTTTTTTGCAGCTAGAGCAGATTGCAGTTGATCATGTTCCAAAAGGAATTGCAAAGTTTCAGCAGCTCTATAACCTAAAAGGAGTTTTCGAGAGTGGGACTGGATTCAGATTAGACAAATTGCGATGCCTCCCCAATATCCAACGTCTGTGGATCCAGAAGCTAGAGAAAGCGGCACCAGTGGGTGAACTTGTACTGAAGAACAGTCATAATCTTAGGGAACTGGGACTGCGTTGCACAATGGCCAGTACCAAAGAGAGAACTCATTACCAGAGTGGTGTGCTTGACAGAATTCAGCAAGTCTATGACATGCTTATTCCATCACCAAGCCTAGTATATATTTATCTTGATGGGTTCCCGGGCGTAAGGTTCCCAGAATGGCTATGCTCAGAACCAGAGCTTAATATGCCAAGTTTGTGTCATATGCACATCAATGACTGCATATCATGTTCAGAGCTTCCACCGGCAGGTCAGATGCCAGAATTGCTAGTTCTTCAGATTAAAGGAGCAGATAAAGTTGTAACTATTGGCACAGAACTCCTGGGGAAAGGTGTCAGAAATGCAGCAGCTTTCTTCCCAAAACTTGAACTGCTTCACATCATTAGCATGTGTAGTTTGGAAAAATGGTCACTGAACATAAGAAATAAGCTTGATGACATGGAAGACAACTCTCAGCAGTTCACTCTGATGCCTTGCCTTAAGCGTCTGCTGCTTCTTGATTGCCCCAAACTGAGAGCTCTGCCTGAAGACATGTACATGATTGTTAATTTGAAGAGGATCCACATTGAAGGTGCTCACAAGCTTCAAGAAGTTGTCAATCTTCCCGCTGTTGTGTGGCTCAAGGTGAAGAACAACGCATGCTTGAGGAGGATTTCTAACCTCTGTAAGTTGCAGGACCTGTTTGCGCAGGACTGCCCGATGCTGGATCGGGCAGAGAACCTTTTCTTGCTGAAATGTGTCTACATGATTGACTGCCCGCATGCCCAAGAGTTCTGGGATTGTCTAGGGGAAGAAGGAGAAGAAGGCACCCTAGTCCATGTTGCAACAGATGGCCATAACATCTTCCCGAATGAATCTCTCTATAACTAGACAGGTCAGTGAAATAGCTAAGAAAAACTTGCTCTGTTTCTACTGCTTTATTATTCTGAAATTCATTTCATTAATACCAACCAAAGTGACCTTCAACATGTTGCTCTTCTCACAGGCTTACAGTACAAGAGCAGGGTGTAATGAAGTAGCTGAAAATACTCAAAGATTTTGTTGAAGCGCAATGGAGCTCTTTGATCGGAGCAGGGCAATGGGAGGTATCTGTTTGTCAAATGCTGGAGTGTAATGTTACTGCCTTTTCTACCTTTTTCCTTTTGGTGTGGTTGACAGCAAAAACGGCATGACAAACTTGAAGCAGATTATAGCCAACTGTCATTGCTGCATTGTTATTACTATAGCAAGTTGTGCTCTGAAGGACAATTTCATTGTTTTTTTAAATTATTTTGGTTCATTGGTCTCTGGATTGATCGAGTAATAATAATGGTGTAACTATGGTTGGTTCTCGCATGTTTTTTGTACTGTTACTTTGAGGAACGTTAGTATAAACTTTCATGGAAAGTTGGATAGATGTCTGCTTAACCTGTTTACTTAAGCATGGAGCTGCACCTTTTTAATTCTTGTTTTTGAGCAGGCACTCATCAGAATATTGTTTGGGAGTTGTGGTTATTATCTTTGGAGTGAAAATTTATCATGATCCAAAATACTACTGGTATTATTTTGATTTTGTAGCTACTTAGACCTCTTCGATTCAAAAAGAAGTTGTATGAATTTTAGTGGATTTGAATTCTAAAGAAAAACAAATTTTACATTGTTTGTCTGTTTTTTGGATTGAACCTTCTAGAAAAAAATTTCCTCAAGATTCGTTTGCACTACATTTTAAAAATTCTTCCAAGAGGTTCCTGTGATAGAAGTTCTATTTTGAAATAAATCTAAATAACCCCTTGGTAAAAATTCCTACATGATTCAATCGTATAAATCAAATGACTAACATAAGAAAAAAAATTCAAATACTGTAATCCTTCAATATTTCTATAAAGAACACTTTTGTATCAGAGAAAACCTCTTTTCTAGGGATGTTTGTCTCAGTTTCGCGCATATCATGATGATCTTTTACACAATACTAAGTATTGGAAATTTGGCTCATACGGAATAGAAAATGAGCTAGATATTGATTATAAAGAAGATGTGCATTCTAATGTTTCATAGAAACAAGTAAACCACTACTACAAAACAGGCTAGCAGTGTCTTTCATATCGCACTCCCGGCGAGGCTCCTCCAGCGACGTTGTTCTGCGTAATGCATTTCTATTTATTTAATGGACGTGAATCAAATCTAAACCTACATTAAAAATGCCTAAATTTTGGTGAAACGTACCGTCAAAGTTCTTGATCGTATTTATTTATTAGGTCATATATGCAAGTTTGGAGTAGGTTTTAGACAACATTATTTTTTTCTGAAAATTCAAAAACAATTTTACATAATTAAGTATGTGTATTTGAATTTTCACGTATACATATTTGAAAGTACCAGAGTTTTGTTTCATAAGACCTAAATATATGCTAACTAGCTTATTAGGATCTTTTTTCCAATAATAGAAAAATTTAAACGTATTTATAGTTCAAATTTGAATTTTATTTAATTAAATATAAAGTTATTAATTAAATGCCTAACGCATAGCAAATAATGAAATCTATAAAGTTCAAACCATTTTTCATAGAATACCATGATCATAAAAACATAATACACTAAAATATAAAATGACAAAAAACCAAAATACCAACATAATTGTGGAGTGTCAGGCACCACTAAAGCCTGCCACTATTGTTGTAACTGAGAGTGGCGAGCAATGTTTTGACCCTCGGCTAACTTGGGCCCATATATAATAGTAAGTCGTGGGTAGTTGTGTTGGCCCCCATCTGTGGCGGCTTCCTGAGCATGTCTGAAGAGACCTAATTCTAGCACACCATCATCGCAACCACCTCGTCGATGCTGCCAGCAGCGACGGAGCTACAGCAAGGCTGAGTGGGATGTGGCCCGCCTAGCCAAAAAAATTACTCTTATGTTTGCCTATTTTTGGACCATATAAAACAAGCTCAATACTTATTTCTTTCAGCCAGCCCGCCCAGATATTTGAGCCAAGCTCCGCCACTGGCTGCCAGGGAAACAAATACCTAAGAAACAGAAAACAAGACAGATGGGTCCCCATTTTTT
>NC_041384.1:44688653-44695238 GCF_002162155.2 Triticum dicoccoides | reverse complement strand
TTTAGGGCGGCGGCGGTGGCTAGGCTTGGGAGGAAAACGAATCGCAGAGCATTTTTTTTCTTACAACCTTAATTGCATTTCCATGTCATCTTTTTTCTTACACCACGACAACAATTGACAGCAAAAAGTAATACTAAGTGAACTCAATCCGGGCCGTTGACTTGCTCGTCCGCTTCCACCTTCGCCGCCCGTTAACTGAACTGGAAACGGCACCTCTCGCTTCAGTGTCGAGTTCTTCAGTCATGAGCCTGCAGTTGGTCGTCCTCATCAGGCAGGCAGGGTCCTGACTCCTGACACAGCGACGGCTCCACACCCTCCTCCCCGTGCTCGCCGCCTAAGCCATGGTTGGATCCCACACCCTCCTCCCCTTCTCCGCTTCCGTGCACCAGCAGGAGAAGGGTAGGCCTGGGAGATGGCGCACGACAGGCCTGCCGGCGGTGCCCTGTCCCTCAGCCGCCGCCCGCTCCAGGGACGGCGTCGCCTACGTGTAGCGCACCGAGCGAGACCTTGAGCGTCGCGGGCACCGCGAAAAAGAGCGAGCTCCGCATCGTTCGTCTGCCGCCGGTGGCTGCTGCTTCAATCAACCACGTAAGCAGTAAGCTGTGTAAGCAAGCCCCTTCTCCTCCCTGCAACAACAGGCTGCAGTAAGCCTCAACTGTTTGTTTCCATCGTCTTATAGAGTAACCAAAATGATTGGATGCTCCTTGACTGAAATCTTCTTGGAGATTTGGCACTATTGCAATAGTAAGTGAGTAGATGCATATCAACTGGTTGATGAAATGCCCAGGGAATCATGGGTGACTGTATTGCTACGTTATGTTTGCTCCTTGTAGACTGGTAGGTAGAAAGAGCTTTCAACTTACAGGTCTGAAATCTGGATAGAGTCAACAAAAAAGGGGCTCCACTGTTCGTATTTTATACTGGCAAATCTGCAGGTTGTTCTTTTTCTTTGTTATATAGAAGTATTGATAATTTACGACGAGGGAGGTGAGAATAAAAAGTTGTGTTTGATTACAAGAAAGTCGTGTTTGATTAGGTGGCCATGACAGGAACGGAGAGGTCTTGAGTCAGTCTTGATGACAGCCAAATTGACTGGTCTTGTTTTCCCACCTTCCAAGTAAATGAAGCAACCTTGAGGTGTGATCAGGCATCCAACGAGGCAAGGTACTTCTCCACTTCCCAGTGAGAACAGGGTGGCAGTGAGGTATGACAGCCTCTTCTCCCCCCTCTGTGCCGCAGTTGCACATGATTTCTTATACGGTCCTGGCTTGAGATAACCATTCATTGCCAGCCTCATCGCGCTTCGGCCACTGTCGTAGACTGTTCTGCCACCTCCTACTCGGCTCCTTCGTTCATCTGTCAAATAGAATATAAAGGTACAACCTTTAGTTTTGCTTTCTTCCCTGTCATTCCAAGCTCTAGTTTGGCTGCTCCAGGTGGTGTCCTCTAGTTTGGCTACATATTTATTCTCTTATTTGTTATTGATTTAGAAATATCTGAAGTAATAAATTACATAGCCTTTCTTTGGAATGGTGATGATATTTTGTTCTGGAAAAACTATAGAATTTCCCAGTGCCTTTTCTTCTAAGAATTACTCCCTCTGTCCCACAATATAAGATGTTTTTGCAAGCTGAAACTGCTTCCAAAAGTCATATATTATGGGACAGAGGGACTAGTATCTTTAGGAGCTTCTTGAGCTCGTTGTGATGAAATGAACTGCCACTGACTTGTGCAGAGGAAAGCATCGTGTTGGTGATTAGCTTATGAGGAACAACTGAGAGCAGTGCTCACACACTATACCAAGGCCCTCAAAACATTAAGCAGGCAGACTTGCATCGTAGTCATATTTGAAATGTTTGGGTAATATGGGCACAATTTTGGACGCTCTCACGTTCAAATTCTTGACAAAGCTGGGTCAGGTTATCGAGAATGAGGTTGTGATGACATTAAGTGTGAAGAAGGATATCAAGAGGCTAAAGAATAATCTGGAATATTTCAGTGCAATTCGGGACGATGCTGAAGCTCTGGCCATGGAAGATAAACGGATAGAGGCATGGTGGAAGAACATGAGCAATGTAATGTTTGATGTTGATGTCATCATAGATCTTGTTATGGTTCATTCGCAAAAGCTTTTGCTGCCACCTAGATCAGTATATTGCAATCAGGCCATGATCTCTTGTTTTGGAAAGCTTTCATTTGATCACAGGGTTGCTAGAAGAATTAAGGACATAAATGAAAAGCTTGATGAGATTAAAATGAACACAGAGATGTTCAACTTGGACAGAACTACACGTCAACAATTCCAGGTAACAATTGTGGATAGAAAGCAGACATCTCCTGTAGATGAACTAGAGGTTGTTGGAACAGGAATCAAACAGGCAGTTGAGGACATGGTACAAATGATTGTCAGTAGCTGTCGTGAGAATAGGTCAACTGTTTTGGGGATTCAAGGGATGGGAGGCATTGGTAAGACAACATTAGCTCAGAAGATTTACAATGAGCCATTGGTAAGAGAGAAATTCCAAGTTCGTATATGGTTGTGCATTTCACAGAGCTACACAGAGACTGGGTTGATAAAACAGGCAATACGAATGGCGGGAGAAAAGTGCGATCAATTAGAGACCAAGACCGAGCTTCTTCCACTTCTAGTGGACTCTATCAAAGGAAAGAGTGTTCTTCTTGTGCTGGATGATGTGTGGAAATCTGATGTATGGATTGATCTTCTTCTATCGCCTTTCATGAGAGCCTTAAATTTCCATGTCGTTGTCACCACAAGAAACCTGGACGTATTGGCAGAAATGCATGCAACATATACTCACCAAGTAAACACAATGAATTATCATGATGGTTTAGAACTGCTTATGAAGAAGTCCTTCCAGCCACACGAGCAAATAAGTGAATTCAAGAATGTTGGGTATGAAATTGTAAAGAAATGTGACGGTCTTCCTCTCGCCATCAAGGTTGTTGCAGGTGTGCTATCTACCAAAAGAACAACTGCGGAATGGAAGAGTATCCGAGATAGCAAATGGTCCATTCGTGGACTCCCCAAAGAACTTGGAGGTCCCCTGTATTTAAGTTACAGCAACTTACCCCCTCAACTTAAGGAGTGCTTTCTCTGGTGTGCTTTGCTGCCTCCTAATTTTGAAATCCATCGTGATGCTGTAGCTTACTGGTGGGTTGCTGAAGGTTTAGTGAGGAAAGAGCATGGATTCTCAATACATAAAATTGCTGAAGAGTATTACCTTGAGCTAGTTCGGAGGAATCTTCTCCAACCAATACCTGGGTTTGTAGATAAAGGCGAGTCAACGATGCATGATTTATTGAGGTCACTTGGGCAATATCTGACAAAGGATCACTCCCTATTTATGAATGCGGAAAGTAACAATTCCATGCCAAATCTGCGCCGCTTAGGTATCAGCCATGCTATAGAAGAAATCCCCCCTCTAGAAGAGCACAAGTGCTTGAGGAGCCTCCTACTTTTTAATAACAAGAGCTTCAAGTCAATTCACAAAGATATTTTCAGAAAGCTTGAGCATATCCGTGTCTTGGTTCTCAGTGGGACAAGCATCAAGGACATACCGGACTCACTGGGAAACTTGGTGTTGTTGAGGTTGCTAGATCTGAGCTATACGGAGATTAACAAACTTCCGGAATCCACAGGAAGGCTCATCAGCCTTGAATACCTCTCTTTGCTTGGTTGCAATCAATTAGATAGCCTGCCAGCTGGTCTCATGAGACTGTCCAATATAAGTTTTTTGCAGCTTGAGCAGACTGCAGTTGATCATGTTCCAAAAGGAATTGCAAAATTTCAGCAGCTCTATAACCTAAAAGGAGTTTTCGAGAGTGGAACTGGATTCAGATTAGATGAATTGTGACGCCTCCCCAATATCCAACGTCTGTGGGTCCAGAAGCTAGAGAAAGCGGCACCAGTGGGTGAACTTGTACTGAAGAACAGTCATAATCTTAGGGAACTGGGACTGTGTTGCACAATGGGCAGTACCAAAGAGAGAACTCGTTACCAGACTGGTGTGGTTGAGAGAATTCAGCAAGTCTATGATATGCTTATTCCCTCACCAAGCCTAGTATATATTTATCTTGATGCCCGGGCGTAAGGCTCCCAGAATGGCTATGCTCAGAACCAGAGCTTAATATGCCATGTTAGTGTCATATGCACCTCAATGAGTGTGTATCATGTTCAGAGCTTCCACCAGCAGGTCAGATGCCAGAATTGCTAGTTCTTCAGATCAAAGGTGCAGATGAAGTTGTAACTATTGGCACAGAACTCCTGGGGAAAGGTGTGAGAAGTGCAGCGGCTTTTTTCCCAAAACTCGAACTTCTTCACATCATTGGCATGTGCAATTTGGAAAAATGGTCACTGAACAGAAATATGTGTGATGACATGGAGGACAACTCTCAACAGCTCTCTCTGATGCCTTGCCTTAAGCGTGTGCTGCTTCTTGATTGCCCCAAACTGAGAGCTCTGCCTCAAGACATGTCCATGATTGTTAATTTGAAGAGAATCCACATTGAAGGTGCTCACAAGCTTCAAGAAGTTGTCAATCTTCCTGCCGTTCTGTGGCTCAAGGTGAAGAACAACGCATGTTTGAGGAGGATTTCTAACCTCTGTAAGTTGCAGCACCTGTTTGTACAGGACTGCCCAATGCTGGATCAGGCAGAGAACCTGTGCTCGCTGAATAGGGTGTACATGATTGACTGCCCACACGTCCAAGAGTTCAGGAATTGTCTCGCGGAAGAAGAGCAAGGCATCCTAGTCCATGTTGCAGCAGATGGACGTAATATCTTCCCTGATGAATCTCTCTATAATTAGATAGGTGAGTGGAATAGCGGGCTAAGGAAAACTTGCTCTAGTTCTACTACTTTATTATTCTAATTTTTTGGTTCTGAAACTGTGGACACTCACTTGAAATTATTTTAATTATTTCCCTTCTTACAGGCTTACAAGATCGGTTCGTATTGAAGACATGATGGTTAGTTGTGAATACTCAAAATTTTGTGAAGCCTTGAAGTGCAAGGAGCTCTTTGATCGGAGACAGGCAATGGGAGTGTCGAATGCTGGAGTGCAGTGTTGTTGCCTTTTCTCTGTTTTACATGGCCGCTCAAAATATCAGATTGGTTACGGATATGGCCTTTTGCAGGGAGCTGCTGCTCGGGGATTCCTCAGAATCCTTCATCATATCTTCGAGCCTTGAAGTGCTATGGAGCTCTTCGATTGGGGGCTGACGATGGGAGGTCCCTGTTTGTTGAGTTCTGGAGTGAAATGTTGTTGCTTTTTCTCTGTAACATTTGTTCTTTTAGTGTGTTCTTGTGGAGTTCAGGTGAGTATTTCACCTGGGCTGCCTACAGAAACAGCTCATTAGTTTTTGGATTGATTGAATAATGATAATGGTGTACCTATGGTTGATTTTCAAATGGCTTTTGTACTATCACTATGAGGAACGTGACTATATGGTGTCAGGGAAAGTTAAACAGATGTCTGCTTAGCTTAACTGCTTAAGCATGGAGCTGCACCTTTGTTATGCTTGTCAATATGTGCATGAAATTAGGCATGCACTCATCTGGAATATGTTTGGAGTTGTGGTTCTTATCTTGGGAGTGAAAAATTAAGGCGATCTAAACTACTAGTAATAATAGTATTTTGGCTTTGTAGCTACTTAGATCTCTTTGATTCAAAAGATCGTATAGAAATTCTAAGAAGAAGAAAACAAATTATTTTGGTTGTTTGATCTGTTGGAATGAACCTTGGAAAAAAAAGGTCTCCAGATTTATTGGCACTACATTTCAAAAGTATTATTTTCAAGAGATTCAAAGTTTTCCTATGAAATATAGTCTTAGAAAACTTACGAAAATTTCCTACATGACACAATCGTACAAATTAAACAACTAACATAAAAAAATCCAAAAAAGGTCCAATCCTTCAAATATTTCTATAAAAATCCTTTGTATAAAAAAAATACCTATTTGTATTGTTGGAACAACGAAACCCTCATTAAAAAAACGTTCATGAAGAGAATCTCTAACTTATCACTTAAGAACCTTTGAGGAGTTAAGCACACCTAGCCAACCTCTCAAACATTAAGAGGAGTAAATATTATAAGAGTCGGCCGCAAAAAGCAGCCCAACTCTCTCAAATATACTCAAGACAGCCTCCCAGAGTAAAAATAAATAAATTTGTCGGGCCTCCCTTCCCACTCGACCGACCACCACTTCTCGCCACCGGCCACTCTCGCCACCGCTGCCTCCGATTCCTTCTGGAATGTAACATCAAGACCCTTCCGCCACCCTGCCGGCCACCACCGCTAGCGCAATGCCACCGCCCGTACGAAGGAATAGGTTGGGGAGCAAAAACTTGCTTCGGGTCGCCACATCGTCAACCAAGGCCGAAAGCAAGGGCGGTGGCAAGGCCACAGCGGCCCCGGCGACGACATGCCGCACTCACCTTGATCCGGTCGGTGGCAAGCGGGCGATGAAGCCGACGGTGGTCATGAAGGTGCTCGCCAGGGTGGAGGCAAAGAAGATGACGAGTCCGACACCTCGTCCTTGTCCGGCTGCTCATACCCCGTCTCT
>NC_041384.1:44657263-44688460 GCF_002162155.2 Triticum dicoccoides | reverse complement strand
TGCGTTCGGCCCGTGCAGCCGTCGCTCAGGTTTGTGGCCGCCAAGTGGTCGATGAAATGTCGAAGAGGTAAAATATTTGTGCCTTTTCTTTTCAGCCGATGCATTGGTAACTAAAGCGTCATCCCGCGGTAACTAACGTAGTGCGCCAGGACGTGTGGGCATATTTGCTTCGTGCCACACGCGTGGGACAGAGATGAGTAGTATTTGTTGGGCGTGTGACACGAAGTAGCTGCGCCCACACATGTGGATAGTTCTAATGTTCGTTCATACATGACTTGTATGGGCTGCCTCTTGATTATGCCACACGGAATGTGTGAGCGAATCTCTAATATGTCACACGTGTCCAAATAATAACAAGATTTTGACTCACTCACTAACGAATGATATGCCAATATAGCCATCCGCGAGAACTTTGTATAGCGGTAGCGTTTTCTTGCCACAGCAGAAGTTTTTACTGTTTCTCCAAGAAAGTATATTGCGGTGGCAGGGTTATTAGTCAAGTTTAGTTAATCAACACAATTTTTTTGGCAGGGTTGAACCTCGCCGTGGTGGGTTCTCGGCGTCGGCATCCCCGGTCCCCGGCTGGCCGGCTCCAAACTGCTCTCGCCGCCTCCCATCTGCTCGTGCCGCATCACCCCGATCTAGTACGAGCAGCTCGCTGCCTCGGACTTGCCGGCTCATTGTTCCGGGCCAGCTGCTCTGCTATGCTCTGTTCGTTCGTTCATTGCTCGGTTCATGGGAGGACCAACCGCCATGTGATTGTTGGTCGGTGTCGCCGGCTGGCTTGCCCACCGCCCGGTGGTTGCTGCTCTACTGCTCTAGCATTCATTCCACTGAATACAAATGTTTGGGACAACAGATGAGCGGATGCACACGAGCTGTTCGACGAAATGCTCGCTAGCGCTTCCTAATCTCACCAGCTGCTCCTCTGTTTCTTGGTTTAAACGAAATTCGCTGCAATTTCAAGCCTTGACCGGTCTCGCCGGCTTGCTTGCCCTTGCTTACCCTTGCTGAGCCTGACTGTATAAGCCCCTTCTAGCATATTACGTCCATCGTTTTCTTATGACTAACTTTGATGCCTCCTTGATTGCTTCGGTGACTCGTGAGACACAGGGAGAGCAGGAACGGAAATGGTTGGATGCTAGCATTCCGTTGAATATTTGCTTGAGACAACAACAACTCAGTGGATGCATACGAGCTGTTCGACGAAATGCTCAGGTGCACTTCCTAATCTCACTCGCCGCTACATTTTTTCTGCGTTAAAAAATCGCTATCCTAATCAAAATCTTGCAACCTTGTACTAGGAGACAAGCCAAGTTGGCACTTGCTATATAATGATTCTACACCTAACTGAGGCCTTGTCAGTGCAAGTAGATGAGGACAGCCATACTATATTATGGATCAATAAACTAAACAGACTGAACGACTTCAAGTGCATCAATGATTGTCCTTTCCTGGCTAATTTCATACTAATGGAATCCGATGCAAATACTGTAAGAAATTGATCAGGTGAACGATTCTGCATTTGACGTTCTGATGAGCAACCATCCAACAAGAGCTGTTTGATCTCACCTAAGCAACAGATCCCCCTTCTACCACTTCCCAGCTGGAGCAGGGCCGCCGCTACTTGTCTACACCATGGCCGGTTCTTCTTTCTTACCCTGAATTTCATATACTACATCGTCCTGGGCTCCTGGCTTGCAAGAATCCTTTCGTTGTTCATCTCAGCAAGAGACCACCACTGCGCAGCTGCCTTTTCCTCGGCTCCTTCTCACATCTGTCATTACAATCTTATTAAGGTACAATCTTAAGTTTACCTTCATTCTCTGTCACTTTCTTTAGTTTTGCTTATGAGTTGTATCTGGGTTCCACGCTTTCTTTAGTTTTGCTTATGAATTGTTTGATGAATACCCAAATAAACATGTGTGCGTTTTTCGCAAATATATTTGCTCCTAGTTGAAGTCTCTGGCGTATGGTTCCTGTAGCTGGTTGTCATAAGGAGAAAGAGCTTCGAACTTGCAGATCTGGAATCTCAGTAAAATCAAGGAAAGGATAGATACTGAAAGGGTCTTCACCTTGCAAGTTGGAAGGTGGAAAGGAAAATGCAAAGTAACACATGTTTGATTGTGTGGCTATGACAGGGACGGATCGGTCCTAAGACAAGCTTGACAAGAGACAGACCGGCTAGTCTTCCCACCTTCCATGTAAACGAAGCAGCCATGAGGTGGGAGCAAGCATCCAAGAAGCTAGTCTGTGCAACCAAGCAAGATCTCAGCTAGGCTGGAGTCAAAGCCGCTCATGTATACTGTGGTATGATTGCTTCTTTTATCCCCCGTGCCTGAAATCCTGAATTGCACATATGGCCTCTTATATGGTCCTGGCTTGGGGCAACCATCCATCTTTTATTTATCCAGATGTCTCCACAAATGATCATGGCTTCAACCATAAAATCATAGGAAGTGCCGCCATCACGTGCTCAGCTCCTTTTTTCATCTGTCAATGGAGGAGAAAGGTACAATCTTAAGTTTACCTTCATTCTCTGTCACTGCAAACTCCTGTGTCGCTGCTTTCAAGATCCTGATTTTTCGAAGTTTGAAATCTTATTCGTTCTTGATTTATAAAAATCTGCCACATGGGTTTCACTTTGTCGATTACTATAAAGGATTTTTTTAATGTGATGAGGCTATTTTATTCTACAAAAAGAACTAGTGTGCCCCATTGTTTTTCTTGTACGAATTTGTCTTCGGGGGTGGAGGGGGGGGGGTGTTTCTTGAGCTTGGTGTGATGACATAAATTATGACTGACTTATGCAGAGAAGAGCATTGTTTGGACAATGATCCTGTGATGAACGGAGGAGGGTAGAACTCACACAGCATAAGGCCTGCGAAACATCAAAGGAGGCACACTTGCATCAAAGTCAGAATCCACTGGTTTGGGCACCATGGGCACAGTTTTGGATGCTCTTACTTCGAAATTTTTGACAAGGCTGAGTCAGCTTATTGAAGATGAGATTGTGATGACACTAAGCGTGAAAAAGGACATCAAAAGGCTGAAGAAAAATCTAGAACACTTCCGCGCAGTTCGTGAGGATGCGGAAGCTCTGGCCATGGAAGATAGACAGATAGAGGCATGGTGGAAGAACATGAGTGATGTTATGTTTGATGTTGATGTCATCATAGATCTTGTTATGGTTCAATCACAGAAATTTTTGCTACCAGCTAGATCGCTCTGTTTCAATCAGCCTATGGTCTCTTGTTTTGAAAAGCTTTTATTTGATCACAAGGTGGCTAGAAGAATTAAGGACATAAATGAAAAGCTTGATGAGATTAAAATGAACACAGAGATGTTCAGCTTGGATAGATCCATTCGTCAACAGTTCCAGGTAACAACTGTGGACAGAAATCAGACATCTCCTATAGATGAACTAGAGGTTGTTGGAAGAGAAATCAAACAATCAGTTGATGACATAGTACAAATGATTGTCAGTGGCTGCCATGAGAATAGTACAAGTGTTCTGGGGATTCAAGGAATGGGAGGCATTGGTAAGACAACGTTAGCTCAGAAGATATATAATGATCAGATGATAAGAGAGAAATTCCAAGTTCATATATGGCTGTGCATTTCGCAGAGCTACACAGAGACCGGGTTGATAAAGCAGGCAATACGAATGGCTCGAGAAAAGTGTGATCAATTAGAGACCAAGACTGAGCTTCTACCACTTTTAATGGACACTATCAAAGGAAAGAGTGTTTTTCTTGTGCTGGATGATGTGTGGAAATCTGATGTCTGGATTGATCTTCTTCTATCGCCTTTTATGAGAGCCTTGAACTTCCATATCCTTGTCACCACAAGAGACCTGCATGTTTTGTCAGAAATGCATGCAACACATATCCACCAAGTAAACAAAATGAATTACGGTGATGGCTTAGAACTTCTTATGAAGAAGTCCTTTCAATCATCCGAGCAAATATGTGAATTCAAGAATATTGGGTATGACATTGTAAAGAAATGTGATGGTCTCCCTCTGGCCATCAAGGTTGTTGCAGGTGTTCTATCTACCAAAAGAACAGTTGCTGAATGGAAGAGCATCCGAGATAGTAAATGGTCCATTCATGGACTCCCCAAAGAACTTGGAGGTCCCCTGTATTTAAGTTACAGCAACTTACCCCCTCAACTCAAGCAGTGTTTTCTCTGGTGTGCTTTGTTGCCTCCTAATTTTGCTATAGGCCGTGATGATGTTGCTTACTGGTGGGTTGCCGAAGGTTTTGTGAGGAAAGAGCATGATTACTCAATACATGAAATTGCTGAAGAGTATTACCTTGAACTAATTAGGAGGAATCTTCTGCAACCAATACCTATGTTTGTAGATAAAGGTGAGTCAACGATGCATGATTTATTGAGGTCACTTGGGCAATATCTGACAAAGGATCACTCCCTGTTCATGAATGCGGAAAGTAACAATTCCATGTCGAATCTGCGCCGCTTAGGTATCAGCCATGCTATAGAAGAAATCCCCCCTCTAGAAGAGCACAAGTGCTTGAGAAGCCTCCTACTTTTTAATAACAAGAACTTCAAGTCAATTCGCAAGGATATTTTCAGAAAGCTTGAGCATATCCGTGTCTTGGTTCTCAGAGGGACAAGCATCAAGGACATACCAGACTCAGTGGGAAACTTGGTGTTGTTGAGGTTGCTAGATCTGAGCTATACGGAGATTAACAAACTTCCGGAGTCCACGGGAAGGCTCATCAGCCTTGAATACCTTTCTTTGCTTGGTTGCCGTCAATTGGATAGCCTGCCAGCTGGTCTCATGAGGCTGTCCAACATAAGTTTTTTGCAGCTAGACTGGACTGCAATTGATCATGTTCCAAAAGGAATTGCAAAGTTTCAGCAGCTCTATAGCCTAAAAGGAGTTTTCGAGAGTGGG
This sequence comes from Triticum dicoccoides, assembly GCF_002162155.2. Lineage (NCBI taxonomy): Eukaryota > Viridiplantae > Streptophyta > Magnoliopsida > Poales > Poaceae > Triticum > Triticum dicoccoides. The sequence goes on along the minus strand of NC_041384.1, from coordinate 44,683,536 downwards.
ACTGGATTCAGATTGGACGAATTGCGACGCCTCCCCAATATCCAACGTCTGTGGGTCCAGCAGCTAGAGAAAGCAGCACCAGTGGGTGAACTTGTACTGAAGAACAGTCATAATCTTAGGGAACTGAGACTGGGTTGCACAATGGGCAGTACCGGAGAGAGAACCCGTTACCAGACTGGTGTGGTTGAGAGAATTCAGCAAGTCTTTGATATGCTTATTCCTTCACCAAGCCTAGTATATATTTATATTGATGGGTTCCCGGGCATAAGGTTCCCAGAATGGCTATGTTCGGAACCAGAGCTTAATATGCCAAGTTTGTGTCACATGCACCTGAATGAGTGTATATCATGTTCAGTGCTTCCACCAGCAGGTCAGATGCCAGAATTGCTAGTTCTTCACATTAAAGGTGCAGATGAAGTTGTAACTATTGGCACAGAACTCCTGGGGAAAGGTGTCAGAAGTGCAGCGGCTTTCTTCCCAAAACTTGAACTGCTTCGCCTCGTTAGCATGGGTAATTTGGAAAAATGGTCACTGAACATAAGAAATATGTGCGATGACATGGAGGACAACTCTCAACAGCTCTCTTTGATGCCTTGCCTTAAGCGTCTGCTGCTTTTTGATTGCCCCAAACTGAGAGCTCTGCCTCAAGACATGTACATGATTGTTAATTTGAAGAGAATCCACATTGAAGGTGCTCACAAGCTTCAAGAAGTTGTCGACCTTCCTGCAGTTGTGTGGCTCAAGGTGATGAACAACACATGTTTAAGGAGGATTTCCAACCTTTGTAAGCTGCAGGACCTGTTTGCACAGGACTGCCCAATGCTGGATCACACAGAGAACCTGTGCTCGCTGAAACGTGTGTACATGATTGACTGCCTGCATGCCCAAGTGTTCAGGAATTGTCTAGCGGAAGAAGAACAAGGCATCCTAGTCCATGTTGCGACAGATGGGCATAATATCTTCCCGGATGAATCCCTCTATAACTAGACAGGTCAGTGAAATTAATAGGTAAGAGAAACTTGCTCTGTTTCTACTGCTTTATTAATCTGAAATCGAAACTGCTTCACACACGATAATTATGGACCGATCCTTGCACGACAAATCAATCCAGCGGCTGTCAACTCTTTAGTCCTATGCATGTACGGCTTGATCTTAAACGCCGTGCATAAATCGGCTAGCATGTGTCCTGCGCATAGCAGCGTTGTTCTGAAATTCATTTCATTAATACGAACCAAAGTGACCTTCAACATATTACTCTTGTTACAGCCTTACGGTACAAGAGCGGGGCGTAATGAAGACATGATGGTTATCTGAAAATACTAAAAGATTTTGTGAAGCCTTGAAGCGCAATGGAGCTCTTTGACCGGAGCAGGGCAATGGAAGGTATCTGTTTGTCAAATGGTAGATTGTAATGTTGTTGTTTTTTCTACCTTTTTGGTTTTGGTGTGGTGAATATTTCACTTGGACTACCTACAGAGGATAAATAAGGTTGACAGCAAAAATGGCATGACAAACCTGAAGCTGATTATAGCCAACTGTCATTGCTGCATTTTTATTACTATAGCAAGTTGTGCTCCGAAGGACTATTTCATCGTTTTTTTATATTCTTTTGGTTCATTGATTTCTGGATTGATTGAGTAATAATAATGGTGTACCTATGGTTGGATAGATGTCTGCTTAACCTGTTGCTTAAGCATGGAACGGCACCTTTTTAATGCTGATATGCCGAATCCGGACCAGGGTCGAGCGAGCCCACCGCCATCTTTTTTTTTTTTGAAATATATCCAGATCTATTATCAAAGTTCATCAAAAGTAAATTACATCGAGATTTCAAGACTACCGAACGGCCACCACCGCCACTAAAATGATGTGCCGTTGTCGCCGCCCCCCTATCGGAGCCGGCTTGACCTTCCCGATGATAGCGGGCAAGTCTTTGTGCACGTGCCCTTAAGGACCAACGCAATAGAGCCGCAGTCGTTGTCTAGGACCTCATTTCGGGGGACCTCCGAACATGGTCGACATAGGCAACATTGCTGACAAGCGTTACAGGTCTAGACCGAACACGGAGGGACAGTTGTTTGGCTTGGTGGCTAGGCGCAGGTCTTCGTATGCTTCTCTTCTCGTGCAGTGATCGAGATGGAACGGTGTGCCATCTATAGTATCGACACGATGAGTCTTGGCGGAAGGTGCAGGAGGCTAGCATTGTCCGGCGTTGTGGTGGCGTCGACGATAGAAGGGTCCGCCAAGATCAGTGCATTGATTGTTCCTGAAGAAGATGCGGAAGAAGATAACGATGGATTCTACAACATGCATATGTGGTGCACGCTGAAGGTCTGCTAGACCCACTGGTGTTGGCATATTCACACCTATAATGTATATAAATTAAGCAGAAAACATTTTAACAAATTAGAAACAATGCAAGCTAGACACCATATGAAAGATGCAACTAATATCACTCTACCGAGTTAAAAGTGTCCCCTCACAATCTACACCGCGCCCATGATTCTTGTAACAACACGCACTAGCCGCAAAAAACAACATGCTCTAGTAAGGCGATTTGGGTGATAAATTGAGAGAGGGTTTGAGAGATACAGCACGCGCGCCATCAAAGAAAGGGCAAAGCCGCCCGTCTTCGCGTGCTCGCCGCCTAAGCCATGGTCCGATCCCACATCATCTTCTCCTTCTCCGCTTCCGTGCAGCAGCAGGAGAAGGAGATGCCGCACGACAGGCCTGCCGGCGGTGCCCTGCCCCTCAGCTGCCGCCCGTTCCAAGGACGGCGTCCCCTACGTGCACCTCATCGAGATCTTGAGCGTTCGCGGGCACCGCGAAAAATAGCGAGATCCGCATTGTTCGTCTGCCGCCGGTGGCTGCTGCTTCAACCACGTAAGCAGTAAGCTGTGTAAGCAAGCCCCTTATCCTGCAACAGGCTGCGGTAAGCCTCAATTTTTTGTTTCCACCGTCTTACGTTGCCTGGCCGAGGCGTAAGTAGAGTAACTACAATGATTGGATACTCCTTGGCTGAAATCTTCTTGGATATTTGGCACTATTGCAACGAGTGAGTGGATGCATGTCAACTGTTTGATGAAATGCCCAGGGAATCATGAGTGAATTCCTACGATATGTTTGCTCCTAGTAGACTCGTATGGTTCCTGTAGCCGGTTGCCGTAGCCTCGTAGGCACAACGAGCTTCCAACATACAGGTCTGAAAGCGGGAAGAAAAAGGGGCTCCCTACATTGTTCATATTTTATACCGGCAAATCTGCAGATTGTCCTTTTTCTTTATAATATAGAAATAGTGATAATTTACAGTGAGGAAGGTGGGAAGAAAAAGTCGAAAAAGTCATGTTTGATTACAGGAAAGGCTGTTTGATTAGGTAGCACTATTTAAACAAGTAAGTAGATGCACATCAACTGTTTGATGAAATGCCCAGGGAATCATGCGTGTATTCTTTCCTACGATATGTTTGCTCCTAGTAGACTCGTATGGTTGCTGACTGTAGCCGGTTGTCGTAGCCTCCCTCGTAGGCAGAAAGAGCTTCCAACTTGCAGGTCTGAAAGCGGGATGGAGTGAAGAAAAAGGGGATCCCTACATTGGTCATATTTTATATCAGCAAATCTGCAGATTGCCCTTTTTTATTATATACAAGTATTGATAATTTACAACGAGGAAAGTGGGAAGAAAATGTTGAAAAAGTCGTGATTGATTACAAGAAAGGCGTGTTTCATTAGGTGGCCATGAGTCAGTCTTGATGACAACCAATTTGACTGGTCTTAAGTCAGTCTTGAGGAAATGTGTTCTCAAATGCATGGTGCCATGCACGGTGGTTGTAACTTCCTATAGGGAAGGAAGAGATGGCGGCTTCGGCTTCCGGCGATTCTCCTGGCGATGTCCGGGATGACGCGCCCCCGGCCGCGACGTCTGGCGTCCTCGCCGGCGCTCCTGTCGCCTGTCCCTCCCCGGCCCTCGTGAGGGCCGTGGCTCCGTCCCCTCCGCTGTCGATGGCTGCCGCGGCCCCCGTGTCCGCCCCCGCCCTCTCCCCCTCCCCCACCCCCGGCTGCGCTGGGTGGATCTGGCCGACGAGCCTCCCTCCCCCCGCATGCCTCTCTGGCCGCCACCCCCTCGCGCCGCTCCGCGCGGCCATGCCGGCCCGGTGGCTCAGCCCCCCAGGAGCGGGGTTCTGCCACCGGCTCGCGGCCGTCGCGGGTGCAGGCGCTGCCCTTGAGCTCGTCTCGGGCCAATGGCTGCCAAGGCACGGCGTTGAGGGCTGGGGCTGCTTGCCACCGGCACGCTCGGACCTGGGGCGTGGCCGGCCGCTCCGAAAGGGGCGCCGCCCGCTCCTCTTGGTGTCGTCCGGTGCCCGTTGCCGGCCCGGTGGCGCCCCCGACGCCGCCCACGGCTCGCAGCGGCCCTGTGCCCTCGCTCCCGGTGCGGCGACTGTCGCCCTTCCGGCCGTTCATCGCTGCCTTCGGCTCCTCCACGTTCCGTTTTCGGCCCTCCCTCGCTCCATCTCGCCGGTCGCCGGCTCACTCCGGTACCGCGCCGGCAGTGGCGGCGGTGCCTTCCGCGGGAGGGGAAACCCTATGCGCGTGCAACCCGCGCCGCCTGTTGGGCCAGGCCCCCTTCGCACCGGGTGTGCTGGGCCCCGGCCCGGCCCACCCTTGGCTCCCGCCGACTGGGCCTCCCCCTCAGCTGGATCGGCCCATGGGAGCTGGGCCACCTGGGTGCCCTAGGCCCAGCTCTCTGGTGCCCTCGATCTGGCTCCCTAGGGGCCTCCCGATTCCCCCAGTCCCATCGTCCGCCGCCCCTGCTCTCGATCGATCCCCTCTGCTCCCCCGAGTCCCCCTTGCGTCCCCCCTGTTGCTCACCTCCGTCCCGGCCGGCGTTCGATGCGGCTCCTTCTCCCCCGCCCCGCCCCCCTGTTGGAAATATGCCCTAGAGGCAATAATAAATTAGTTATTATTATATATTTCATTGTTCATGATAATTGTTTATTATCCATGCTAGACTTGTATTGATAGGAAACTCAGATACATGTGTGGATACATAGACAACACCATGTCCCTAGTAAGCCTCTAGTTGACTAGCTCGTTGATCAATGGATGGTTACGGTTTCCTGACCATGGACATTGGATGTCGTTGATAACGGGATCACATCATTAGGAGAACGATGTGATGGACAAGACCCAATCCTAAGCCTAGCACAAGATCGTGTAGTTCGTATGCTAAAGCTTTTCTAATGTCAAGTATCATTTCCTTAGACCATGAGATTGTGCAACTCCCGGATACCGTAGGAGTGCTTTGGGTGTACCAAACGTCACAACGTAACTGGGTGGCTATAAATGTGCACTACGGGTATCTCTGAAAGTGTCTGTTGGGTTGGCACGAATCGAGACTGGGATTTGTCACTCCGTGTAAACAGAGAGGTATCTATGGGCCCACTCGGTAGGACATCATCATAATGTGCACAATGTGATCAAGGAGTTGATCACGGGATGATGTGTTACGGAACGAGTAAAGAGACTTGCCGGTAACGAGATTGAACAAGGTATCGGGATACGGACGATCGAATCTCGGGCAAGTATCATACTGATGGACAAAGGGAATTGTATACGGGATTGATTGAATCCTTGACATCGTGGTTCATCCGATGAGATCATCGTGGAGAAGGTGGGAGCCAACATGGGTATCCAGATCCCGCTGTTGGTTATTGACCGGAGAGTTGTCTCGGCCATGTCTGCATGACTCCCGAGCCCGTAGGGTCTACACACTTAAGGTTCGATGACGCTAGGGTTATAGGGAAAGTTTGTATGCGGTTACCGAATGTTGTTCCGAGTCCCGGATGAGATCCCAGACGTCAAGAGGAGTTCCGGAATGGTCCGGAGGTAAAGATTTATATATGGGAAGTCCCGTTTTGGTCACCAGAAAAGTTTCGGGTGCTATCGGTAACGTACCGGGACCACCGGGAGGGTCCCGGGGGTCCACCAGGTGGGGCCACCAGCCCCGGAGGCCTACATGGGCCAATAGTGGGAAGGGACCAGCCCCTAGGTGGGCTGGGGCGCCTCCCACCAAGGCCCAAGGCGCCTCCAAGAGGGGAGGGGGGCAAACCCTAGGGCAGTTGGGCCCTAAGGCCCACCCCAGGTGCGCTTTCCCCTCTCCCCCTTGTGGTCGCCACCCTAGATGGGATCTGGGGCTGCCGCACCCCTTAGGGTGGGAACCCTAGAGGGGGCGCAGCCCCCTCCCTCCCCCCTATATATACTTGAGGTATGGGGGCTGCCCAACATACGATTCAATCTCTCTCTTGGCGCAGCCCTACCCCTCTCCCTTCTCGTCTCTCGTAGTGCTTGGCGAAGCCCTGCTGGAGTCCCGCGCTCCTCCACTACCACCACGCCGTCGTGCTGCTGCTGGACGGAGTCTTCCCCAACCTCTCCTTCTCCCCTTGCTGGATCAAGGCGTAGGAGACGTCACCGGGCTGCACGTGTGTTGAACGCGGAGGCACCGTTGTTCGGCGCTTAGATCGGAATCAACCGCGATCTGAATCGCTACGAGTACGACTCCTTCATCCGCGTTCTTGCAACGCTTCCGCTTAGCGATCTACAAGGGTATGTAGATGCACTCTCCTTCCCCTCGTTGCTAGATTACTCCATAGATTGATCTTGGTGATGCGTAGAAAATTTTAAATTTCTGCTACGATCCCCAACAGTGGCATCATGAGCTAGGTCTATGCGTAGTTTCTATGCACGAGTAGAACACAAGTTGTTGTGGGCGTCGGTTTTGTCAATTTACTTGCCATTACTAGTCTTATCTTGATTCGGCGGCATCGTAGGATGAAGCGGCCCGGACCGACCTTACACGTACTCTTACGTGAGACTGGTTCCACCGACAGACATGCACTAATTGCATAAGGTGGCTAGCGGGTGTCTATCTCTCCCACTTTAGTCGGATCGGATTCGATGAAAAGGGTCCTTATGAAGGGTAAATAGAAATTGGCATATTACGTTGTGGTTATGGTGTAGGTAAGAAACGTTCTTGCTAGAAACCTATAGCAGCCACGTAAAAACTTGCAACAACAATTAGAGGACGTCTAACTTGTTTTTGCAGCATGTGCCGTGTGATGTGATATGGCCAAAAGGATGTGATGAATGATATATGTGATGTATGAGATTGATCATGTTCTTGTAATAGGAATCACGACTTGCATGTCGATGAATATGACAACCGGCAGGAGCCATAGGAGTTGTCTTAATTTATTTATGACCTGCATGTCAACATAAACGTCATGTAATTACTTTACTTTATTGCTAAAGCGTTAGCCATAGTAGTAGAAGTAATAGATGACGAGACAACTTCAAGAAGACACGATGATGGAGATCATGGTGTCATGCCGGTGACAACGATGATCATGGAGCCCCGAAGATGGAGATCAAAAGGAGCAAATGATATTGGCCATATCATGTCACTATTTGATTGCATGTGATGTTTATCATGTTTTACATCTTATGTGCTTAGAACAACGGTAGCTTAAATAAGATGATCCCTCGCAATAATTTCAAGAAAGTGTTCCCCCTAACTGTGCACCGTTGCGAAGGTTCGTTGTTTTTAAGCACCACGTGATGATCGGGTGTGATAGATTCTAATGTTCGAATACAACGGGTGTAAGCCAAATTTACACACGCAATACACTTAGGTTGACTTGACGAGCCTAGCATGTACAGACATGGCCTCGGAACACGGAAGACCGAAAGGTCGAGCATGAGTCGTATAGAAGATACGATCAACATGAAGATGTTCACCGATGTTGACTAGTCCGTCTCACATGATGATCGGACACGGCCTAGTTGACTCGGATCATGTTTCACTTAGATGACTAGAGGGATGTCTATCTGAGTGGGAGTTCTTTAAATAATTTGATTAGATGAACTTAATTATCATGAACATAGTCTAAATTGTCTTTGCAAATATGTTGTGGATAAATAGCTCACGCTTTAGCTCCCTGTTTTAATACGTTCCTAGAGAAAAGACTAAGTTGAAAGATATTGTAAGCATTAACGTGGACTAGGTCCGTTGCCTGAGGAGTGTCCTCACTACTACACAAAAGGCTTATGTCTTTGATGCACCGCTCGGTGTGCCAACCCCTCCAGCGTCGTCTGTGGATGTTATGAACATCTGACAGATACGTCCTGATGACTACTTGATAGTTAAGTGCACCATACTTTGCGGCTTAGAATCGGGATTCCAATGATGTTTTGAACACCATAGAACATATGAGATGTTCCAAGAGCTGAAATTGGGATTTCAGGCTCATGCCCGTATTGAGAGGTATGAGACCTCTGACAAGTTCTTTGCCTACAAGATGGAGGAGAATAGCTCAGCTAGTGAGCATGTGCTCAGAATGTCTGGGTGCTACAATCACTTGAATCAAGTGGGAGTTAAACTTCCAGATAAGATAGTGAGTGATAGAGTTCTCTAGTCACTATCACTAAGCTACTAGATCTTCGTGATGAACTATGACATGCAAGGGATGGAGATGATCATGGAGCTGTTCGTGGTGCTTAAGACCGCAAAAAGGTAGAAATCAAGAAAGAGCATCAAGTGTTGATGGTTTAACAAGACCACTGGTTTCAAGAAGGGCAAGGGCTAGAAGGGAAACTTCATGGATGACAAACCAGTTGCCGCTCCAGTGAAGGAACCCAAGGTTGAAGCCAAACCCGAGACTAAGTGCTTCTATTGTAAGGGGAACGATCACTGGTAGCGGAACTACCCCAAATACATGATAGATAAGAAGGCTGGCAACTTCAACAAAGTATATACGTGTTATTAATGTGTACCTCACTAGTACTCCTGGTAGCACCTGGGTATTGGATACCGGTTCAGTTACTATTATTGGTGACTTGAAGCAAAAGCTACGGACTAAACGGAGACCGGCTAAGGGCAAGGTGACGATGTGTGTTGGAAGTGTTTCCAAAGTTGATGAGATCACCATCGCACGCTCCATCTGCCTTCGGGATTAGTATTGAACCTAGATAAATGTTATCAGGTGTCTACGTTGAGCATGAATATGATTAGATCATGTTCATTGCAATACGGTTATTCATTTAAGTTAGAGAATAATGGTTATTCTGTTTACATGAATAATGCCTTTCATGGTCATGCACCCTATGTGAATGGTTCATTGAATCTCGGTCGTGGTAATACACATGTTCACACCAAAAGATGTAGAGTTAATAATGATAGTACCACTTTCTTGTGGCACTGCCGCTTAGGTCATTTTGGCATAAAATGCATGAAGAAACTCCATGCTGATGGATGTTTAGAGTCACTTGATTTTGAATCGCCTGACACATGCGAGCCATGCCTCATGGGCAGGATGACTAAGATCCCGTTTTCAGGTACAATGAAACGGGCAAGTGACTTGTTGGAAATCATACATGCTGATGCGTGTGATCCAATGAGAATTGAAGCGTGCAGTGGATATCGCTATTTTCTTATCTTCACTGACGATTTGAGTAGATATAGGTATATTTACTTAATGAAGCACAAGTCTGAAACATTTGAAAAGTTCAAGCGATTTCAGAGTGAAGTTAAGAACCATCATAACAAGAAGATCAAATTCCTACGATCTGATCAATGAGAATTTCTGAGTTATGAGTTTGGCAAACACTTAAGACATTGTGGAATTGTTTCACAGTTGAAGCCACATGGAACACCATAGGGTAATGGTGTGTCCGGACGTCGTAATCGAACCTTATGAGATATGGTGCGATCTATGATGTCTCTTACCGATCTACCGTTTTCATTTTGAGGATATGCGTTAGAGACAGCTGCATTCACTTTAGATAGAACACCATCTAAGTCCGTTGAGACGACGTCGTATGAATATGGTTTGGCAAGAAACCAAAGTTGTCGTTTCTTAATGTTTGGGGCTGCGATGCTTAAGGCTTCAACCGGAGAAGCTCAAACCCAAAAGCAGACAAACACATCTTCATAGGATACCCAAAGGTGACAGTTGGGTATACCTTCTATCTCAGACCCGAGGGCAAATTGTTTGTCGCTAAGAACGGGTCCTTTCTCGAGAAGGAGTTTCTCTCGAAAGAATTGAGTGGGAGGAAGATAGAACTTGATGAGGTTGTCGAACCTTTATTTCAACCAGAGAGTGATGCAACACAGAAAGATGTTTTCTGTGGCGCCTACGTCTGTTGAAGAGGAAGTTAATGATAGTGATCATGAAGCTTCGGATCAAGTTGCTATCAAACCTCATAGGTCGACAAGGATATGTACTACTCCAGAGTGGTACGGTAATCCTGTCTTAGATATCATGTTGTTAGACAACAATGAACCTACGAGTTGTGGAGAAGCGATGGTGGGACCGTATTTCGACAAATGGTTAGAAGCCATGAAATCCGAGATAGGATCCATGTATCAGAACAAAGTATGGACTTTGGTGGACTTTCTTGATGATCGGCGAGCCATTGAGATAAATGGATCTTTAAGAAGAAGACGGACGTGGGCGGTAATGTTACCGTCTATGAAGCTCGACTTTTGGGAAAGAGTCTTTTCACAAGTTCAAGGAGTTGACTACGATGAGAATTTCTCACCCGTAGCGATGCTTAAGTCCGTCGGAATCATGTTAGCATTAGCTGTATTTTTCAATTATGAAATCTGACAGATGGATGTCAAAAACAAGTTTTCTTACCAGTTTTCGTAAGAAAGAGTTGTATGTGATACAATCAAAGTTTTGTCGATCCTAAGGATGCTAAAAGGTATGCTGGCTCTAGCGATCCTTCTATGGACTAGAGCAAGCATCTCGGAGTCAGAATATATGCTTTGATGGAGTGATCAAAGCTTTTAGGTTTATACAATGTTTGCTAGAAACTTGTATTTACAAGAAAGTGAGTGGGAGCACTACAACATTTCTGATAAGTATATGTGGATGACATATTGTTGATTCGAAATAATGTAGAATTTCTGGAAAGCATAAACGGTTGTTTGAAGAGTGATTTTCAAAGGAAGACCTGGATAAAGCTGCTTACATATTGGGCATCAAGATCTATAAAGATAGATCAAAACGCCTGATGATACTTTCAAAGAACGCACACCTTGACATGTTTTTGAAGGAGTTCAAAATAGATCAGTCAAAGAAGGGGTTCTTACCTGAGTTGTAAGGTGTGAAGTTGAGTAAGACTCGAAGATTGACCACGGCAGAAGAAAGAGGAAGGACGAAGGTCGTCCCCTATGCTTTTGTCATAGGCTCTATACGGTATGCCATGCTGAGTACCACACCAGATGTGTGCCTTGCCACATGTCTGGCAAGAGGGTACAAAGGTGATCTAGGAGTGGATCATCAGATAGCGGTCGAAATTATCCTTAGAGGAATAAGGAAATGTTTCTCGGATATGGAGGTGATGAAGAGTTCGACGTAGAGTTACGTCGATGCAAGCTTAACACCTATCCGGATAGCTCTGAGTAGAGATACCGGATACGTATAATGGAGAAACATTTTGGAATAGCTCCAAGTGGAACGTGGTAGCAGCATCTACGATATGACATAAAGTTTTGTGAAATACATAGGGATCTGAATATGAAAAGACCCGTTGACTACAACCTCTCTCACAAGCATAACATGATCAAACCCAGAACTCTTTGAGTGTTAATCACATAGTGATGTGAACTAGATCATTGAGTCTAGTAAACTCTTTGGATGTTGGTCACATGGCGATGTGACCTGTGAGTGTTAATCACATGGCGATGTGAACAAGATTATTGACTCTAGTGCAAGTGGGAGACTGTTGGAAATATGCCCTAGAGGCAATAATAAATTAGTTATTATTATATATTTCATTGTTCATGATAATCTTTTATTATCCATGCTAGAATTGTATTGATAGGAAACTCAGATACATGTGTGGATACATAGACAACACCATGTCCCTAGTAAGCCTCTAGTTGACTAGCTCGTTGATCAATGGATGGTTACGGTTTCCTGACCGTGAACATTGGATGGCGTTGATAACGGGATCACATCATTAGGAGAATGATGTGATGGACAAGACCCAATCCTAAGCCTAGAACAAGATCGTGTAGTTCGTATGCTAAAGCTTTTCTAATGTCAAGTATCATTTCCTTAGACCATGAGATTGTGCAACTCCCGGATACCGTAGGAGTGCTTTGGGTGTGCCAAACGTCACAACGTAACTGGGTGGCTATAAAGGTGCACTACGGGTATCTCTGAAAGTGTCTGTTGGGTTGGCACGAATCGAGACTGGGATTTGTCACTCCGTGGAAACGGAGAGGTATCTCTGGGCCCACTCGGTAGGACATCATCATAATGTGCACAATGTGATCAAGGAGTTGATCACGGGATGATGTGTTACGGAACGAGTAAAGAGACTTGCCGGTAACGAGATTGAGCAAGGTATCGGGATACCGACGATCGAATCTCGGGCAAGTATCATACCGATAGACAAAGGGAATTGTATACGGGATTGATTGAATCCTTGACATCGTGGTTCATCCGATGAGATCATCGTGGAGCAGGTGGGAGCCAACATGGGTATCCAGATCCCACTGTTGGTTATTGACCGGAGAGTTGTCTCGGCCATGTCTGCATGACCCCCGAGCTCGTAGGGTCTACACACTTAAGGTTCGATGACGCTAGGGTTATAGGGAAAGTTTGTACACGGTTACCGAATGTTGTTCGGAGTCCCGGATGAGATCTCGGACGTCAGAAGGAGTTCCGGAATGGTCCGGAGGTAAATATTTATATATGGGAAGTCCCGTTTTGGTCACCGAAAAAGTTCCGGGTGCTATCGGTAATGTACCGGGACCACCGGGAGGGTCCCGGGGGTCCACCAGGTGGGGCCACCAGCCCCGGAGGCCTACATGGGCCAATAGTGGGAAGGGACCAGCCCCTAGGTGGGCTGGGGCGCCTCCCACCAAGGCCCAAGGCGCCTCCAAGAGGGGAGGGGGGCAAACCCTAGGGCAGTTGGGCCCTAAGGCCCACCCCAGGTGCGCTTCCCCCTCTCCTCCTTGTGGTCGCCAGCCTAGATGGGATCTGGGGCTGCCGCACCCCTTGGGGTGGGAACCCTAGAGGGGGCGCAGCCCCCTCCCCTCCCCTATATATACTTGAGGTATGGGGGCTGCCCAACATACGATTCAATCTCTCTCTTGGCGCAGCCCTACCCCTCTCCCTCCTCGTCTCTCGTAGTGCTTGGCGAAGCCCTGCTGGAGTCCCGCGCTCCTCCTCCACCACCACGCCGTCGTGCTGCTGCTGGACGGAGTCTTCCCCAACCGCTCCTTCTCCCCTTGCTGGATCAAGGCGTAGGAGACGTCACCGGGCTTTCTTAAGTAGGGAGTCTAGTACTTCAACTGTTCCTTCATCAACTTTAATGATTAACAAGATCCAGTGAAATCTGCATGCACACACGTTTGCATGTCTTAATTAAGCGGGCATATGTAAGCAAAAACATGTAGCTAGCTAGTAGGGAAAAACAAAATTTGTAGTATAAGACAGTGTGACTCACTGGAAGTTGTAAGGAAGTAGTATATCTTCATTGTATTTGAGTTCCTTGAAGAACTGTGGCATGCTTTCCTCTACACTTTTTTCATGATATGGATCTATTTTCCATGTGTATTCATTAATGGTATTTGGGTCAACGAACCCAATGCCATAGCGCCCACCTTTTTTCATTTCATAAATCTTCATCCTGCATAATACCACAGAAAAGAATATAGTGAGGATAATTACAGGTAATGATTGATCAAAATGATCACTACAGCTAGCTTGAGACTTAAATTACAGAAAGAAATCACTTACAAACAATAGCAACTGACGATAGATTTGTCGAGTGCGTCTTGATTGTATAGCTAAAATAGTTCTGAATACTCAACGGTCATAGCTTTCTCATGGTAGTAATGATCCTTGTTGACATTCACCATGAGGGACTCTCGATTGGAAATCTTGGTAATGTTCATGTACCATTGATGCAATTCATACATTCGCATTGGGAGCTTATGGACCTCCTCTGGCTCGACCAAAGGTTGGCCCCGGGCATATTTCCGTTTTATTTCCTCCTCTCTAGTCGGAGACATGGGCTTGATATCGAGGAGTTGTCCAACAGTGATCCCGATCGATTCAGCCTGCGCAATATGCTCCTCGGTTATTACCACATCGCCCACCCCAGGAACATTAACGGTTTGCCCACAATAATATTGGGCGCACCTACTCTCATGTGTTGTTGGCACAACAAGCGGGGGGATTGATTGCGCCGCCTATCCTCCCAGCTGGGGAACGGTTTTACCGCTCCTTTTGCCAGCTGATTTGCTCGAGCTCGAGCTCGCCTCTTTCTGTAGACATGCTCGATTTAACTTCTTGATGTAGCGCTCATAGTCTGTGTTAACAGGCTTGGGAGCTGGTGCTCTAGCCATACGAATGAAGTGGTCAATCTTTTCCACAGGCACTTTCTCCCTTGGTGGCGGTGGCGGTTTCGGTGCAAAATGGGCTTCCACCTCGGCCTTCGATATGGCTACGTTTTCCTCCTCGGACTTGTCGTAAGGCCTCCGCGGAAGAGGCGTGAGGCTTGGACCATATTGAAATCGCTTGCCTCCGCCTGTACCTCCAGTACTACCTCGACTTGTACCGCTACGCACCATAGCTGAGGCGGCTCTCTTCCATGATTGCTGAGGCGGCGAAGACGGCTGACGTGGCTGAGTTGGAGGAGGAGGAGTGGCCTGAAGCTGTGCCGGACTTGGAGGAGGAGTGGCCTAAAGCTGTGCCGGACTTGGAGGAGGAGTGGCCTGACGCTTTGCCGGACTTGGAGGAGGAGGTGTGGCCTGAAGCTGTGCCGGAGTTGGAGGAGGAGTGGCCTGACGCGTTGGTGGACTTGGAGGAGCGGGAGTCTGCTGACTCGGTGGCGGACTGCGACGAGGAGTCGGATGACGCGGTGTCGGTGGCCTTCGAAAGATGATGCAATCCTTTCTTCATAGGATGATACGACGGTTGGCCTCTCCTAGTGTGTGCTCATCATCACCTCCAGGAATGTCAAGCTCTAGCCCCGAATATTGGTCCACCACCTCATCAACCAAGACACGAGCATAGCCCGCTGGAATCGGGTTGCAATGGAAGGTTGCCTCGGGGGGATTTGTAAAAGCAAGGGCGTCCGCCACCTTCATGGATATGTTCTTCATTTTGAAGTGTAGCTCGTAGTTAGTGTTCTCCATGATGTCATCCACTGGGTAGCTATCCAGCAATGCGTCGCCCGGGGCGGAACCCACGCTGCTTCTCGGCATGGATGGGACGGTGCTATCCAATGGTGGATCATCCGCTAGATGCTGAGACCCCCTTTGCTGGCTAAGTGAGTCGATCTGCTCCTGCTGCCGCTGGAATTTGACTGCCAAGTCCGCGTGCGCTGATTCTAGGCCTTGAAGGCGTTCATAGTCTAGCTTCCTCTGCTCCTCCTCCATCTTCCTCTTCTTCTCCTCCGCAATCTTCTTTCTCGCACGGGTTCTGTAGTCGGCGTTCCAGTCCGAAAACCCCTCATACCACGGAATAGCGCCCATGCCTCGTGTTCTTCCCGGGTGTTCAGGATTTCCCAGGGCACGCATAAGCTCGTCGTTCTCTCTGTTGGGCTCGAACAATCCCGATCGAGCCTCTTCTATTGCAACAAGTAGCTTACCTTCGGCTCCGTCCAGACATGCCTTCTTCGAAACTTTGCCTGTCTTCGGGTCCAACTCCCCCCATGCGCATAGAACCAAGTCCTGCACCTCGGGGGCCAGCTCAATGTTTCTGGAGTGACACCTGCATCCAGCATCTCTTTCTCAGACTTATCCCACTTAGGCATTCCCACCGCATAGCCACCTGGCCCCAACTTATGGAACTTATCCTTTTTTGCGGCATTGGCCTTGTTTATTCTCGACCGTTCCTTAGATAATTCCGAATCCTTGAATTTCACAAAATCGTCCCAATGAGCACTTTGCTGCTTTAGTGTTCCCTCGAATACTGGAGTCTTCCTTCCTCCGTTGACGTACTTGGCCCATTCACGAATCTTGTGGTTCTTGAATGCAACCGCCATCTTCCTAAGAGCAGCGTCCTTGACTTTCTCCACATCTGCATCTATGAAATGATCTGGTAGAGTGAAATGTTCCATGAGCGTTTCCCAAAGCAGAAGTTTTTGTCTGTCGTCGACAAAAGTAACTCCTGGACGTGGCTTTGCTGGCTCTCTCCATTCTTGAAGGGAGATCGGGAGTTGGTCCTTCACAAGAACTCCGCACTGACGAATGAACTTGTCCGCAATCTTCTTAGGCGCTAATGGTTCGCCATTAGGTCCGATGGCCTCGATATTGTTCTTTACGCCCTCCTTCAACTTTTTGTTCGGGCCACGTTTCCTGTTGCCTGAAGATTTGCTCGATCCGGATGGCTGAAAGAAGAAAGATTGATTCGTTAATATATCTTCAAGTCATTTAAAACATGTGATGATCACCAGATGCCTGCTTATATAAATATAGATACCTCGCCGGTCTTTGTTGTTTCAAGATCAACATTTTCTTCGTCATGTTCATAGTTCATGACTTCATCAATTCGGTCGTCGCGATCGAATATCATATCACCCTCCCCGGTGTTGTTTAGATATTCGGAGCCGTCATAATCTTCTTCATTCTGATCATCATCTGGCCCGCGAGGATTGCGTATGATATTGAACAGGGCCTCTTCTCCCTCTTTGCCGGTATTGTCCGCCATAGGTTTTGTTTAACTAATCCAAAAGAAATATATTCAAATTACAATGCATGGATGCAATCAATTAATAAGGAAAAACTGAATCAATCATAGTACATAATAAGCATCATCGAATATAATCTCGAATACGTCGTCTCGAATAATAGATATAATCTCGAATACATCGTCTCGAATAATAGATATAATCTCGAATACATCGTCTCGAATAATAGATATAATCTCGAATACATCGTCTCGAATAATAGATATAATATCGAATACATCACTAGCTAGCTAGCTAGCAAGCTAATAAAGATCGAATACTACAGAGTAATCTAGGCCAATCGCGGTTCCTGAGATGCGGGCGGTGGACACCCAAAGAGAAGGAACCATCACTGGATCATAGCTCGGGTGATCTCCCAAAAGAACCTGCCAGGTATTGGAGACCTGACGTCCATAGCAGCCATGTAGCGATGGACGTGCTCGTCCTCCTCCCTGACACGACGACGTACCACCTCCGGCGGGGCCGACTCCCTCCGCACCGAAAGTGGCCCACGCGAACGCCACCAAAGGAGATGAGGGTCGATGACGGGACCCGGGGCCGGGTTCCTCACCAAGCGTCGCGCCCCTGAAGGTAGCACCTCCCAGTGCCAGCCCGGCGGAGCCCAGTCCCGGACATGGGTCCTTTGAAGCAGGACGTCGTCGCGAACGGGTCGACGGCGAGGATGCGGGCCGGGCATCGTCGACAACAAATACTATCTGCCGCAAAAGTAAAGTAACATTTTTTTAAATGATGGATTGTGATTTCATATATGCAAATTCTAAATTTTATAACTAAAACTAACATTTCTAATATTTCTATAACTAAAGCTAACATTTCTAATATTTCTATAACTAAAAAACATTTCTATATAACTAACATTTCTAATATTTCTATATAACTAACATTTCTATATAACTAACATTTCTATAACTAAAACTAACATTTCTAATAATTCTATAACTAAAAACAGAAAGATTGCTAACAATTCTATAACAATGTGTGTGTGTGTGTGTGTGTGTGGTTGGCGGCCGGGGCACAGCTCACCGGCGAGGCGCGACGACGGTGGGCGGCGACGGGGACGGGGAGGGAGACGGAGACGGGGCGGCGACGACGGGGACGGGGACGGGCCGGGCGGGGACGATGTACGGGAGGACGGGCCGGGCAGGGACGACGGGAGGACGGGGCGCGGCGCGGCGACGGGGACGACGACGGCGACGGACGGCGACGGCGGCGGACGGCGACGGGGGCGGCGACGAGGGCGGCGGCGACAGGGCAGAGGAGAAAGAAGCATGGAGAGATGAGAAACTGATAATTTTTTTGAAGTGTTTTCTTATATAGAACAACCTTTAGTACCGGTTGGAGCCACCAACCGGTACTAAAGGTCTGTTTTGGCCAGGCCAAGCGGCGGGAACGGCACCCCTTTAGTACCGGGTGGTGGCTCCAACCGGTACTAAAGACCCCCCCCTTTAGTACCGGTTGGAGCCACGACCCGGTACTAAAGGGTGTGCACTGCCAGGCGAGGGGCGTAAAAGTTTAGTCCCACCTCGCTAGCCGAGGGGCACTCGCACCTGCTTATAAGCCCCGCCGTCGCTGCTGTCTCGAGCTCCTCTCTTAAGCAGGCCTTCTGGGCCTACCTCTTCTGCGATGCCCTGTTGGGCCTACTGGGCTAGCGGGCCTGCATCCTGGCCCAACTAGAATTTGGGTTTCTAGTCGTATGCAGACCGCTGTGGTCCAGTAGGTGGGCTTTTTTTTCTTATTTTTTTGCTTTATTTATTTTTGTTTTATTTATTTTAGAGTTGTTTTTTGCTGCATTTAGAGTATGTTTGTGAATATTTTTGCTTTAGGTACAAAAAATTACAAACTTTCTGTTAGTACCGGTAGTTTACAAATTTGAATAGTTTAAATTTTGAATTATTTGAAATTTGTGTGAACCACTAGTTTGTGAATAACTTAACTTTGAAAATAGATTTTTCAGTGATTCTTTTTTCTTATGTTTAATATTAGTGTGTTTTACCATTATATTCAATTTGGTAATGCTTAGGTTATTTAAAAAATGAAATTCCTTTGTAACGGATGAGTTTTCATCCGAAACCCTGATACTTCGAAAGAGATTGTCCATTTTGTACACGAAGTGCATCCAGTTTTTGCGGTAACCCTCTCTACTTTTTTACACATGCTATGTGGGTGAAATTATGATACCATGCCAACTTTCAACCTTTTATGAGTTTATTTGAAATGCTTTTCAATTTCAGGGTCATTTAGCTGAAAAAATCAGTAAATGCATGAAAGAATTTGCTTGCACATAAAATTTCTTCGCGTTTCAAATGCCAAAACACATAACTAGCTACCCTAACTATTACAGAGATTCCCTCCTGGGTGTGAAACACAGAAGAAAGTGATGATAGTGAAGCCGATCACATCCTAGATCTTTGGGTGTGAAACTTTTTCTTCGCGTGTGTCCCTTTGCGCCGTAGCCATGGAAAATCTTCATCATTTAACTGGATGCTCGGGTCAATATTCACTATGAATGGAGCAATTTCATCAAACTTTTCATAATCTCCTGACATGTCTGTCTTGTCATCCACTCCCACGATGTTTCTCTTCCCAGAAAGAACTATGTGTCGCTTTGGCTCATCGTACGATGCATTCGCTTCCTTATCTTTTCTTTTTCTCGGCTTGGTAGACATGTCCTTCACATAGAAAACCTGTGCCACATCATTGGCTAGGACGAATGGTTCGTCTGCATACGCAAGATTGTTGAGATCCACTGTTGTCATTCCGTACTGCGGGTCTTCTGTTACCCTGCCTCGTGTCATATTGACCCATTTGCACCGAAACAAAGGGACCTTCAAACCACGTCGATAGTCAAGTTCCCATATGTCCTGTATATAACCATAATATGTTTCCTTTCCCGTCTTGGTTTCTGCATCAAAGTGGACACCACTGTTTTGGTTGGTGCTCTTCTTATCTTGGGTGATCGTGTAAAATGTATTACCATTTATCTTGTACCCTTTGAAAGTCATTATATTCGAAGATGGTAACTGGGACAGCAAGTACAGGTCATCTTCAATAGAGGCGTCATGCATGGTACGTGTCTGCAACCAGCTGGCGAAACTCCTGGTTTGTTCACGTGTAATCCAGTCATCAGACCGCTCCGGGTGTTTGGAGCGTAGCAAATTATGGTGTTAATCCATATACGGAGCCACCAAGGCGGAATTCTGTAGAACTGTGTAGTGTGCTTCAGTGAGAGAATGTCCGTCCATACATATTATTTGTTCCCCTCCTAGCGTGCCTTTTCCATCCAGTCTGCCCTTATGCCGCGATTCAGGAACACCAATCGGCTTAAGGTCAGGAATAAAGTCAATACAAAACTCAATGACCTCCTCATTTTCATGGCCCTTGGAGATGCTTCCTTCTGGCCTAGCACGGTTATGAACATATTTCTTTAAGACTCCCATGAACCTCTCAAAGGGGAACATATTGTGTAGAAATACAGGACCCAAAATGTTAATCTCTTAACATAGGTGAACTAGGACGTGTGTCATGATGTTGAAGAAGGATGGTGGGAACACCAACTCGAAACTGACAAGACATTGCACCAAATCATTCTCTAACCTTGGTATGATTTCTGGATCGATTACCTTCTGAGAGATTGCATTGAGGAATGCACATAGCTTCACAATGGCAAATCGAACGTTTTCCGGTAGAAGCCCCCTCAATGCAATCAAAAGCAGTTGCGTCATAATCACGTGGCAGTCATGAGACTTTAGGTTCTGGAACTTTTTCTTTGCCATGTTTATTATTCCCTTTATATTCGACGAGAAGCCAGACAGTACCTTAATACTGAGCAGGCATTCAAAGAAGATTTCCTTCTCTTCTTTGGTAAGAGCGTAGCTTGCATGACCCTGATGTATGCCGTCTTTTCCGTGCATACGTTGCTGGTCCTCCCATGCCTCAGGTGTATCTTTTGTCTTCCCATACACACCCAAGAAGCCAAGCAGGGTCACACAAAGATTCTTTGTCACATGCATCACGTCGATTGCGGAGCGGACCTCTAGGTCTTTCCAATAGGGCAGGTCCCAAAATATAGATTTCTTCTTCCACATGGGTGCGCGTCCGTCAGCGTCATTCGGAACAGGTTGTCCACCAGGACCCTTTCCAAAGAGCACCTTCAAATCCTTGATCATATCATGTACATCAGCACCAGTACGGTGGCGAGGCTTCGTCCGATGATCCGCCTCACCTTTGAAATGCTTGCCTTTCTTTCTTACGGGATGCCTACTCGGAAGAAATCGACGATGTCCCAGGTACACATTCTTCTTACAATTAGCCAAATATATACTATCGGTATCGTCCAAATAGTGCGTGCATGCGCGGTATCCCTTGTTTGTCTGTCCTGAAAGGTTACTGAGAGCAGGCCAATCATTGATGATCACGAACAGCAACGCCTTTAGGTCAAATTCTTCCCCCATGTGCTCATCCCACGCACGTACACCTGTTCCATTCCATGGTTGTAAGAGTTCTTCAACTAATGGCCTTAGGTACACATCAATAACGTTGTCGGGTTGCTTAGGGCCTTGGATGAGCACTGGCATCATAATGAACTTCCGCTTCATGCACAACCAAGGAGGAAGGTTATACAAACATAGAGTCACATGCCAGGTGCTATGGTTGCTGCTCTGCTCCCCAAAAGGATTAATGCCATCTACGCTTAGACCAAACCATACGTTCCTTGTGTCGTCTGCAAACTCCTTCCCGTACTTTCTTTCGATTTTTCTCCACTGCGACCCGTCAGCGGGTACTCTCAACTTTCCGTCTTTCTTACGGTCTTCTCTGTGCCATCACATCACCTTGTCATGCTCTTTGTTTTGGAACAAACGTTTCAACCGTGGTATTATAGGAGCATACCACATCACCTTGGCAGGAATCTTCTTCCTGGGACGCTCGCCCCCGACATCACCAGGGTCATCGCGGCTGATCTTATAGCGCAATGCACCGCATACTGGGCAAGCGTTCAAATCCTCGTACTCACCGCGGTAGAGGATGCAATCATTAGGGCATGCATGTATCTTCTGCACCTCTAACCCTAGAGGGCAGACGGCCTTCTTTGCTTCGTATGTACTCTCGGGCAATTCGTTGTCCTTTGGAAGCATATTCTTTATCATTACCAGCAACTTTCCAAATCCCTTGTCAGATACACCATTCTTTGCCTTCCATTGTAGCAATTCCAGTGTGGTGCCCAGCTTTTTCTTGTCACCTACGCAATTCGGGTACAACAATTTTTTGTGATCCTCTAACATGCGCTGTAACTTCTTCTTCTCCAAATCACCTGCGCAGTTTCTCTTTGCATCAGCAATGGCCCGGCCTAGATCATCAACGGGCTCATCCGATGCTTCTTCTTCAGCTTCTTCCCGCATTGCCGGCTTAGCTTCTTCCCGCATTACTGGCTCAGCTTCTTCCCTCATTGTTGTATCATCGTATTCAGGGAACCCATGGCTAGGATAGCTATCGTCGTCCTCTTCTTCTTCATTGTCTTCCATCATAACCCCTCTTTCTCCATGCTTGGTCCAAACATTATAGTGGGGCATGAAACCGGACTCAAGCAGGTGGACGTGAATGGTTCTTGACGTAGAGTAATTGTGACCATTCTTACAGCCAGCACATGGACAAGGCATAAAACCATCCGCCCGCTTGTTTGCCTCAGCCGCAAGCAGAAAAGTACACACGCCATTCATGAACTCGGGACATCATCGGTCATCGTACATCCATTGCCAGCTCATCTTCAATACATAGCACCGAAAACACCAAATTAATACAATACATAAAGTTCATACATAAAGATCATACAACACTTAAATGCAACAAACAAATAACTCTCTAGCTAAAGAATTTAAATGCAACAACAAATGCGATCAAGATCGCAACTAAGGTAACAATTGATCCAACAGCATAATGATACCAAGCCTCACTATGAATGACATATTTTCTAATCTTTCTAATCTTCAAGCGCATTTTCTCCATCTTAATCTTGTGATCATCGACGACATCGGCAACATGCAACTCCAATTCCATCTTCTCCCCCTCAATTTTTTTCAATTTTTCCTTCAAATCCTCGTTTTCTCTTTCAACTAAATTTAACCTATCGACAATAGGGTCGGTTGGAATTTCCGGTTCAACTACCTCCTACATACAAATATCTATGTCAACTTGATGGGCATAATTTGTCATAAACACGAAATGCAATGAATAGTTTTAAAAGAGAATATACCACATCTGAATCATAACCCGGACGAGGGCCGACGGGGACGGATATCAAAACCATGGCACTATGTATAACAAACAACGTATGGGTAAGATAATTATACGAGTAACTATATATCCAAATCACACAAACATCAATTTTTTATATAAAACTTCATGAACAAGAGGCTCACCACAAGGTGGTGCCGGCGACGGGACATTGCGAGCGATCGACGGTGGTTGCGACGGAGATTTAGAAGGTACTAAGTAAACCACAACTACATATGCAAACTAAGTGTTATTTTTGACCTCAAATTGCATATAAATCAAATACTAGCACATATATATAATTCCTCCCAAATTACTAAACTCAAAAATCAATCACTATATAAAGCATTGCACGAGCTAATCTAGCAATGAGAGATGAAAGGACAAAGTTGCTAACCTTTGTGATCATTTGAATGGATGGGGGCCTTCAAATCTTGACAAATTTTGGGCAAAAGGTGTGATGAGCTTGAGAGGAAGAGGGAAAAGAACAGAGAGGAGAGGGGAAAGGGGAAGAACAGAGCGAGCTCGGGTGGACGAAGGGTCTATGTAGGACGACCTTTAGTACTGGTTCGTGATACGACCCGGTACTAAAGGTGCTGGAGGGGCCCCGGACTGACAACATCCTGCCACCACTCACTTTAGTACCGGTTTGTGGCACGAACCGGTGCTAAAGGTTTGCCATGAACCGGTACTAATGAGAGCGGCCAGCTAGCCGTTGGAACAACACTAATGCACACATTAGTGCCGGCTCAAATTCAAACCGGCACTAATGTGCTTCACGTTTGACCCTTTTTCTACTAGTGAAGGCCCACCCCAGGTGCGCTTCCCCCTCTCCCCCTTGTGGCCGCCACCCTAGATGGGATCTGGGGCTGCCGCACCCCTTGGGGTGGGAACCCTAGAGGGGGCGCAGCCCCCTCCCCTCCTCCTATATATACTTGAGGTATGGGGGCTGCCCAACATACGATTCGATCTCTCTCTTGGAGTAGCCCTACCCCTCTCCCACCTCGTCTCTCGTAGTGCTTGGCAAAGCCCTGCTGGAGTCCCGCGCTCCTCCACCACCACCACGCCGTCGTGCTGCTGCTAGACAGAGTCTTTCCTAACCTCTCCTTCTCCCCTTGTTGGATCAAGGCGTAGGAGACGTCACCGGGCTGCACATGTGTTGAACGCGGAGGCGCCGTTGTTCGGCGCTTAGATCGGAATCAACCGTGATCTGAATCGCTACGAGTACGACTCCTTCATCCGCGTTCTTGCAATGCTTCCTCTTAGCGATCTACAAGGGTATGTAGATGCACTCTCCTTCCCCTCGTTGCTAGATTACTCCATAGATTGATCTTGGTGATGCGTAGAAAATTTTAAATTTCTGCTATGATCCCCAACACCCCCCGCCCCCTGCCGCGCCTCGGCCCCCGATGCCCCGGGAGTGGGACGACGGCGGCGTGCGGCACAAACGCCACGCCGACGAGCGGTCCAACCGGTGGGACCCGCCTCTGCCGTCGCCCGAGGCGCTCCGCCGCGAGGACGAGTTGCGTCGTGAGCTTCGTGACCTCCAGGAGGGACGTCGCGCGGACCGCCGCTCCCCGAGCCGCCGCGACTCATGGGGACGATCCCGTTCCCCCCGTCCGGCTGCCTCGGGTGACTGGCATTCCCGGCGCCACTCGCCCTCCCCTGCTCCCCGTTGCACCCGATCTCCCACTCCGCCTCGGTCTTCTCGACCGACCTCTCCGCGCGGTCCCACCCAGCCTCCGGCGCCTCCCGCCCGAAAGTACGTGCCACCTCATGTGGTGGCGTCCGCGCCCTTGTTCGCGGCTGCTGCTCCTGGCAGGGGCCCTGTCCATGGATGCTCCGGCCCTGCCAAGAAGAAGAAGCGTCGTAGCGCGGGGCGGGGCGCCCAGTCCGGCCCTACCCCCGGGTCCGCGCTCCTCTTCCGTTCCGGGCCCTGTCTCCGGCCTTCCCCGCCCTCCATGCTTCAATTGCGGGGTGGCGGGCCACTCGCAAGTCAAATGCGTCAACCCCCAGTGCTGCTACCTCTGCAAGGATCCGGGGCACCCTGCCCTCCTGTGCCCGGACCGTTCGGTGTTGTCCGAGCTCATGATGTACGGCCACGACATCGAGTGGCTGGGCTTCTTCCACCTCGAGGTCCCTGACGTGCCGCCTCCCTCCCCCTCCCTCCAGGCGGTCGTCACGATGGTCGACGGGGTGGCCTCCCCGAAGATGATCGAGGCCGAGCTCAACCACCTCTACCGTCGCCAGTGGGACTGGGCGGTCACCCCCACCGCTGGCCACATCTTCACCATCGTCTTCCCCGACGCCGTCAGCTACGGCTAAGCGACATGCAGTGGCCAGATCACACTCGCTCTCAACCAGCTTGTTGTCGACATCTCTGAGCCGATCCTTGATGCTCAGGCCATGGCCGTTCTTGAC
Organism: Triticum dicoccoides; assembly: GCF_002162155.2. Taxonomy (NCBI): domain Eukaryota; kingdom Viridiplantae; phylum Streptophyta; class Magnoliopsida; order Poales; family Poaceae; genus Triticum; species Triticum dicoccoides. The sequence continues at coordinate 44,658,078 of NC_041384.1, read as the reverse complement.
ACCGCTTGGATTCTTGTGGCCGGCCTCCCTAATATTGCGCGATCTGAGCTCGTCATCCGCCAGATGTCCAGTCTCTTGGGCAAGGTGGTGGTGGTCGATGAGCTCTCTCTGCACAAAGAGGAGGAGGTACGGGTCAAGGTCAAGTGCCTCGACTCCGCCAAGCTCCGCACCACCGTCCGTGTTTTCTTCAACGACCAGGGCTTTGACCTCAGGATCTCCCCCGAGCCTCCCAACCACGTCGGTCGCCCCTGCTTCTTCGACGCGGGCCTCCCTGGTGGCAACCCGGGGGCCGATGGGGACTACCACGGACGTCACCATGGCCGCTCCCACCGCTCGGATGAGGAGGGGGGTTCGGAGGACTCCCGCTCCCCGTCCCCCCCGCCCCCTCCTCCTGCCGCCGGGGGCAAGGGACGCTAGGCCGCCCTCAGCCAGGCCTTCGGCGGTCCCTCGACATCTGCGGCGACCTCCTCCGAGGCGAGCGACATCTCCAGCATCGGCCTGGTTGTCTGCCCGGCTTCTTCATCGCGCTCTCCCTCCTCAGTTGCTCCTGTCGCACTGGGGCCGGAGTTGGTCCTCCCGTCGGCGAATACTTCGGTCCCCAGTATGCCCCTGGTCGATCAGGTGGTCTCCCCTGCGGTGGCTGACGCGCCCATTTCGGCGTCGCCCCCCACGCCCGCTCAGCCCACCCCCCCCAAGGCTCCTCCGACCCTGCTGCCCCCGGCACCGGCTCCGACCCCCGCTTCGCTCCTCCTCTGCTGTTCCGTGTCTGCTCATCTGGCTTCACCAGCGGGGGCCCTGACCACGGATGGGGAGGC
>NC_041384.1:44637028-44656977 GCF_002162155.2 Triticum dicoccoides | reverse complement strand
CTGCTCGCCCCGAAGCCGGTCAGCCTCCTCCCTGGAGGTTGCGTCCCGTCGGAGTGCTCGGCTGGATGCGGCGCACCTCGAGGGCAGTCCGGCTCTGCCCATCACCGAGCGAGCAGAGATCCGTGCTGCTGCTGGGAACCTGGAGCTAGGTACGCCTGCTGTTCCCCCTTCAGCTTCGTCTTGTTCCTTCTCTACTCTTGAGTCGATTCCTCTTGGCAACCTCGTGAAGGTGGCCTCTGACTCGGCGATCATTTTTAGGGGGGAAGTTGGCCCCCCCTTAGTCCAGATTGCGGCTATCCGCGCCCGCGAGATCCTTGATGGGAGGCTCGCGGAGGCCCGTGCGGCTCTCCTTCTGCCTCTTGTTCTGCCCTCGGCCAGTGAGGCCCCTCCACCGGCGGCGTTGAGGCAGTTAGGTGCCCCTCCTCCGGTGGGGGAGGTCGAAATCCGTGGTTGCACTCGCTCCTGCACCGCGGCCCTCCGTGCTCAAAGTGACTCTTGTGTCCTGGGGTCAAGCAGCCCCCCAGTGGTGCCTTAATGCGTGCCCTGTTCTGGAACATCCGCGGTTTCGGCCATGATGGCCGACGCCGTCAACTCATAGAGTACATGCGTGAGGAACACATTGACATAGTTGCCATCCAAGAAACCATGTGTCTTGAATTCTCTCTCCCTGAGCTTGACTGTCTGAGCTCCCACCTCTTTGCGTGGCATTGGCTCCCTTCTAGTGGGAGTGTCGGCCACTTGAGTGGCATCCTTTTAGGCGTGAAGGATGCCACCTTTGAGGTGGGGAGCATGGACCAGGGAGAATTCTCTGTGAGCATGGAGCTTTTCGAGAGGTCTCTCAACTTCAAGTGGGAGGTCATCATCATCTATGGGCCGGCAGACCATAGTCAGTCTGCCGCCTTTCTCGAGGAGCTCCACCGGAAGATCTCCGCGGCCTCCCTTCCGGTGGTGGTGGGTGGCGATTTTAACCTCCTTCGTGTTGCGGAAGACAAGAGCAATGCTAATGTCTGCTTTGCTCGGATGCAAATGTTCAATGACTTCATTGCCGACCTTGATCTCCGCGAAATTGATAGGATTGGTGCCAGGTTCACCTGGACCAACCGGCAGGCCACCCCGACCCAGTCCGTCTTGGGTCGGGTCCTAGTGTCCCCCGAGTGGGACCTCCGATGCTCCCTTGCCTCCCTTCGCGCCATCACCCGGATTGGCTCGGATCATGTCCCTCTGCTCCTCTCCTCGGCTGACGAGCGTCCGCCAATCACCCCTCAATTCCGGTTCGAGACGTTCTGGCTCTCCCAAACCGGGTTCATCGATGTGGTTGTCGCTCGGTGGATCGAGGCTCGCGCCCACCCCCACCCCCGCCCCCCCTCGGCCATTGACTCGTGGCACTTCTGCGCGAAGCACGGACGGCAGTTCATGAAGGCCTGGGGTGCTAACCTGGGTCGTGACCTTCGGGAGCGCAAGAAGGTGTTGTTATCCACGATCCAGGCCCTTGACCTGTGCGCTGATGCGGTGGGTGTCGGTGTCAAAACCGGTGGATCTCAGGTAGGGGGTTCCGAACTGTGCGTCTAGGCCGGATGGTAACAGGAGGCAAGGGACACGAAGTTTTACCCAGGTTTGGGCCCTCTTGATGGAGGTAAAACCCTACGTCCTGCTTGATTAATATTGATGATATGGGTAGTACAAGAGTAGATCTACCACGAGATCGAAGAGGGTTTTAGTCTGTAGGACAACATACAGAACAACAATCAGGTTCCCTACGTCCTGCTTGATTGTCTTCGGCATTGCAAGGCGGGTTCCTCCTCCAAGTACTTCATAGAAGATTTTGATCACAAAGATAGTGTCCGTCTCTGCAAAATAAGTTTCCACATATTGCCATAGAGAGAATAATATTTACACAAATCTAATCTGCTGACGTATTCCATAGTGTGACATCGCACCACGGCCAAGCCTTTATTCGAATCATTTTATTATCCCACCTCAGCGTGTCATGCGAGGCGGTTTCCTTGGCATGTCTTGTTAAAGCAGAGATCGTGTCCCCTTATTCCGGGATTCTCATCGATACGGGCGTGGGTAACCCAACCGCTTCTAGGACTCCTAGACTATAGGCAAGTCCAAACGGCCACGGAGAGGACGCTTGATATTCACCCTCTTTATAAAGGGGCAAGGCTTTTATTTTTTCCCTCCCGTGCTCAATCGAATCCTTCCCCACCTCAAGCTCAAACACCCAAAGTTCAGGTCAGGTGCTCCGAACCTTCAATCATGTCCGGATCTAGCCTTCAAGGCCGATGGATGCCTTCCTCCGTCACGGAAGAAGACATCAAAAAGTTGAGGGAGGCCAGATATCTGACCGCCGAGGTTTCGCATCGGCTGCCTGCCCGAGGGCAGGCCGTCCCCTCCCCCGAACCCAATGAGAACGTCATGTTTGTCTCCCACTTCCTCCGAGGTCTAGGCCTTGCTCTGGATCCTTTCGTCAGGGGTTTGATGTTTTATTACGGGCTAGATTTCCATGATCTAGCTCCGGACTCCTTTCTTCATATCACGACATTTATTGTCATGTGTGAGGCCTTCCTCCGGGTTACCCCTCACTTTGGCCTGTGGTCAAGACCTTTGAAGTAAAGCCGATGATGATCGAGGGGCAACATGCAGCGTGCGGAGGTCCCTCAATATGCAAGATGACGGGAGCTCCATGGCCCAAAGGTTCCATTCCAAAGGTGTCTGAATTGTGGCAACAGGAGTGGTTCTACATCATGGCTCCTAGAAGTGCCAAGTGGGCGGCCGCCCCTGTTTTCTGCTCGGGCCCTCCACCACAACTGATGTCATGGATCAGCAGAGGTCTGAGCTGGGGTCCAGCCAAGGACGTGCCTATACTGCAAAGCCGCATTCGAGATCTCTTCAATGGAGATTTTAGTTTGGTTGCGGTAATACAAGTTATGCTGGTTCGTCAAGTCCAGCCTTGCAAACGCCGGCCCCTTCGCTTGTGGGAGTTCAATCCCGAGGGACCACGTGTCATTCAAAATTTCCTCGGCCTGACGCACGAGGAGATGTACAATTCATTCTTCGGACCTCAGGTAGAGTGTCCGGAAATCACCGAGGACGTGGGCCTGAGCAGTAACCGCGCCGCCGAACAGGTAAGGAATCTTCCGGCCTAACATACTATCTCTCATTTGTTATGAAGTTATTTCTGAGAGTTCACTTTTTGACCAGGACTGGCTAACAAAGGCGAAGTTGATTCGGTGTTCGGCCCCCCTCCCTGAGGGTTTGGACAATCCGGTATTGGAAAAGATGCTCCAGGTCGCACCTTGCCCGGAGCCCTTGAAGGAAGATACTGGGGAGGATAATACGGGCGGACGCGGGCCCCCAACGCTGCCCATTCTAACCGAGGGAGCGAGCGTCTCCATGAAGGAAGACGACCGAAGGAGGAAAAGGACTGCTCCCGGGGATTCGGAAGCCGAAGCTTCCAAATGGGAGAAGAAGTCTCCCACAGAGTGTCCTACCTTGGGGGTGCTTTTGCCGCACAAAGTCCGCGGGGGGATCAATTCTCCAGCGAGTCGTAAGTGACCCGAAATACTTTAATAGTACAGGTATGCCATCTTTTTCTTCTGAGAAAATAACCACCGCATATATCTTTGCTGAGGGAGTTGGTGGGGCGAGCGGCCATCTTAGATGAACACCGTATGCTGATGAATACGGTGATGGAGAGAATCTCGTCCGCCGAAAGCGAATTGCATGAAGCTTTTATGAGTCTACTGACAGGCTTTGAGGTACGTAAAATAATGTATGATAGTCCTGCACATGCTAGGTGTGCCCTGTGTAGATAGTATCCCCTGAGACTCTGGTTGTCGTCGGAAACGACGATGAACAGAGGATCATATTCCCAGGTAATAACCATACTGCCTCTATGTGCAGGTGATGGAAGCTCCAGTGGCTAGCCGGACTAGCGAGTTTGCCCATTTAAAACGGCAGTTGGATGCGCCAGACGCCGACATCGAGCTTGTTAACAAAAGGCTTGACGAGGCACAGGGGAAGTGTCATTATCTGGTAAACGCCACATAGTAAGAGCAGCATGATGCCAGTATCTTTAATATGTTGTGACTGCAGATGGATCTGCCACTATTGAAGCCTTGCGGGTAGAACTTTCCCGAGCCAAGGAACAAGCGAGGTTGGGTAATGCGGCTGCTTTGAAGGCGGCCAAAGAGTTGAAAGCCAAGAAGGCCGCGCATGGCGAGAGCCGAGATAAGATGGCCAAGATGGCCATAGAATTAAAAGCCTCCGCCGACCGTTGTCGGGTTCTTGAAAAGGAAAACCTAGCGAAGGCATCGGACCTTGAGAAGGCTGCTGCGACGAGAAAAGACATTCGCTCTGCTATGAGGGCGAAGAAGGAGGAGCTGCGGGAAGCCGGGGATATTGTAGCTGGGAAATCCTTTATGTTGCGGAGGAAGTTCGGAGATCCACGGTATGCCCCTCTGGATCGGCTGTGGAGTTCGTAGGATGTGTATATGGATTTGGCGGCGAGCGCTGCCGATGCGGCCAAGTACTTCCGGGGTCAGACGGACCGTGAAGTGGACCAGCTGTTTTGGACACAATTCCATTCTCCCGAGCATCCGCTTTCATTGACTGACCAATTAGCCGAATGGGCCGAACTGAATAGGTTGTCCGGACTCGCCATGAGGTCTGTTGTGGATCAGCTATGGCCGGAAAGGCCAAAACCTAACAGCTATTTCAGCTTGGTGCAGTAGTTCCTTGACGTGGTGCCGTGCATTAATGCGATGAAGAGGTCGGCGTGCATAGAGGGCTCACGGATGGCCTTTGTCTGTGTTAAAGCATACTGGGCGGAGATGGATGCTACCACTGTTGCAGCGCGGGATTCGGCCATAGGCCGAATGGATGCTGAGCACTACTTTGAAGAAGTTCTTGAGGATGCTTGTTTGATAGAGACCCAGTGCTCAAAAAATATTATGTTTGAGTGATTGTAATCTCATTGTAAGCGAAATGCTTTTATAAATTTTTATAAGGCTATTTTTATACTTTTGCCTGAAAGTAATATGATGCCTCCTGGGCGGCCGTTTATGTATACATGTGTATAACCTGAAAGATTGCAGCCGTCGGCTTCAACCCCCACGCATATAATGCGGAGGTGCTCGCAAAAAACACGCGTTCACACTTAACCCAACGTCTTGGTCCTGTTAAGGAGGTGATAGCAGAGCGAGCGAGGCAACCGGACTATAATGCTTTAGCACTTTCACTTAGCCATAGGAGTTTGACAGTGGGGCTACTAGATAGCCCCTGGTGGCTCTGCACTCTCCCGATCCCGGGGTGCGTACATGCCTGGCTGGAAAATGGCCCTTCGTTAAGGCGGAGGAATTCTAACATTCCAATAGGTTATCGAGTGGTTGACCAGTCTCACGCTATATCATGACAGTCAGTTTTCGGCTTTCTCTACCGAGGTGCTCATCCGGATGAACCAGGGCACAATCGCAGTAGTTCTCCTGGTGCTACCTTAGCCGGTAAAGCGGAACGTAAGGCACCAAAACACAGGAGCCGGGTAAACCCAACATTTGACCAAAGACAATGATTCGGAGCTGATGCATATAGGGCCAAACTCGCGACGCCGAACACTCCCTAAGGTATTCGGTCTTTGTGGTATAAACCGGGCCTAAATAATGGCCTTTGTAAGAAGCCCCTTGTGTCCAGGTACGTGCATTGTTCTGGCGTGGCCACATGCCAAGACGTCAGCATCCTTCTCAATGGTGGATATGTATCAACAAGAGACAGTAAAAAGGGTTTATGCAGGGTCTTAATCTAAAAAGAATCCTTGAAGCGGGTCCCTGCTGCACGTCTGCGCGTGTGTCTCCGTTGTGCCGTATCCTGGACGGGTGTAGCATGATGATCGTCTGTAAAAGAGAGGAATTTAGGTGAAAAAGTTGTGCAAAAAGATAGTTTTTAAAGAAACCATGTATAATTCAAGATGAGAAAAAAATTGCCACTTGTCTGCGTGCGTTGAGCCCCTTGTATTGACAAATAGGGGTGTGACCATTTATTTGGTATAAATAGCGGCGCCGGACTTGATTAGTTGTGTCTGAGGTCTTGACGACCTATTGGATGCTTTCGCTGGTCCGGGCGCCTTTAGAGTGCGGCTGCCAAGGCAGCCGCACTCTCTTCGGTGCGCATAGATCGCTTGATATTTCCGTTGACTGAAATGATGCCACGTGGACCGGGCATCTTGAGTGTGAGGGAGGCGTAGTGTGGTATTGCATTAAAGCGAGCGAAAGCTTCGCGTCCGAGCAGTGCTTGATAGCCACTTTGGAACAGAGCGATGTGGAAGGTTAAGTGCTCGCGACGGAAGTTATCGGGGGAGCCGAATATAACTTGTAGTAGGAGGGAGCCCGTACAACGAGCCCCTGGGCCTGGCGTTACTCCTTTAAAGGTAGTATTGCTATGGCGAATTTTTGTTGGGTCTAACCCCATCCCGCGAATTGTATCATGATATATTAGGTTTAGATTGCTGCCACCGTCCATCAAGACTCGTGTGAAGTGATATCCGCCAATTACTGGGTCTAATACCAGGGCAGCCCATCCCGCGCGTCGGATACTTGCTGAGTAATCGCGATGGTCGAAAGTGATCGGTTGAGACGACCAGTGGCAGGACTTCACGGTGACAGGCACTTGGGTATATTTTCCTGGGAGTGGCGCGTTGTTTTTTCCCTTGATCACGTGTAACACATTTACTGTTTTGACTTCTGGTGGAAATTTCTTTTGTTCCCCAGTGTCTTGCTTGGGAGGCTCGTCCTCGTCTTCACTTGGTGTATCCTCCCCCTTGTGTACGGCGTTGAGCTTGCCGGACTACTTGAAGACCCAACATTCTCTGTGGGTATGATTAGCAGGTTTACCAGGGGTACTATGGATCTGATATACTTGATCCAAAATTTTGTTGAGGCTGGACAGTTCATCCCTGGTGCCTTTAGAGGGCGGCTTTTGCAGACCTGGCCGAGAGCTTTTGAATCCGGTGTTTACTGCCGTGCCCTTCGTGTTGTCTTCTTTATTCCGGCGTTTGTTATTGCTATTGCGCCGTGATTTCCCGTTTCCATCTCTAACTTCAGATGTAATGGGGTCGCTGGTGCTGCATCTGGCCAGCCAGCTGTCCTCACCCGTGCAAAAGCGAGTCATGAGGTTTGTTAATGCGGCCATCGTTCTCGGCTTATTTTGGCCGAGGTGTCTGGCGAGCCATTCGTCACGGATGCTATGCTTAAAAGCTGCCAAGGCTTCGGCGTCCGGATAGTCAACAATCTGGTTCTTTTTAGTAAGAAACCTGTTCCAAAGCTTTCGGGTTGACTCTCCGGGCTGTTGAGTTATATGACTCAAATCGTCCGCATCCGGAGGTCGGACATAAGTCCCTTGAAAATTTACCCGAAAGGCGTCTTCAAGCTCTTCCCAACTTCAAATGGAGCTTTCGGGCAAGCCTTTAAGCCAGTGACGAGCTGACCCTTTGAGCTTGAGGGGTAAGTACTTGATGGCGTGGAGATCATCTCCTCGAGCCATATGGATATGAAGGATGTAGTCCTCAATCCAGACCCCAGGGTCTGTTGTTCCGTCGTATGTCTCTATGTTTACGGGTTTGAATCCCTCTGGAAATTCATGGCCCAGCACCTTATCGGTGAAACATAGGGGGTGTGCAGCACCCCTGTAGCTGGGTGTACCGTGTTGTTCGGATGTTTGTTGTGTTGCATTGTATGCTGGGGCGCGCTTGCGTGGTCCATAGATGGATCTTGTTGCGCCATCCTTTGGGTGCGAGCCCTCGCATGGGTCGCGTGTTGTATTGTGAGTGGCGTTGTATGCCGCTCTGTATTGGTAGAGGGGTCGTCTATCCGGCCAGGTGGCTGCTTTGATATTTGGTTGTGGGGGGTCTGAGGCCTCCTCATCGAATTCAGGCAACAGCTTCCGCTTTGGGTAGCTCTTGGAGGGGTGATTGTCGCCGTACCTCGCTGCTGTGTTGAGTATTTTACTCCATCTGATTTGGAGTGTGTCTTGCGCAGCCTTGAGCCTTTGCTTCTGCTTTTTAAGACTCCTCGCGGTGGCAACAAGCCTTTTACGGGCATTCTGCTGCTCCGGGTGACTGTCCGGCGTTATGTCGTCCGGACTATTATCCTTGATAGAATTTGTTTGTTCGGTTTGATTATCCGGATTGCCGTTGTCCGGCAGCGGTTTGCCCTGCTCCAGCGCTAGGTCTGTGTGATCGTTATTTCTGTCGAGGAGGGATTTGGGGTGGCGCTTGCGTCGCCGCTTTGACTGCTTCTCGAGGGAACAAGCCTTCGGTGCGTCCTTCCGCTCCTCGTCGTCATCTTTTGGTGCGTCCACCATGTATACGTCATATGATGAGGTGGGCATCCAGCGCCCTGTGGGCGGTGGTTCTTCTTCGCCTCCCGCATCGTCGTCCATACCGTCGATGTTTTCAGAGTCGAAGTCGAGCATGTTGGTGAAATCGTCGACATTGGCTACAAAGTGGGTGGTGGGTGGGCGTCGAATTTCTTCGTCTTCCGCATCCCAATCCTACTGGCCATGATCCGGGCAGGGCTCTCTTGACAAAGAGAGAGACTTTAGTGATTTCATAATATCGCCGAAGGGAGAGTGCTGAAAGATGTCCGCGGCGGTAAACTCCATGATCGGCGCCCAATCGGATTTAATCGGCAGGGGCGCGGAAGGTTCGGAGTCCGGGGAGGAGTCCGGCTCCTTGGAGTCACGAGTCTCGCGGAGTGCGGGGCTGGTGTTCGGCTCGATCGTCGTTGGGATCGCAGCCCCCGAGGCGGCGTCCAACCATCCATCCTCGATCGGCGCAGTTGGCTCCGAATTAAGGGTCGAAGCCGATGCGGGTGCGGCCTTCAGGGCACTGTTCGGTGGAAGAGCTAGATCATGCCCGTAGTGACAGTGCGGCGCGCTCGGCAGTGGCTCGACTTCGTCGAAGATCAAGTCCCCGCGGATGTCAGCCGTGTAGTTTAAACTTCCAAACCTGACCTGACGGCCAGGGGCGTAGCTTTCGATCTGCTACAGATGGCCAAGCAAATTAGCCCGCAGTGCAAAGCCGCCGAAGACAGAGATCTATCCGGGAGACAAGTCTCACCCTGGACCGCATCACTATCGATGATAGTAGGAGCCATCAAGCCTGACGGCGACGACACAGAGGAACTGTCAATGAAAGCACCAATCTCGGTGTCAAAACCGGCGGATCTCGGGTAGGGGGTCCCGAACTGTGCGTCTAGGCCGGATGGTAACAGGAGGCAAGGGACACGAATTTTTACTCAGGTTTGGGCCCTATTGATGGAGGTAAAACCCTACGTCCTGCTTGATTAATATTGATGATATGGGTAGTACAAGAGTAGATCTACCACGAGATCGGAGAGGCTAAACCCTAGAAGCTAGCCTATGGTCTGATTGTTGTTCTGTATGTTGTCCTACGGACTAAAACGCTCCGGTTTATATAGACATCGGAGATGGTTAGGGTTACATAGAGTCGGTTACAATGGTAGGAGATCTACATATCCATATCGCCAAGCTTGCCTTCCACGCCAAGGAAAGTCCCTTCCGGACACGGGACGAAGTCTTCAATCTTGTATCTTCATAGTCCAGGAGTCCGGCTGAAGGTATAGTCCGGCCATCCGGACACCCCCTAATCCAGGACTCCCTTAGTGGGGCTCTCTCCGGACGAGTGGCTTTCCCGGTATGACCTGGAAGACCAGCTCTCTATGATTTACACCGATGAGGAGGCTTATTGGCACCTCCGTGGGGCTCAGAAATGGGTCCTGAAGGGCGACGCGAATACGGCGTACTTTCAGGCCATTGTCAACGGCCGCCGTAGATGCAACACCATCCCTCTTTTGTGGGATGGTGAGACGCTCCTTCATGACCCTCGCGACATCCGATCCCATGTCGACGGATTCTATAGATCCTTATGTTGGGTAACGTAGTAATTTCAAAAAAATTCCTACGCACACGCAAGATCATGGTGATGTATAGCAACGAGAGGGGAGAGTGTTGTCCACGTACCCTCGTAGACCGAAAGCGGAAGCGTTAGCACAACGCAGTTGATGTAGTCGTACGTCTTCACGATCCGACCGATCAAGTACCAAACGCACGGCACCTCCGAGTTCTGCACACGTTCAACTCGATGACGTCCCTTGAACTCCGATCTAGCCGAGTGTTGAGGGAGAGTTTCGACAGCACGACGGTGTGGTGACGATGATGATATTCTATCGACGCAGGGCTTCGCCTAAGCACCGCTACGATATGATCGAGGTGGATTATGGTGGAGGGGGGCACCGCACACGGCTAAGAGATCAAGAGATCAATTGTTGTGTCTATGGGATGCCCCCTGGCCACGTATATAAAGGAGTGGGGGAGGGGAGGGGCCGGCCCTCTCTATGGCGCGCCCTAGGGGAGTCCTACTCCCACCGGGAGTAGGATTCCCCCTTTCCTAGCAGAACTAGGATCCCTTCCAAGTAGTAGGAGTAGGAGAGAAGGAAAGGGAAGGGAAAAGGAGAAGGAAGGAAGGGGGCGCCCCCCTCCCTAGTCCAATTCGGACCAGCCCATGGGGAGGGGTGCGGACACCCTTTGAGGCCTTTCTCTCCTTTCCCGTATGGCCCATTAAGGCCCAATACGAATTCCCGTAACTCCCCGGTACTCCCGAAAATACCCGAATCACTCGGAACCTTTCCGATGTCCGAATATAGTCGTCCAATATATCGATCTTTACGTCTCGACCATTTCGAGACTCCTCGTCATGTTCCTGATCTCATCCTGGACTCCGAACTCCTTCGGTACATCAAAACTCATAAACTCATAATATAACTGTCATCGAAACCTTAAGCGTGCGGACCCTACGGGTTCGAGAACAATGTAGACATGACCGAGACACGTCTCCGGTCAATAACCAATAGTGGAACCTGGATGCTCATATTGGCTCCCACATATTCTACGAAGATCTTTATCGGTCAGACCGCATAACAACATACGTTGTTTCCTTTGTCATCAGTATGTTACTTGCCCGAGATTCGATCATCGGTATCTCAATACCTAGTTCAATCTCGTTATCGGCAAGTCTATTTACTCGTTCTGTAATACATCATCCTGCAACTAACTCATTAGTTGTAATGTTTGCAAGGCTTAAGTGATGTGCATTACCGAGAGGGCCCAGAGATACCTCTCCGACAATCGGAGTGAGAAATCCTAATCTCGAAATACGCCAACCCAACAAGTACCTTTGGAGACACCTGTAGAGCACCTTTATAATCACCCAGTTATGTTGTGACGTTTGGTAGCATACAAAGTGTTCCTCCGGTAAACGGGAGTTGCATAATCTCATAGTCATAGGAACATGTATAAGTCATGAAGAAAGCAATAGCAACAAACTAAACGATCAAGTGCTAAGCTAACGGAATGGGTCAAGTCAATCACATCATTCTCCTAATGATGTGATCCCGTTAATCAAATGACAACTCATGTCTATGGTTAGGAAACATAACCATCTTTGATTAATGAGCTAGTCAAGTAGAGGCATACTAGTGACACTCTGTTTGTCTATGTATTCACACATGTATTATGTTTCCAGTTAATACAATTCTAGCATGAATAATAAACATTTATCATGATATAAGGAAATAAATAATAACTTTATTATTGCCTCTAGGGCATATTTCCTTCACCTTATTCTATGCCGCTCCTCGGAGCGGCCTCTCTCTTGCCCCCTATTGTTAGGCTGGTCCCCCGTTGGTGTCTGAGTCGGAGAACGCGGCCCTTACGGCCCCCTTCTCAGTGCATGGTCCGGATGGCCTCCCTGTTAAATTCTTCCAGACCTTCTAGAACGTGATTAAACCGGAGGTCATGGCTATCTTCGACGAGTTCTACGTTGGCGCCATTGATCTCGGACGCCTCAACTACGGGATCATCTCTCTCATCCCAAAGGTCCCTAGGGCGTCCGACATCCATCAATTTCGCCTGATCACTGTCATTAACGTGATCTTCCGGATCCTGGCCAAAGGGTACGCCAATAGGGTGACCCTACTGGCTGATCGTGTGACACATCCCAACCAGTCGGCCTTCATTAAGGGCCGTTACATCCTGGATGGGGTCCTAGTCCTTCATGAAGTCCTCCATGAGGTTCGCACCAAAAACCTCAAGGCAGTATTTCTGAAGATTGACTTCCATAAGGCTTATGACACGGTTAGCTGGCCCTTCCTTCGGGAAGTCCTTCTTCGGAAGGGTTTCGACGATCGGTGGATCACGAGAGTAATGCAAATGGTCACTTGCGGGCGCACGGTCGTGAACATAAACGGTGAGATCGGCCCTTTCTTCCCCACCCTTTGTGGGGTCCGACAAGGTGACCCCTTCTCCCCGTTCTTGTTCATTATGGTCGTCGACGCGCTGGCGTCCATCCTTGATAAGGCAGAAGCCGTGGGCCATATTCGTGATCTCCATCCTCCAGTATGCTGACGACACTATCATCATGGTCGAAGGCTCGGAGACGGATATCTCCAACCTCAAGTTCCTCCTTCTTTGCTTCTAACAGATGTCGGGCCTCAAGATCAACTTCGCCAAGAGTGATGTGATGGTGATGGGATACTCCCCCATGGAGGCTTTGGCCATCGCCAACAGGCTTAATTGCCGCATGGGTTCCTTCCCCACAACATACCTGGGGACGCCCATTAGTGACTCCCGGCTCACTGTCGCAGACTTGCGCCCCTCCGTGGCGAAGCTCCAAACGCGCATCAAGCCATGGCAGGGGAGGTGGCTTTCCAAAGCGGCCTGGATGATCCTCATCAACTCTTCCCTCTCCGGCCTTCTCTTGTTCCTCATGAGTTTCTACAGCCTCCACGAGACCCTTCACAAGGAGATCTCCAAGGTCCAGTCCCGCTTTTACTGGGCGGGTGACAATGACAAGCAGAAGTATCATATGGTCAGTTGGCCTGACATTTGCAAACCCCGGGAGCAAGGTGGCCTTGGCATCATGTGCTCTAAACGGATGAATATCGCCCTACTCTCCCGCTGGCTTTGGCGCATCTCGCAAGGGCATGGTGGCCTTTGGCTGGACATCATCCGGAACAAATACTTGCGCGGACAACCCCTCGCCTTTTGCCAGAAGTCTGGCGGATCTCAGTTCTGGCAGTCGATTGTCCAGCTTCTCCCGGTCCTCCGTATTGGGACCTCCATCTCGGTGGGATCCGGGACATCGACGTTGTTCTGGTTTGATCGCTGGGCCGGGGACACTCCCTTTTCGGCTCGCTTTCCCGGCCTCTTCTCCATCTCCGTCGATCCCATGATCTCTGTGGATAGGGCCCTTCTTGACTTAGGGCGCCTTGCTTTCCGGCGGGCCTTTGGCCCCATGGAATCCGCCGCCTGGCGTGAGTTGCTTGACTGTGTTGCTCTCCACGAACCGATGGTGGATGGTGGCCCTGACCTGGTGCGTTAGCGCTTTGAGCCTTCGGGCCAATTCTCCACCAAGTCGCTATACATGGCCATAGCCCCATCTTCCGCCCCTCTCCCCCTATCGATGGTGTGGTCCATCCGCCTACCCCTGAAGATCCGTATCTTCATGTGGCAATGGATTCACGGTCGGATCCCGTCTGGGGTGGAGGTGCGCAAGCGGAATGGCCCGGGTACGGGCATCTGCCCGCTTTGTGGGGTCCCGGAAGACTCGAACCACATTTTCTTCTCCTGTGTGTCCGCTCAGTTCCTCTGGAGCTGCTTTCGCGAAGCGGTCGGTGGAAATTGGTGCCACACCAACTTCCCTGACCTATTTGCCGAACTCCAGATGTCCCCCGTGACCTCTCGCCACATTAGGTGGCTCGAGATCGGGGGCCTTGCATGGACCCTCTGGACTGTCCGCAATAAGCTTGTGATTCAGCGCACGCCTCTCCGACGGGCTTCTGTCGCTCTTTTCAAACTCTCGGGTTTCTTGCAGCTTTGGCGGCCGCTTAGCCGCCCTTGGGACCGCGACGCCATCTCAGCCTTCATCACCGATCTTCGCTCGATGGCCGTCCGCCTGTCGCCGCCGCCGCCGCCGCCGGAACCAGACTAGGCATTTTCTTCGTCCGGCGTGTTCTGTTCCTTTATTTTTCTTTGGGCTTGTTGAGCTGTGCCCTCAGCTGAACTTCTATACTTTGTTGTGGGACCTGGGTGTGTGTGTGGACTTGACTTTGTATGTGTGCTCTTTGGCGGTTTTCTTTATTTATAAAGCAGGGCGAAAGCCTTTTTATTATTAAGTCAGTCTTGATGACAACCAAATTGACTGGTCTTATTTTCCCACCTTCCAAGTTTATGAAGCAGCCTTGAGGTGTGAGCAAGCATCCAACGAGGCAAGCTAGACACAAGATTCCCCTTCCACTTCACAGCAAGAACAGGGTCACCAGTGAGGTATGAGTATGCCATCTTCTTCTCTCCCTCGGTGCCGAGTTGCACATCTGACTTCTTATATGGTCCAGGCTTGAGATAACCATTCATTGTTCATTGATCCAGATGCCCCCTTGCTAGCCTCATCGTGCTTCGGCCACTGTCCTAGACCGTTCCGCCACCTCCTACTCAGCCCCTTCATTCATCTGCCAGGCAGAGTATAAAGGTACAACCTTTAGTTCTGCTTTGTTCCCTGTCGTTCCAAGCTCTAGTTTGGATGCTCCAGGTGTTGTGCTGTCAGATCATGACCTCTGCAAATTTATTCTCTTATTTGTTATCGATTTAGAAATACCTGAAGCTGTAGATTACAGAGCCTCTGTTTGCAATGCTGATGGTATTTTGTTCTGGAAAAACCATAGAAATTCCCAGTGTTTTTGCTTCTAAGAGTTAATATCTTTTGGAGCTTCTTGAGCTCGTTTTGATGAAATGAACTGTCACTGACTTGTGCAGAGAAATGCATCGTGCTGGCGATTAACTGAGGAACAACTGAGAGCAGTGCTCACACACCATAACAAGGCCCGCAAAACATTAAGCAGGCGTACTTGCATCTTAGTCAGATTTCATACGTTTGGGTAATATGGGCACAATTTTGGATGCCCTCACGTTCAAATTCTTGACAAAGCTGGGTCAGGTTATTGAGAATGAGGTTTTGATGACATTAAGTGTGAAGAAGGATATCAAGAGGCCCGCAAAACATTAAGCAGGCATACTTGCATCTTAGTCAGATTTCATATGTTTGGGTAATATGGGCACAATTTTGGATGCCCTCACGTTCAAATTCTTGACAAAGCTGGGTCAGGTTATCAATAGTCCATTCTTCCCACTCCCCCGCTCCCTAGGGTTTCCCCGCCGCCGCCGCCGGCGCCTCCGCGCGGAGCCGCCGCTGCGGTGGCCGGAGCCCGCCGGAGCCGCCAGCCCCCTCCTCCTCCCGTTCCCCTTCTCCCCCCCGCCCCTCCTCCACGTCCCCGTACCCCCGCGCCGCCTCCTTGAGCGAGGCGGCCGGGGGCCCTTCCTCCGCGCGCCTACAGCCCCTCCCCGCGCTCATCCCTCCTCCCACCGCCGTCAGCCTGCGCCGCCGGCCCTCGGCCGCGTGATGCTGGCGGTGGTGGGCTTGCCCTTCCCCGCGCACGGTCCTCCCCTGCTCGGGCGGTGATGGCCGGCGGCGGTGCGCCTCGGCTGGTGGCGGTCCGGCGTCCCGGTGTGGAGGCCGGCGGTGCTCGCCGTGGATGGTGCCGCCTCTTGGCGGCGGGGTGGTCCGGTGGTGCTGGCCGGTCGGGGGCGCGTCCCCGGCCCAGATATGGGCCCGTAGGGTCCCTTCCGGGTCCTTGCGGGTCGGCTCCGGCGCGACCGCGACGCTCTCTGTATGGGGAGGCAGGGGAGCGGCTTGGACTGGGACAGCGACGCCGACGGCGTACCAGCTGCTGCGCGGAGGCGGGAGCTGTCCGGGCATTTGAGGGCCCGGCCGGACCCATGGGGCCACGGGCCCGGTAGGCTCCTACCATGGCGTCCGGTCGGCTACCGCCGTGGACGGTGGAGGTGGGGCCCTCCCGTATGCCGACGGTGTTGTTGCCCTAGTCCCGGCTCCTCTTCTCCATTGTGCAGACCATCTTCGCGGTGCCGTGGTGAGACAGCGTGGGAAGCTTCATGTCCGTGTTGGCGCAGGGTGGTGGTCGGTCTGGTGGTGAGCTCCGGAGTGCCTGAGGTAGAGGCTGGGATCGGGAGAAATCTCTGTTGGCTTGGCCGACACCGACGCGGTGGCACCTGAGGGTGCCGCTGGACCTTCCTGGAGGGCGTCGGGGCTACCCTTCCTTTCTCCTCGCCGTGTACCGGGGGAAACCCTTGGCAGCAGCGTCGTCATCGTCGCGTCCCTTCTTGGAGGTGTTGTTAGGTACTGGCATTTCGGAGTTTCGGAGCTTGGTGGGCGATCTCCGGTGGTCGCAGCGGTCACGAGGCTTCGTCATTTTTGTCAATCCGCCGTTATCGGCATTTGTTTATTTTCTTTTTTCTCTTTTCTTTCTTTTGGACGTGTTTGTGTTGCTTCCGCCCCAGCCCCTATCGTCGGTTGTATCGGTTGGTTGCTTTGTAATACAAAGCGGGGGGAAACCCTTTTTCTCAGAGGCTAAAGAACAATCTGGAACATTTTAGCGCAATTCGGGAGGATGCTGAAGCTCTGGCCATGGAAGATAAACGGATAGAGGCATGGTGGAAGAACATGAGCAATGTAATGTTTGATGTTGATGTCATCATAGATCTTGTTATGGTTCATTCGGAAAAGCTTTTACTGACACCTAGATCGGTATGCTGCAATCAGTCCATGGTCTCTTGTTTTGGAAAGCTTTCATTTGATCACAGGGTGGCTAGAAGAATTAAGGACATAAATGAAAAGCTTGATGAGATAAAAATGAACACAGAGATGTTCAACTTGGACAGAACCACACGTCAACAATTCCATGTAACAATTGTGGATAGAAAGCAGACATCTCCTGTAGATGAACTAGAGGTTGTTGGAACAGAAATCAAACAGGCAGTTGAGGACATGGTACAAATGATTGTCAGTAGCGAACTTGTACTGAAGAACAATCGTAATCTTAAAGAACTGGGACTACGCTGCACAATGAAGATGGGAACTCATGATAGAACGCGCTATGAGCATGACAAGGTTCAGAAAATTCAGCAAGTCTACGATATGTTCATCCCGTCGCCAAGCCTAGAATACATTTTTCTTGTTGGGTTCCTGGGTACTATATTCCCAGAATGGCTACGATCGAAACCGGAGCTTAACATGCCAAGCTTGCGTCAGATGCACCTCGATGAGTGCATATCATGTTCAGAGCTTCCACCTGCAGGTCAGATGCCACAACTGCAATTTCTTAAGATTAAAGGTGCAGATGCCATAGAGTCCATTGGCGAAGAACTCCTGGGAAAAGGAGTGGGAATTCCAACCGCCTTTTCCCCAAAGCTTGAAGTGCTTCAGGTCATTGGCATGTTCAGTTTGAGAAGTTGGTCCCTCAAAACTGGGAATTCCAGCGATAGCGCTCATCATATCTCTCTGTTGCCTTGCCTTAAGCGTCTGTTGCTTCTTGATTGCCCAAACACTTCTTCTTCGGTACAACCCCCTGAAAACATCAACGGTCCAGATCGTCCTATACCTCTTCGTCTGAAAACTTAAAAAAAGGTAGGATGGTCATTGCCCTTGCCCCTTCCCCAGTCCCGCCCCCGCGACGTACCCGCGCGGCCCGTCGACGTACGTACGTGTACGCTTTTTTTTTCTGTGGCGACGTACGTTATTTTTACCGCGTCGGTGGTCAAGCGCGTCGGTGGTCAAACCGCGCGTCGCCCGGTGAAAGCGCGTCGTGGCGCGTGAACTGCGGCCCGCCGCCCCGTCCCGTCCGTCCCCTCGTCTGCCGCCCCGCCGCCCCGTCCCCTCGTCTGCCGCGCCGCCGCCCTCGACTGCCGTCGAATTGATAGCCCAACCACCCGTTCACCCGCTGCCCCGCCGTCTCCCTATAAATCTCACCCCTGTCCGCCCGCCGCCGCAAACACCGCTCCTCTCCCGTCTCCACCTCCCAAAAGGCCGCCGGCGACATGTCGTTCCACGGCGGCAGCAGCTCCGGCACCCGCGGCGACGACGGACCTAGCGCGTGGCCGTCGAGCCTGAGCACGCCGGAGACGGAGGAGCTTTACCGGTTCGGGCTCCTCGTGCCGCCGGGTTGCCGTCTTCCGCACGACTGGAAACTCGACAAGGACGGCTACCCGACGCGCGGGCCCGGCGCCACCGCGGAGGAGAAGCGGACCGGCGGCCGCAACAACATCGCCGGCCGTCATGCGTTCTGGGACGGCAAAGACTACGCCGTCGTCATCGGCGCGTACCGGCTGGCAGAGTCCGGCGTCACGCCTGACCTCATCGGCGACCGTCGCCGCCTTCTTGTCCCGCGCCCCCGTCCAGCAGCGCGCGGCCGTCGGGCTCCTCCACCACCTGCGCCGGCGCCCGCCGATCCTCCCGCCCCGCCGGAGGTGGAACTGCCGCCGGAGCAGTTGGTTCTTCGGGAGGACGGCGATCCCGGCGATACGCCGGGTTACCTCGTCACCTTGTGTGCGTCGGCAGCTGCAGCGGCGGCTGCAGAGGCGGCGGCGACTGCAAGGGAGGCCGCCGAGCATGCGGCAGCGATCCAGGCGGCGGCGGTGATTCCGCCAGTGGTCCCGCAGGCGGAGGCGGAGGCGTCGGAGTCGTCGGACGATGACGTCATCGACTGGGAGCGGTTAGCCCAGGTCAGCGACGACGATGACGACGACGGCGGGGGTGACGGCGGTGACGGCGCGGAGGTCGTCGATCTGTTGGCTAGCGACGAGGAGGAGTAGTTTTTTTTAAATGTTCTAAGTATGAACTATGTATAGTTTAGGTTCGAAAAAACTCATTTGGTTTCGGTTTTGTTGAATGGACTATGTAAAATATCTCTATGTTCAATCTAGTTTGTTCGAGTCTTGTTTAAATTTGTCTTCAAAGTTTGTTCAAAAAATTAGCTAAATATTGAACGCCTATTTTGAGAAAAATTGAAAAATTTCCAACCCATGCATAAAAATGTTCACAATATATTAAAAAATTTGCATCGAATATACATAGCACAGAATAAGGTATGCAATTATCGAAAAATTGTAGAATAAAAAAATCATGAAAACACATAAAATAAAAAATAAAAAGTGTATCTAAATGTTTATACAGTGTTTTAGAAATGTTCAGATTTTGTTTAAATATGTCCATATAGTAAAGCCGGTGGATGAAAAAATTGAAATTTTGAAATAAAAAATACAACAAATAAAAACAAAAAAATTTAAAAGGTGAGATATTTTAATTCATTAACATTTTCTGAAATATTATTAAATTCATTAACATTTATGAATCAGAGAATATTTTTAAATTCATTAACATATATGAATACAAGAATTTGTTATATTTTTTGTTTTATATATGAATAACAAAATTAAAATATATGAATACAAGAATTTATTTTTTATTTTTTTGACATATATGAATAAAATACAAGAATTAAAAAGGTGAGATATAACAAATAAAATACAAGAATTCATTAACATATATGAATACAAGAATTTGTTAACATATATGAATTTGTTATATATGAATACAAGAATTTGTTAAATTAAAAAGATTCATAAATACCTAAGCGGTTTGACGGATTGCACCCAACTTTTGCCAGCGCGTGTGGGGCCCTATCCGGGCATCCCACGGCCAAAATGAACGAAATCCGACAACGAACGCACGTTGCGTCACGTCCGGGCAGTATTTTCTGGGTTTTTTGGCCTGGAAAATCGTAGAAAATCCATACGGACTCGAAACGGGACAAATTTTTGCGTGCGTGCCCTGCTAGGGCACAGTAGCACGTGGAAAAAAATTGGGCACGTTTGGCGAATGCGAAGCGGAGACGTGCGACCGAGGGTCCCCTCCGGCCATACCGAAACCATCCCCTTCCATAGCAAGTACCTGAGTGGTTTGACGGATT
>NC_041384.1:44626576-44636030 GCF_002162155.2 Triticum dicoccoides | reverse complement strand
CACGTGGAAAAAAATTGGGCACGTTTGGCGGATGCGAAGCGGAGACGTGCGACCGAGGGTCCCCTCCGGCCATACCGAAACCACCCCCTTTCACAGCAAGTACCTGAGCGGTTTGACAGATTGCACCCAACTTTTGCCAGCGCGTGTGGGGCTCCACCCGGGCACCCCACGGCCAAAATGAACAAAATCCGACAACGAACGCACGTTGCGTCACGTCCAGGCAGTATTTTCTGGGTTTTCGGCCCGGAAAATCGTAGAAAATCCATACGGACTCGAAACGGGATAAATTTTTGCGTGCGTGCCCTGCTAGGGCACAGTAGCACGTGGAAAAAAATTAGACCCGTTTGGCTAAGTTAAAAAAAGAGTCTATTTGATCAAGTTAATAAAATTGGGCACGTTTGGCTATGTTAAAAAAAATTGGTTAAGGTAAAAAAATTTGATACAGTTAAAAAAATGTGCCTGTTTTATTTAGTTAAAAAAATGAGGCCCTGCACCAAAAAAAAGCCGGCCGTCTCGCTAACCGACGCGCATGCGTGCATGGGGCCGTCCCACTAACAACGACGCCGCAATCAGCGCTCGGGCGACGTCGTTAGCCGACGTGCATGCAAATTTTCCTTCTACGTCAGCTCGTCTCGCCGCCGCCGCAATCTGCACGTGATGCCCGCGTACGACGCCCGTCGCCCCACACTCCAAAACAGCGCCGGTGCGGCCGCGCCGGCCTGCCCTGACCTGACCTGTCGCCCTCTATACGCTGCCGGTGCCTCTCCCACCGTCGCCCCACCATACAAATGTCGTCGGTGCGCCCGCGCCGGCTTGCGTCCCCTGACCCGTCGCCCTCTATACGCCGCCGGTGCCTCTCCCACCGTCGCCGTCGTGTAAGTTTTTTTCCAGTTTTTTATACGACGAGGGTCGTAGAAGTATGATGGTATGTGACAGAAATCTATTTGATGCAGTATGAATATCGACGGTGTGATTCCATGTTCTGTTCAAAAGTGGGTTAGCCTAGTTGACAAACTGTCACCCAGTCAGAAATTCAGGTTTTATGAAACGGATATGCAGGGCATGTTTAGAATACCATCGATAAAGATGCGTGATTTTTTGCTTCACTTTTTATTCCAAGGTTACAATCTGAGTAGCAAAAAATTCATGGTTGAAGAGAGTTCTGGAAGTACTGCTGGATGTAAAGCTCTTATTTCACTAAGGCCTGATGATGTGTACTCCATATTTGGTTGGAAAAACAATGGAGTGGATGTTTTTGGGTTTCTTAGTACTGAAGGAGAAAAAGCAACCAAAAAAATACCTGTTAGTTTTGTTAGCAAGAAAAATGGTAAGATCATGATTGATGATCTCATAGAAAAGATTGTGAAGAATAAGAGCACTGATGATGACTTTATTCGGATGACATTTCTAGTTCTCTTAGGAACTATA
Source organism: Triticum dicoccoides (assembly GCF_002162155.2). Lineage (NCBI taxonomy): Eukaryota > Viridiplantae > Streptophyta > Magnoliopsida > Poales > Poaceae > Triticum > Triticum dicoccoides. The sequence continues at coordinate 44,634,602 of NC_041384.1, read as the reverse complement.
ATTGCTCCAGTGTCTCATGAATACGTTCCGAAAAAATACTATGCCTTAGTGCAAAATATTAAGTTGATAAGGAAGTTCAACTGGAATGCATTCACTTCACGATTCTGTTTATCGGAGATTGGTAAGCTTCTGCAGGACGGCCATGTTAGGCAGTGGCCCCAGGGGAACCTCGCCCTTTTGCAAGTACGTTGTATTTACTAATTTCAACACTTTTGTTATAAAATGTCATGGAAGAACATGTAATTTAATTAGTTTATGTGTTTTGCAGTACCTATACTGGGAGAAGGTGCAACCAATCACCGGTCCAAAATATGATCCGTTGGCATTGTTGAGCCCGCTGATGAGGAACTAGACGGAAGATATGGCTGTGAGAAGAGACAAATACGACTATGAATATGGTCGTGGTGTTGGGATGGTAATCCTAGTAATCATGTTTTTTTACATTTATGAAATAAAGTAAAGTGTGCATATGGTTTGTACTCCCTCCGGTCCTTATTTCTTTGCGCATAACTTTCTTCATTTTTTTCCTGAATAGTCTGCGCATTCCTCTTTTATCTCCATGGTTTCCAACTATGCCCCGCATTAAGTGAGCCACTTTCCAACTAATTGCACGCAGAATTTACTCAATCTCCTCGTAACTATGCGCGCATGCGGAGCGGGATTTGAGGCAACAGCGCGCATGCGAGCCAGGAGACCCAATCGGTTGCATGGAAATAATAGCTACCCAGCGACGCGATACATGTAAACGCAAGGGCAAATTTGTCCAGAAAAAACAGACTGAGCCTTCCCTTGGTATGCGCGCTTGACCTTAGGCACAGAGAAAAAAGGACCGGAGGGAGTATGTATAATTCTCTTGTTGCACTTGTAGATTGATGACAGCATTACATAGGAGTATAGGCTGAAAAAAATTGCGGAAGAAGAAGCTCAAAAAACCAAGAAAGCTAGTAGCAAAAAATCTAACGTTACTGGAACGAGGAAAGAGGGCAGTACCTCGGAGGCTTCGAGCCAGAAGCCTACTATGGACCGGATTTTGAGTGAGATGAATGAGCTTCGGAAGGAAATGCTTCGTTTGCCAGAGTTATGCGCACAGGTAACACTTGAGCACGTCACTTTAATGTCCATCACTGAATTGAAGAACTAAGATGAAATGTTTTCTTGCAGAGGATGATTGAGAAACTGAACAAAACCGGTGTCTCCTACAAACCCAGTAACCTGGAAGAGGACAAAGAGAATCTATACGGAGGCATTAATGAGTCTTCAAACGATGGTGGACGTCCGAAAAAAGAGTTTGTATATCAAAAAGATGATTCAGACCGGTTCCGCACACCTTCCAAAATGAATTTGCAAAAGGATGATGACGGCGTTGATGTAACTTCTAGTGGAAACACACCTTTTTACTACACACCTGAGTAGTGCGATAGTTTCAAGGGTGATATGGATGATCCTATCCAAGTACCAGAAGTATCAGATGAAAAAGCTGCCACATCTTTAGAGACGGACGAAATCGCATCGCATGCGTTGCTTGGTTCTCAAGGAGTACAAGAGGAAGTGGAGGAGGTTACTGGCAGGCGCAAGCGCAAAGGATCACAACATGTCAAGTCTCCTTATATGGTCCCTAAACCGAACAAACGTGCAAAACGTTCTGCCAAAGGAAGTAAGTTTTTTGTGTTTCTAATTGTTATTGCATAATAATTATTTATGTATTTGCGTTTATAATTATTTGAGTTGTGCGTTACAGAATTGTTTCAAAATGGTGGTGTTAACAAATCTGGTGATGAGTATGATGTGGTGAAAGCGTCCATCAAGTACGTGCGCGCGCATGAGCATTCACAAAAACATGCCAAAACAGAAATTTTCAATGATGGCATGGAAGAAGGTCTCATTGTGCGGAGAGCTTGTCAGATTATTAACCATGAGTGGCTAAGTGGGGACGTAAGTTAATTTCATATATTGTTTTACAATTGATTCGGAAATACCATTGTTAAATCTAACACAATATTTATAGGTAATTAATGCATACTCATCATTTTTGGTCGACAAAGTTAATGATAATCGTTTCATGTTGACAACTTGGAGGATACATTGGTTGCTTCACATTAGATCCGGAAAGAAGACCGCCGGTAACGATTATGAAGCAGAGTCGCATAGTAATGGACCCGTGAACAGATGTGAGGACGAGTATTTCAAAAAATCAAAGGTAAGTTTGATTGTTAACACGGTACATACATACGATAGTATGTGATGATTGTGTTTTATGGTCCTTGTGATGCAGACTTACATTCCTCTAAACAAGCAAAATAATCACTGGATTACTGTCGTCATGCATAGCGGGAAGAGAGAGTTTCAGGTTTTTGACTCGTTGATGACCGAAAAACTTGACAGTGTTACTAGAGAACTCGTTGAGGACCTGGTAGGTTTAACTTTCAAATGTGCATTTGGTAACATTCGTTTTCTTTAGTACACTGAATGACATTCTTTCCACCATGTTTATTATATCTTTAGAGAAAACAACTAGCAGAAGATATCCAAGAAGCAAATGCAACCGGAATTGTGAATTATCCGGATGTTTCCAATTGGCCTATTAAAACGTATGACATGCCAAAACAACATGATGGGTGAGTTCTTACTCTGACACAATGTCGGTCTTGTATGTACAGTAGATATTTAATCTTCGTAAATTGTATGCACTAGGAATTCGTGTGGAATATTTCGCCTTCGATGCTTTCAATATTGGGATGGTGACAAATGAACAGGCTTATTTTCACAGGTACGCAAGTCATGTTTGGACTACGATGTACAATGAACATTGTGCTAACACCATTTTTTTTCAGAGCTCAATTGATGATTCGAGAGAGTTAATGATTGCACAACTTATCTTTTCGGAAAGAAACAAGCTTGATGAAGTGAAAAACAAAGTTATTCGGATATCAAAGAAGAAGAAATAGATGCGGCACGGAGGAGTTTTGCATGTGATTGGGTGGTACTGGAGGACTATATTTTCCAAACGCTTTGCACACTTGCTTATAAATTTTATGTAATAGACTCTGCTTCCGAATAGTTATATGTAATAGACTCGGCACTTTTCCAAATGTTTTTTATGTCCACATGATATTTTGTTTCATAAATATTATATAATCAGTCTTTTTTTTGTTTACATGATTTTTTTGTTGCCAAATAGTTATATGTAATCATGTAATCGTGTCGTCGTTAAGTTTTTGTACACTAAATTATGGCAGCACACTGCGTGTTACTTTGTTAGCAAAAATTTGATTTACAACACACTGGGTGTTAGTCTAGTTTAGAAAAGCGTAAAAAATATTTTACATAAAAAAATTGCCTGCCCGTCCACAGCGTGTCTTAGTAAGACCGTCGTTATCAAGCCCACCGGGCGATTACGAAAGGCGTTTCGGAGCACGCCGTGGAAACCAGGCCCAACAGGGCAGCATCGACGCGACACATCGATGGGTAGTAATCAGAGGAGTTCAATGTGCCGACGGGAGCTGAGTATATAAGCTGGTCGTCGTCCCCTTCGGCCGGCGAGGTGGGACTAAACTTGCGTCAGCCGCGGGGCGACGTGGACACAGCCACACGCGACGTGGGCCGGCCCAAAAAGGCAATGGACGGCGCGGTCTTCTCAACGGCTTGACGCGCCGTGGGCCGGCCCAGTTACCCCCGCTGAGACGCCGCGCCAGGGAAACTAACTAGTTTAGTCCCACCTCGCCGGCCGAAGGCGACGACGACCAGTTTATATACTCAGCTCCCGTCGGCACATTGAACTCCTCTGATTACTACCCCGTCGATGTGTCGCGTCGATGCTGCCCTGTTGGGCCTGGTTTCCACTACGTGCTCCGAAATGCCTGTTGTAGTCGCCCGTTGGGCTTGATAACGACGGGCTTACTAAGACACGCTGTGGAGACGGGCGGGCATTTTTTTTCATTTTTTTTCAACAATAGTTCGCAGAGTACTTCTCTTATTTTAATATATTTGACAGCCGACGGGACTGTAGTAAATACATGCAGAATTCATAATATAAACAATGAATAGTGAATATTTATATCAACAACAATGATGTCTCAACATAACAATTGTCACCACAGTAATTTTATTGTAGTGAACAGAAAATAACAAGTCTCAAATGACAACGGTCTTCTGTAGGCAATAATCTTGTTTCACACATATAAAATACTCAACACGAACATAAATTTAACAAATGTTTTTCATATAAATGGAAGAGGTAAAACACTTGCATCGTCTTCACTTGAGTCTTCAAGCCCAGCTACTGCATAGAATAAATAAAAAATTATGAGAATCAATGTACGGTAGATGAATCAACGGAACTAATATAAACAAAGCAAAAAGACGTACAGTTACGTACAAATGGAAGTAGTAAAACAGATGCACCGTCCTCACCTTCTGTGTTCAAGCCCAGTTGCTGCATACAAAAAAATATGAGAATCAATGCACCGTTAATGAAACAACAAAACTGACATAAGCAAATAATAGACATACTCTTCATTTTTGCTGCATGTGCTCCTGTTATGACCTGAGCCGCTGCATATGCTATATTTTCGTCCAGATTTCTCGTCAAATGCTTTAGGCCTCTTATTTTTTGTCACATCTGGGCCACCCTTACCGTGACCTTTACTGTTCTGCTTAGGTGCGCCCTTGGTGGAAACCTTTACTGGATCATGAACCAGAATATGATCTCGGTTAGGCTCAAATGGATTATTGTTCACGAAGCTTCGTTGAATATCATCTTCATTTCCCTGAATGTCCTTATTCACTATAATATCATCCAGAGCTGCCATCAACTTGTCGAATAAGAAAGGATTACTGCATGCGACATGACATGCTTCTGAAGATTTGATGGTCAACTCACTATATCTAGCTCTGTCCTCACCACTCGACCAACCCCACGCAAACAAATCGCTGGTGCGCTTCACGGGCAGTCCAGCTCGTGCTTTTTTTGAGAATCTTTGCAGGACACAACACTTGGGTATCACAGGTAAGTTCAGTGCATTCAAAACATGAATAATATGCTTGCAAGGAAGCCCTTTGCGAGTCATACTTCGACAACTGCACTTTATAGTTTCTGCCGAGTTACCTGGCGTATAGTCCACATTAAATCTGTGATCCCTGTTATTCTTCCACGCAACCACAAATCTCTGACTACCGGTCCCTGTCAGTCTATCAATTACCTCAAGCTCCTGTACCTTCTTCATATCTTGTTGCAACATATAAAAGTTTGCCTGCGTTAATGCTTTCGCAGCATACGACTCAATGGCCTGACACTCAGTCACTGTTACTGGAAGAGTCTGTGAGGCCGTGTAGTCATCATAAGCTTCATTCTCACGGAAGCAAACAATACAATTCTCGTAGTGTACAATCATGTCAACGATCGTCATACCATAGTCAAGATGAAGGTGCAGGCTGGAGTTCAGACTCTCACTCCTCTGATTACTGCGCATACCAAGGAAAAACCCACCAGACAAATATGATGCAGCCCAAAGCATCCTCTTCCTGTACATCCTATGGAGCCATGTTTTCGTTTTCTCTGTCTGCCATTTGCGCACAAACGCGGCCCATCTCTCCTCAAAAACCTTATGTGTAGTGGCATAGTACAATAATGCCCTAAACTCCTTCAATGACTTGTGGTTGAGATGTTTCTGCATATTCTTTTCAATATGCCATGAACATAGACGATGCCACACGTCAGAAAGCACCTTCCTAATAGCCCTTATCATCGCTGCATCTCCATCTGTAATTACAGATTTTGGCCTCTTCTGACAGTTAGCTTTCAAGAACGTGTTAAGCAACCAAACATATGTAGCCTCAGTCTCGTCTGAAACAATGGCGCAGGCGAATACCGTAGTGCAACGGTGGTTGTTCAGACCCACAAAAGGGATGAACGGCATTTCATACCTGTTCATCTTGTATGTGCTATTGAACACAACAACATCACCATAGTCTAGATAATCCCGGCGTGACTGCGAATCACACCAGAAGAGGTTTTGGAGCCTGCCTTCAGCGTCAACCGTGTGCTCAAAGAAGAAGTCTGGATCTCTGTCCTTTCTGGTCAACATGATTCCTACGGCAGTATCAGCATCACCTTGTGCAAGCAATTTCATCTTCTCCCTATAGCACATGTTATACAGCTTTGTCCTCTGAAATGGTGACTTTGCATACGACCCATACCTGCTAACGATGTTGTCAAAAAATGATATGTTTTCTTATCCCAGCTCTAGCCATAGCTAAGATCTCAGCTCTCTCAAATGCTTTGATCTGATTATGAGATCGGAGGAAAGGGACTTCGTCCGGTCGTGCAAGAGTGTGGCTGTGATCATCGGAGAAACTTCTGACATACCAAAGATTGAGCTTTTTATCAAGCTTAACTGTCAAATGGGCTTCGCATAAGAATCGACTCTCCGGTCTAAGCCTGCGGGTCCGACCTTCCATGGTACAGAACTTGGCCTGTCATTTTCCTGCGGCGGAACAGAGATACCTCCTCAAGCGCAGAGTCCTTGCGCGATCCTTTGAAAATTTTAGCGAGTCCTTCCTGATGCTGAACCCACGTTCTCTCGCGTGCTTGTTGTAGAACGTGTACACCTCGTCTAATGACCTGAATGTCTTTACCATCACTGCCCAATGCCTATCAAATGACTCTTGCTGATATTCATCATAGCACATGTCAAGGTCAAACTGATCATCATCGCTGTGCTCATCATTCCCGCTAGGACCATCAACACCTCCCTGCAAAATATGACATATAACCTTGCATGTCAATCTGTTCTTGTATTGTTACTAACCATAAATAATGTAAAGAACTTACTTGGCTACCGCTCACACTACGAGATGCATCGACCTCGCTCTCGGCATTGTCATCATCTATATTATTACGCTCATTGTCACCATTAGCATTTATCTGTGCACATGTAAAGTAACATAAGTGGTCATACAATTTTAATGTCAATCATTTCTCTACAATTTTTTCAACATACCTGGCTCACACTATCGGCATAAAATTGTTCATCTATATCATATTCCTCATCGTCAGCATTGCCATGTAGCTGTACAAATTTAAAAGGACATGTTAGTGTCAAATAACTAGTTTGTATTCAATATGTTTTGGTCAACATTGAAGGCACTTACATTACCACTGTACGATTCATCCTGACTCATATAGTTGTCTCCGAGAGGTTGGTTCGCATTCAATGACGAGGATCCATTATCGCTACCGGAATCATCACTGGCGTATCCGGTTACTTGCTCCATCTATGCACATACAAATAAGGTGTGAGATCAATGCCAACATTCCACAAAACATCATCGCGAATACAGTAAATTCGTCAGCAGTGACATGACTATGTGGTATGCATACAAATTTGAACATACAAAATCATTATGAGGTCATTAAGAGGTCACTACTCTCCTATCTTATTTACCTAAGTAGGGAATCATTTTGCATAAAAAAATGCACAAAAATGCAATGGACAAATCAAAAAAAGAACAAAAAGAGCCATCCTAACCTACTGTGCGCCGTCGAGGGGTCCTCGCCTGGGGTCGACGCCGATGCGTTGCTGCCACCCACGTCGTGGAGGGCGCGTACCAGGACAGAACGTTCACGGGAGCGCTGTGCGTTTCACCGGCGACACGGCGTGTGGGTGACTACGGACGCCGTCGGTGCTCGCGACTAGACGGGCACGTCGGGGTCGACGTCGTGACGGCGGTGGACCACGGCGGCGTTGATGCCGCTAGGGTTTCCTAGGCGGGGATGGGGTGTCGGTTTCACGGCGCGTGGGTGACTACGGACGCCGCCCGACGTCGTGAGGGCGGTGGACCACGGCGGCGTTGATGCCGCTAGGGTTTCGTACGCGGAGATGGGGTGTCGGGGTGGGGCGTACTTTTTTTTTCCTTTCCCGATCGCACTACCGAACCGCACGCGTACGACGCGGGAGTACGGGGCGCGACGTACACGGGCGGCCGGCCCTACGACGGACGGCGGGTGCACTAATACATAATTTAGTAT
>NC_041384.1:44616731-44626336 GCF_002162155.2 Triticum dicoccoides | reverse complement strand
TGTCCAAGATTGTTAACTTGAAGAGAATCCACATTGAAGGTGCTCACAAGCTGCAAGAAGTTGTTGACCTTCCCGCAGTCGTGTGGCTCAAAGTGAAGAACAACACATGTTTGAAGACAATCTCCAATCTCTGTAAGCTTCAGGACTTGCTTGCCCAGGACTGCCCAGCACTGGATCAGGCAAAGAACCTATGCTCATTGAGACGATTGTACATGGTTGACTGCCTGCGCGAGCAAGAGTTCAGGAAGTGCCTCTCAGAAGAACAAGGCGTCCTAGTCCATGTTGCAACGATTGGTGCAGATGGCCGGAATATCTTCCCAGATGAATCACTCTATAATTAGGCAGGTGAGGGAGCAAGATAGCTTAGAAAAAGTTACTCTATTACTGCTGCATTTATTCTTTAAATGCTGAAAGTCTTCTGATTTAAAGCTTGCTATTATTAATATTTTGGTTTGTGCTGCTCAGGAAGACGATCGTCACCGCTGCTGAGGCTGGCTGTCCTGTGTGATCGGAGCCCCTTGAGACGGCAGAGTACCTCATGTTCGGCTGCTGCCCCTTCGCCCTTGCTTTTCCGGGCTAAGCTGGGGTGCCCGTCATCAGTGCGTCTGTGCGGGAGCTCCACCTACTTGATGTCTGTACCACCGTCTGCGATGCTTCTCCGAAAGCCTTCGTGCTGCTTTGCTGCTGGTACATGTGGAAACATAGGAATGCTGTTGTGTTCCGTGGCCTCTCTTCTTCCCTACCCCACGTCCTCAAGTGTTGCCGGGATGACGCGTCATTGTGGCGTGGGAGGTGCAAGGTGGATCAGCGCTGCCACACTCACGTTTGTCTTCGCGCCCTCGAGGCGACGAAGGCGGCTGCGCACCTTGTGGCTTGAGGGTCGCTTGTCCTTGGTCTTTCTCTCTGTTTGTATGTATGTTGGTGCTCCACCTACTGTTGCCCCCTTAACCCTCATATAATGCTGTAAACAATTATGGGTTTTAGCCCTTTTATGAAAATTCACTTGTTTTGTAGGAAAACCACTTAAAATTATTTTCATTCTTACCAACCGACGTGAAACCAGTTACTCTTCTTACAGCACAAGAGTGCCACGTATTAATAAAGAGATAAAGGTAAGTCGGTAACCCTGAAGATATTTTTCTCAGTGATGCAGATGCTTAAAAGATTAGATGAGAATCACCGACATGATATTTGCAAGACCAGCTGCTCATCCTTCACCTATCTTGAAGCGCAACGGAGCCCTTTGATCCGAGTCGGACAATGGGAGGTTTCTGTTGTTGAATGCTGGAGTGCAATGCTGTTGCTTTCTATATGTTGCTTTTCATGAAGGGTTCAGAGTTCAGACAAGTACCCTGTTTGGGCCACCTACAGAGAAAAAACAAGGTTCCATTCTAATTTCATTAGTTTTTGGATTGAGTGAATAATAAGTGGTGTGCCTATTGATGATTCTCCAATATATTCTTGTACTCTCACTTTGAATTTGAGGTACGTGAGCTGCATATAAAGTGCCAGGACAAGCTGAATAGATTTTTTTAGGGGTACAAGCTGACTACATTATTTTGGGGAGTGCTAAGCGTTGGTCGACGGATCTTTTCTCACCAGTCTTACAGAACTATTTTGCAACAGAGGTCATGTTGCAGAAAATATTTGTAACAAAGATTGCGTTGTAGAAAAAAAATTTGCACAGAGATTATGTTTGAGATTTTTTTTACAACAGAGGTTCGGCTAAAAAAAAATCATCTTCACCGTCGAGTTGCCATGGCAACATTCCCTATGTTTCGGAAACATGGATGATGTTGCAAAATCTTAAGACTTGCGATGCGTGAGACTGAACCGACATGTGGTTGACTCTCGACGAGGCGGTCACAGAGCGTAGAATCGGCCGGATGATTCTAATCATTTTTCGTTTTTTTTGGAGTGGCAAGGCTTCAAGGCCCACTACCAAAAAGGCCCAGTACGCTCACATTTTCCGGTTCGACCAGACCACGCAACTACAGTCTCGCTCGCTCGCCGCCGCCGCCCGTTTCCCCATCCCCTTGCCGCGGCCATCGCCGCCGCCGCCATGCTCCGGCTCCGGTGCTGCGTCCTCATCCAGCTCCTCTCTTCTCCACCCCCGTCTCCCGCCTCCCAGCTCCGCCGCCTCATCTCCGCCGCAGCGCCCGCCATCTCCCCGAACCCTACCAGCTTCGCCGTAGAGGACTACCTCGTCGACACCTGCGGCCTCGCCCGGCCCCAGGCACTCGAGGCCTCCGCCAAGCTCTCCCACCTCAAGTCCCCCGCGAATCCCGACGCCGTCCTCGCCTTCCTCGCCGGCCTCGGCCTCTCCGGCGCCGACGTCGCCTCCATCGTCGCCAAGGACCCGCTGTTCCTCTGCGCCAAAGTGGAGAGGACCCTGGCCCCCGTCGTCGCGGGGCTCACCGGCCTCGGCCTGTCGCGCTCCGAGATCGCGCGCCTCGTCTCGCTCTCCCGTGACAGATTCCGCCGTATGTCCACCGTCTCCAATGTGCAGTACTACCTGGGCTTATTCGGCTCCTTCGAGAACCTCCTCCGTGCTGTCAGCCGTGGCTTATGCCTTCTCTCGGCCAACCTCGAGACGGTGGTCAAGCCCAATGTGGCGTTCCTGCAGGAGTGCGGGCTAGGTGACTCCGACATTGCCAAGTTGTGCGTCACCCAGCCATGGCTGCTCGCCTCCAACTTGGAGCGCGTCCGGGAAGTGGTGGCACTTGCTGAAGGTATAGGTGTGCCTCGTGGCTGTAGGATGTTCAGACACGCATTGAATGCTGTTGCACGCCTCAGCAAGGAGAAGATCGCTGCCAAAGTGGATTACTTGAAGACGACGTTTAGGTGGTCGGATGCTGAGGTCCGCATTGTTGTGTCCAAGTTTCCATTTGCGCTGATAAGTTCTGACCAGATGGTGCAGAGCAAGTCAGAGTTCCTGATCTCTGAGGCGGGGTTGGAACCGGCATACATCGCTCATCGGCCGGCATTGCTCTTGTACAGCCTGGAGGGCCGGATCAAACCCCGGTACTATGTTCTAAAGTTTCTTAAGGAAAATGGATTGCTTCGTCATGACCGAGATTACTATAATGCAGTCATGCTGGCAGAGAAGGTATTCATGGAGAAGTTCATATGCCCTCATAAGGAAGCTGCGCCGCACCTCACAAAAGACTATGATGCCGCTTGCAAAGGGGAAATGCCGACTAATTTCAGATTCACATGAGCCATGAACGGGTTATGAAAATTCGTATCTGTGTGCTGGTTGTCTGTTGATGTATGTCTGCTAGATATCCTGGGCTAGTCGTTGCTAACGTGTGATGAAACTGATAGTTTGTTTCTGAATCCTGATATGTAGTGTCATCATTCAGTTGAGAAGAAACCATGGCTTCGTTATGAACTTTTCCATCCGCATTAATGATTTTAAACACACGTATTGGACCTAAGAAAGTGTGAGATGAAGCCATTCTGCAATGCAAATTAAAATTTTAGTTTTCAAGTTAGTTGCTGGTGCATTGAGAGTTTGAGACAATGGGCCTGTTTGCATCCAGCCAGCAACAGCCTTACCAAAAATATTTGGGTATTGACTGGCTTGTTGGCCTTTGGTTGGAAGCAGAGTTTTTGGTTATGCGCCAAAGTTTTGGTTGCTCGTTCAGTTCTAGCATCAGGTTGTTGTCGTATCCACGCGGCAAAATAGTGCACTAATTTTTTGGCGAGCCCTGATTTGGCGAATCTGGTATGGGCGGCATCCAAACAGCCCTGATGAGCCAAGGTAAGGTCTCCTTCATTGTGGGTAATGAACTCCTAATGTTCTATTAATGTTTTTTAATTCATAGTGGATAATTGGAGGATCTTTTTTAGGTAAATAGTCTTTTCTGATAGCAACTGGCGGGGATGTTGCCTCCTGGTTTTAGTGATTCGTATTTAGTAGTATCAATTAACCTGTCTCTGGCTTAATCTTATTTTCAGTTGCTGTTTGATCTAAAAATAATTTAGGTTTGCTCATATGCAGATTCACAGCAATCCACTTTTGCTCTAGTTAGCTAACTAATTATAGATGTAGTCTTTCAGCTATCAGCTATTGAAAGTCTCTGGAAGTGAGTTCACTTAAGTTATGCTAAAATAGTACGACTTTACTTGGTTCAGATGTAACGGTTTGGAGCCATTGGTCCTACTGGAAATACCTACTGGGCTGTAGGATAACTGGGCAGGGCCCACATCTGTACATGTTATCTGCGAAAGAGAGATGCTCACTTAAATAAACTTTGAACTATCACATAGAGTTGGGTTATAAGCATTGGCATTATTTAAGAAAGTAAACAATCAGATGCATGGCTATGGTCTCTGTCGTACAGGTTCCAATAAATTTCCTCATTTTCGTGGTATATAGGATGAACTGGAATAGGGAAAATAAGTTTAAGTCATCAGGCCTATTTTTGGGAGAAAATCATATGTAACAACTAATTTCAGCTAAAGATGTTTTAACACAATAATTGGTTTCCCATGTTACCTTTTGACAATGCTTTGAGAAGTAAATTTTATGTAGGCCGTTGGCTCAAAATGCAGCTCACCATTTAGTGTGAATCTAATGTCTTTATGAAGTGTATGCTTTAGCATTTTATACTATTTACTGAGACAATGGTCCAGACCGGACCGATGGCAACATTTTATACTATTTGCTGACACGTTTATATATGTCAATGCAAGAATAGAAATGTGTATGTTGTGTTGTTTGTGTAGTTCATTAAAACATCTATTTACCTACTGTTTGGTTAGTGCTTGCAGGATCTGACAATAGCCTATTCTGCCTCTTACAGCTCTCATCCCTTCTTCTTGACATGAAGGAGATTTGCATCCATTTACGATTTCCTAGAGAGTTTATAAAGGCCTGCTCATGTTAATCTTGGAAACATACCACATGAAGGAACTATTCTTTTTTAGATCTTCATTGCATACGCTCTCTAATTTTTTGTTCATGGTTTTCCTTTTTACGTCCTTGCTAAAATATTCAACCTTATAGTTATGTTATTTGGGCTACACATCCACATGTTTGCTTTCTATGATTGCTTATACACTCGAGAGATTATCTTGAATTCTGGGACTCGAAAACGTTCTCTGACTTGGCTTTGTCTATATTCTGCATTGTTACTCCAGATAGAATCCACAGTAGTTAGATAAGTTTGCTTGAAAACTTCTGACTGATGGACATGCTGGTCCAATGGCAACACCAGCCAATCATGTACAACTTTTGTAGTCAAAGCAAAGTGATGGTTGTTTATAGATGATGATTTACATAGCGGTTCGATGCTAATTAAAGTAACTTTTCTTGTGCTCCATGATTAGACGATTGCCGTCTTGGCCCTTGAAAATATCATTGGACAAATTACTGCTTTGTACGAAATACTACTCTTATTTTCCTTAATCATAGTTTCCTAGGTGTGAAAATCTCTCTATCAGCCTGTTCTTGTTAAGAAGATGCACTGTCTTACATATGATTCAGAGCATGTGAGCTGCCGGATCTGTTTGTATGTCGCCTGAACCCTACCTAGTGGTCTGCAACGCCTTGAGCAAAAGTTGGGAGTCTATCACAGATCGATTCAGATCTGAGGCGTTATATCTTAAAAGAATACCGAGAGTTTGTTTAACTGGATGGACGCAGCCTTGGCTAGAGCATCTGCAATTGTATTTTGTTCTCTTGAAACACAGGCCTGAAGCTTACAAAAAGTTCGTTGCTCAGCTGCATGGTAACTGGTTGCAGAGTCCAGTGAGGAGCTGGAGTGTTTTCCGCTAGGTAAGTCTGATGCATGCGGTCCTAGTGGTGTGGACAGCTTCTGCATGTACAGGGGAGGGAGGAATTGCCTGAACATTGGCAATAATAGGGAGTTGGCCCATGGATGTAGAGGGAGCTATGTATTTGGTGCTAGCTGTTGAGTCTCAATTGAGCATGTAACTGTATCCTTTTTATGCTTTTTGGCTCGCACCTGTGGTAGATTCTGGTGTCTTATGGATGAAATTATGATAAATATAAATGAAATTAGGATAAAAGCACAATTCAGAGAATCATCTCATGTCTCATAGAGTATGTTTATAGCTCTCTTACTATGCTGATCTCTGAACAGAGGATCCAAATTGGAGAAAAAATTCATAGGAAACATGTTGTATCTAGGGTAGCATACAGATGACTCTACATTCTTTCATGTTGTGACACTCTTCTTCCCTAACAACATTCTTATTGGTTTCTTCCCCCTGCATTTCATTAATTAAACACCAAGATAATTGCCCCCAATACCGGATGGAATCCACATCAGACATCTCTATCTTGGCAAATTATCTATGATGAAACATGAACAGAAGGTGTAAATGTGAGGAAGTAACTTGTTCACATGGATGTTTCTGGGACCACTAAAAATACAGATGGAAGTGCACAAGAGATAGAATGTCATACAGATATGCCTGCATTTCCTGCTCATAATTGTGCACTGCTTAAATGACGCGGTCAATCGACAATTTCTGAAAAGTCAATGGTGTGATCAACCTGCCAGACATAAGCAAAAAAAAGGAAAAGTAAGGAGATCATAACGATTAACGTTCATTGTGTGCAAGAAATGGGATGCATGCCGTCTGGATAGCAAACGATCACAGGGCGGAACCAGAGTAGTGAACGGCCTGGATTATGCATGGCCAGCCACATGTCCAGAGTCTCGCCCCTAAGCGTTCGACGAAAACTAATCCGCGTATTCTAGTAAAGTCATGATAAAGTTGCACCCATATAAAATCATTTTCGCAAACGAAGTTTGCTGCTTAATTAAGTAGTGAGGATTAATCCATGATACAAAGCAGTTAAGCACTACATGAAACAAAGAACTATAAAAGCACATTGACCACATGGCCAGGAATTAAACTCATTGCTCTCCCACTTATATTGTGGATGCTATTTCCCACAAAGTGATGCTTCTAAACAAACTTGAGATTCATGTGTTGGGTGAACATGTGAAGGTTATATGCTCATGATCTTTATTTTGCAACTGCCTTTTCTCAGTATAGAAGGTAAAGGTTGGGAATGATATCATGTGCATGAAGGTTTTCCTTTTTGAGCTAACAAACTATGCATCCTCAAGTCGTCCTCATGTTTCCTCCTTTTGCAAGAATCTTAAGGGAGGCAACCTCATGGGACATTTTGGCGACCGCAAGACCCTTGACATGCTCTCCTATCACTTCTTTTGATCGGAATGCTAGTCAAGTGATGCAAAGCATGACACAAAGCCAAGTCTCGACTACATCCTCCTAGCCTCACTGTGCTCCATTGCTCGTAGCTACCGTACCTTGGAAGCATATTAATATGGACACATTTGTAGTTGTAGATCGTTTTTCTAAGATGACACATTTTACTCCTTGCAACACGAGTGGCCCTGCTTCACATATCTCCAATTATTTTCTTTAGGGACATTATGCGACTACATGAAATTCCCAAAGTCCATCATCTCGGATCGTGGCATCAAGTTCGTGATCTACTTTGGAAGATATTGTGGGATAAGATAGGCAAAATCTATACTTCTCCACCACTTGTCCTTCACAAACCGATGGTCACACCAAAGTGGTCTTTGTGCTTTTATCAACAAGAACTTGAAGTCATGGGAAGATTGCATTCCACATGTTGAGCTCTCTCACAACCGCACTCTACACTGAACGATGCACAAGAGTCCAACTGAGGCGGTGTACGACTTCAACCTACTCAGTCCTCTCAATCTACTCTGACTACTATTCAAAGAGAGGACACATACAGATGCCAAAAAATAGGCAAAGTATATCACGAATCTCCATGAGTCCGTTGAGACCAATATCAAGCAATAAGTTCAACGCCAATCCATCAAGGTCGAAAAAATACCGACGTCCAATGATCTTCATCCCCGAAGATCTTGTTTGGGCACACCTTCCCGAGTAACTCCTCGAGCAACAAAAATACAAGCTTCTACAAAGAGGTGAAGGACATTTCCAAGTTCTCCAACACATCAATGACAACACCTACAAAACTAGCCTTCTTAGGGACAAGTACTCCATGAGAGATACTTTTAACTTCACTGGACTCTCTCCCTATCATGGAGATGAGACTTTAGAGTCGAGGACTGCTCCTTTTCAAGAGGGGGGAGATGATACATCCGGTTCTTCCAACATTACCATGCAAAGCAAGGAAAGATCCAATTGGACCAATGACAAGGACACGCGCCAAGGTGACACATGACAAGCTAACTCTTTTCTTAAATGATCTCCCTTTGGACTTGCATGAGAATTCATTGCTACCTAAGGCGTGGACCTTATATGTGCTTAGATGTGAAGGTATGGAACACAAAGAAGGATAAAGGATGGGCCATGAATAAGAAGGTATGAATGCGAGGGCAACATCCCGAAGGCAAGGCCAAGGGAAGGATAAGGGCTGCCTTGGATTCTGTCGTGGAGCCTCCGAGCAAGGTGTACAATGCTCTGGTATGACCTAGAGTCTGGCTCGGAGCCTCCAAGCTAGCCATGCAGCTCTCTGGTCTACCCTGGAGAGTGTCCAGGAGCCTTCAGGACGACCTCTGGGCCAGGCCCACAACTCTAATGGATAGCTAAGAGCTGCCTCAGACTCTCCAGGCATCTTAGAACACTCGAGTCACCTTAAAGCCTCAGTTTGTAGCCGCACACACGAGTTTAGGCCCAACCCATGAGACTCCCCCTTCCACCTACCCCTTCATGGGATTTGAGTCATACCCCTCTCTAGATCTAGAGTTAGCAAAACATTTTAGAATAAAACAAAGAGAAATCTGGTCAACTTATCATCCCTTTGTGATTCAAAGCCTCCATGTGGAGATGTATATATTCAATGCCAGCATATATGGTGAGGTACAAGACCCCCTTGCCCTAGGGCTGGAGAAGTAAATGTTGGGGAACGCAGTAATTTCAAAAAAAATTCCTACGCACACACGCAAGATCTAACATGGTGATGCATAGCAACGAGAAGGGAAGAGTGTTGTCCACGTACCCTCGTAGACCATAAGCAGAAGCGTTATGACAACGCGGTTGATGTAGTCGTACGTCTTCACGATCCGACCGATCCTAGTACCGAAAGTACGACACCTCCGCGATCTACACACGTTCGGCACGGTGACGTCCCACGAACTCTCGATCCAGCTGAGTGTCGAGGGAGAGCTTCGTCAGCACGACGACGTGATGATAGTGGTGATGAAGCTACTCTCACAGGGCTTCGCCTAAGCACTACGATGATATGACCGAGGTGGATTATGGTGGAGGGGGGAACCAGCCACGGCTAAGGGATCAATGATCAACTTGTGTGTTCTAGGGTGCCCCTGCCCCCGTATATAAAGGGGCAAGGGGGAGGCCGGCCGGCCCTTGGGGCGCGCCAAGGAGGGGAGTCCTCCTCCTCCTAGTAGGAGTAGGACTCCCCCTTTCCTAGTCCAACTAGGAGGAGGAAGGGGGAAGGAAGGAGAGGAGAAGGGAGAAGGAAAGGGGGCGCCCCCCTTCCCTAGTCCAATTCAGACTAGAGGGGGAGGGGCGCACGGCCCTGCCTTAGCCAGCCCTCTCTCTCTCTCTCCACTAAGGCCCATGTGGCCCATTAG